>NC_072481.1:90112359-90415390 GCF_027574615.1 Eptesicus fuscus
GCAGTCCGGGAGCCCTCAGGGGATGTCCGACTGATGGCTTAGGACTGCTCCCTAAGCCGTCAGTTGGATATCCTTAGCACTGCTGCGAAGGCGGGAGAGGCTCCCACCACCACTACAGCATTCGTCAGCCATGAGACCAGCTTCTGGCTGTGCAGCGCTCCCCCTGTGGGAGTACACTGACCACCAGGGGGCAGCTCCTGCATTGAGCGTCTGCCCCTGGTGGTCAGTGCGTGTCATAGCAACTGGTCATTTCGCCGTTGGGCTTAAACTGGCTCTCTGACATCCCCCGAGGGGTCCCAGATTGTGAGAGGGCACAGGCCAGGCCAAGGGACCCCACCAGTGCATGATTAGGGCTGGGGAGGGATGTGGGAGGTTGGCCAGCCAGGGAGGGACTATGGGAGGGCTTCAGGGCGTGTCCGGCCTGTCTTGCTCAGTCCTGATTGGCTGGACCCCAGCAGCAAGCTAACCTACTGGTTGGAGTGTCTGCCCCCTGCTGGTCAATTCACGTCATAGTGACTGGTCAACCAGTCAACTGTCTGCCCCCTGGTGGTCAGTGCACATCATAGCAAGCTGTTGAGTGGCTTTAGCATATCATTAGCATATTATGCTTTGATTGGTTGAACAGCCAACTGGACGACAGGACACTTAGCATATTAGGCTTTTATTATATTGAAGCCCAGCATATGAAATCACGTGGCTCTACCCACCCATGCTGGTCTTTGGTCGTTACAGCGTTAGGGCCAATGGGTTTTTATAATATAGACTAGAGGCCTGGTGCACAAAATTTGTGCACGGAGGGGGGCAGTGTCCCTCAGCCCAGCCTGCACCCTCTCCAATCTGGAACCCCTTGAGGGATGTACAACTGCCCATTTAGACCCGATACTGATGGGATCGGGCCTAAATGGGCAGTCGGACATCCCTCTCACAATCCAGGACTGCTGGCTCCCAACTGCTCACCTGCCTGCCTTCCTGATTGCCCCTAACCACTTCTGCCTGCCAGCCTGATCACCCCCTAACCACTCCCCTGCAAGCCTGATTGATGCCTAACTGCTCCCCTGCCAGCCTGTTTGCCACTAACTGCCATCCCCTGCAGGCCTGGTCACCCCTAACTGCCCTCCCCTGCAAGCCTGGTCACCCCTAACTGCCCTCCCCTGCAGGCCTGGTCCCCCCAACTGCTCTCCACTGCAGGCCTGGGTCCCCCCAACTGCCCTTCCCTGCAGGCCTGGTCACCCCCAACTTCCCTCCTCTGCCAGCCTGGTCACCCCTAATTGCCCTCCCCTGCAGGCTTGATCACCCCCAACTCCCCTCCCTTGCAGGCCTGGTCCCTCCTAACTGCCCTCCCCTGCTGGCTATCTTGTGGTGGCCATCTTGTGTCCACATGGGGCAGGATCTTTGACCACATGGAGGAAGCCATCTTGTGTGTTGGAGTAATGGTCAATCTGCATATTACTCTTTTATTAGATAGGATAGAGGCCTGGTGCATGGATGGGGGCCAGTTGGTTTGCCCTGAAGGGTGTCCAGGATCAGGGTGGGGTTCCCTTGGGGTGTGGGGCAGCCTGGGCGAGGGGCCTGTGGTGGTTTGTAGGCCGGCCACGCCCCCTGGTGACCCAAGCGGAGGCCCTGGTATCTGGGATTTATTTATCTTCTACAATTGAAACGTAGCCTGGAGTGGAGCCAAGCCTCCTGCTTGCTCCATGGCAGCAGCCATTTCTGTTGGGATTTATGTATCTTCTATAATTGAAACTTTGTAGCCTGGAGCAGAGGCCAAGGCAGGTCAGGGCTTCAGAAGCTGGCTTCCTCCATCGCCGGGGGCAACCCTAGCCTCCTGCTCTTTCCAGCTCCGTGACTGCCGCCATTTCTGTTTGGATTTATGTATCTTCTATCATTGAAACTTTGTAGCCTTGAGTGAAGTCCTAGGCCAGCAAGGGCAGGCAGAAAGCTTGGCTTCCTCCATTGCCGGGGAAACCCAAGCCTCCCTCCTGCTCTCTGTGGCCACAGCCATCTTGGTTGGGTTTATTTGCATATTTGCTCCTGATTGGCTTGTGGGCATGGCTTCTGGGTATAGTATAGGCATGGTCAATTTGCATATTACTCTTTTATTAGATAGGATAGGCAATGAAGCCAGTCTATCCTCCCCATAACTCTGTATGGCTGCTATGAAACTCCAAGGAGGCTATGCTTGTGAACACTCTTGGCAATGGAAAAGAACCATCCCATTTCCCACTCTCTCTTTAGCCCAGTAGCCTGATGGCCTTGGCCTACCATTTATTGGAGGGTCATTGTGTGGTCGACTTCATGGGTTCCTTATCTGCAGCAGGAGCTTAAATGTAGGTGCTCCTCGGGCTTATGTCTCTTCCCACTCTACACTCACCCTGGGGATCTCACCTCACCCCTGTACACAGATAAGTCTCAGGTCTGTTGCCATCTCAGATCCTCTGCTGGGCTCCACCCTGTGCAGCCAGCCACCTGGGGGATGTCTCCATTAGCATGGCACACAAGCCCATCAAGCTCACCAGGTCCAGCTGGAACTCACCCTTCCCCAAACCTGTTCCTGCCATGAGGGATCACTCAGTGCAGGGACACCACTGACCCAGTCATCCACCCAGAAACCTGAGTACCTTGCTCTTCATCCCCTTCCTTCATCAACCACCAGCTTCTGAAAATTCTCTGTCCTTAATCTCACACAGGTCTGATCACCCTCTTCATCCCACACTGCAACCCAGCACCCCTACCCTTCATCTCTAAAGCCTCTGGCCAGGTCTCCCTGCCTGTGCTCTTGTCCACACAACTCCCTCACCCACTGCCCACCCTTTCATCCACTTAAGTGAGTTTTCTGCCACTCCTTTTTTTCCATTATTCCCTCCTCAGCCCCTCCCACCACTCTAACATATTATAATGTGTATTTTCAGCTTGTATGTGTTCTTGCAAAATGCAACTCTTGTGCAAACGTTTTTTAATATGCTTTTTCCATCCAGCACTGGGTTTTAGGTCCTGCCCATGATGCTATACGTACCCCCACCACCTCTGCTTTGTGGGACTCAACTCCATGGCATCCATTCACTCCCTGAGGATGGAGGCCCAGGTCCTCCTCTCACAGGCACCACAGAGAGCACTGTGATAGACTCCTTCATCCATCGCTCCTTATGGACCTGTGGGAGGAGTTCCCTGAGATATGTGCTCGTGTAGAATTTCAGTTGTGGAGAGCGGCTACAGCCTTTGGACAGGTTCAAGCCTCGGACTAATGAGAGGGCATAGTCCTCTCATGGCAAAGCCACGTGCAGGTCCCAGCTTGGAGGACAAAGCCCTCCCAGCACAATTATAGCCAAAGGCTGTAATTGTAAGCTTGACCTTATGGTCCGAACTGGTGTTCCCAGGTGGCTGAGTGATGTGGGCTGTGGGAGGTGCAGCAAGTGCTGCCAAAACAAAGCTTGATAGAGTTCAGGTGCATGTAATTAAGTAGATTCGAAACTCCAAAGAACATTGTAAACATCTTGACCACCCCCTTACTTTGCCTTGTGGAATCTGGCTATAAAATAAAGACTCGGCTTGCAGGCTGTGGCACTGTATCTCCATCCTAAAGCAGTGTCCCACCTAGCACCAGCTCTATTCTCTTGTCTGTCTTCTTTAATCCTTCACCGCCTCCCCTCAGGTTCACCCCCTGGCTGTGCTGAGCATGGCACATTCAGGGTCATGGGTATATTAAACAACGTGACTGAAGACAGACAGATTCCTGTTCTGCATGGCTGCACTCATCTCCTGCCCACCAGCAGTGCCTGGGGATTCCTATATCCCCAGGAGGAGGGAGCTTTCCAAAGCAGAAATCTTTGTGTCTTCCCTGCTTGCCTCTTGCCTCCCCATCACGCCTTCCCACTGGTCTCCTGGTGAGGTCTCCCTCCTTAGCAAGCCTCCAAGGCCACCTTGACCAACCCTTGCCCTCCTCTTACCTCCCACTGGGTTTTGCTGCACCTATGTATCTGCTCTTGGGCCTTGGCCCTATGT
The DNA here is from genome assembly GCF_027574615.1 of Eptesicus fuscus. NCBI lineage: Eukaryota > Metazoa > Chordata > Mammalia > Chiroptera > Vespertilionidae > Eptesicus > Eptesicus fuscus. Next base: position 90,116,359 of record NC_072481.1, read on the forward strand.
GCCTTGTTCTCCATATGCATCTACCATACTGGCATCTTTCCAAACCCCCTAGAAGGGGTCGTTATCTCTGGGAAGCCCTCCCTGACACCTCAACCCCAAGCTGGTCTATATATCTCCTCTGGACCTCATAGCTCCATGCTTCCCTTCATCATAGTACTGATGTGCTGGGCTATTTTTGGCTGTATGTCTCTTATACTTCTACTAGTGGCCCAGTGCACGAAATTTGTGCACATTAAAAGGGAATTAATTAGAGGAAATATTTTAATTTTACTATATGCCCTTTCTCTATAATAGAAGTGTCTGGCTGGCCCCACCCCCATTTGGTGATACCAAGACCTGGCCGGTCCCACCTCCATCAAGCCCCGCTGGGTTGGGGACGCAGCTTCACTTCCTGGCAGCAGGGCGGGGGGGGGGGGGGGGCACGGCCTCAGGTCCCCTGGCCCCGACCCGAGCCACGCAGCCTCACCCAGACCTGACGCACCACAAGACCCCAGACCCACCACGGGACCCATCAATGCACCTCCTGGTGACCAGTCGTTTGGTTGTTATGGATGAAAATAAAGTCATGCAATTAAGCATGCACATTCATTTTCAATGCCTGATTTGTCTACGTTCTCTAAATTGAAAAATAAATAAGATCTTCAGCCAGATAGCATCATAATGCCAAGTTCTTTATATAATGACACATACCATTCTCTCCATTCAGTATGCTCCATTTGAATGGATTAAATATATGTGACTCATATGAAAGGTACTGCTGCTTACGCTTAATAGAGGAAGCATTAGCTCATTACCTAACGCCATAAAGTGGTTTAAATGGCATATACTAACTTGAAGAACAGAAGGAAAAATAACAAAAAAAACACACACACAGAAAACAGTGTTCAGTGCTGTGAACGGCAGGATCCTCTCCCTTTCCCTTAGTTTTTTTCTGCTTTTCCCATGAACCTATTTGCGCTCTGCCTCAAAATCAAATCAACACAGAAGACAAAATCAGATGCTGTAATCTGCATTTTATAGTACCATTTGAGTACAAAGAGGTGCTTTTCAATCTTTACTTTTTTTTTTTCTTAATAAATTCAGCTCAAAGTTGCTCCCAACGTTCCAGGAGCCAGGCCAACATGGCTGTGCGGACACACCTTTGCTAGGTGCTGTCAGGTTTCAGGGCTAGGGCAGGGAACATGCCAGGTGTTGCTGGAAATGAATCAGCTCTCCTCTCTACATAGCAGGAGTCTTTTCATTATAAAATGTAAAGCAGCAGCCATTTTCCATTACCCCCATCCCCAGCCCTCCTCACCCGGGGGCGTAGGAAGGGGCTAGGAGGATATTTACTCTCAGCTCTTTGATTTCTCTTATGTAACTGAGCCCAGTGACAGCTGCTTCTCTGAGTGCAATACCAGCCAGGTTAGGGCTAGCCACACCTGGAAGGCAAGCGGCCGAGCTTACCAGGGACTTTGACCAAGCCCGAGCTGGGCTTGGGACATCCGGAAGCTGAAGGAGCCGGTTTAGGAAACCAGGGTGTGTGGTGGTCCTGGCACGCTGGGTCGCACGGCAGCCCTTGGCTTCCCTCCACTCCTGCCACTTGGGAGAGTTGAGGCTGGGAGTTGGTGAAATTTGCTCACCTGTCGGAACCCGGATTTGGGCAGGGAGCAGGGCCTGGCGGCCAGAGCACTGGGGTCACAGCAACCTTGGCAAGCAGTTCTCCCCACATCAAGACTCCACAGCCAGGGGAGCGGGTGTGGGGGCTGCTCCCAAAGACTCTAGGCCCGCCCCCCAGCTCCACACCCCAGCTTCCTGTCTCCCCCTTTCACCCACAGGTGTCACCTGCGTGATGTGCCCCAAGGCTTGGTGTGCAGATGCCAGGGTTTCAGGTTCAAGATGCTCCACCTCCTCCTGGTACTTTGAGCCATAAGCGCTGGCAGGTACCTTTCCACTCGGTCTTGGTCTTTGGTCACTGCTGAGGTTTTCGGGACTCTGTAGGCCCAGGCCAGACAGGACCTTTGCCTCTGACCAACGCCGTGCCTGCAGCCTGCCTGGGGTACTCCCAGCCCCGAGGAAGGTGGGGGTGCTGTCAGCCTGAGCAAGGGATAGGGGTTGGCTAGCCACCCCACACTCAATTGGGGCGGGAGAGGCTGATTAGGGGTGGGACTGGGGGAGGGGCTGGGTTCAGTAGTGCCTGCAGATGCGTTGTGCACACAGTCCCGCCCACCCCTCGCTCGCTGCCTTGGCACTGCCCCTCAAACTCCACCTCAGGGCTACAGGTCCGCGCCCCTCTGCCCAGGTGTTCTTCCACATGGGCAGCCATCGCCCTTTGTTCCCCGCCGGGCTCACCTGAGTCTTGGGGCCACTACAGAACCTCTCTCTCTGCAGGCGAGGCAGATACCTGCCCACCGACCCCCTTCCCCAGCCCGAGCCCCCTCCAGTGTACCCCGCCTCGGCCGCTTTGCGCCCCTTGGGCTGCCCGTCTCCTGGCCAGCTGCTTTGCAGAAGCCATGGAGCTCGCCCGGGAGCCGCCCCTCAGGTGGAGGCCTGTCCATGAGCCCTGGCCCCGCTCCCAACGCTGCAAGTCCCTGCCCACCCACCCCTGCTGTGATCAGTCGTTACGTGATGGTATAATGGACAATTTGCATATTCCTCTATTATATATAGGATAATATTCCTGTGTGTGCATCACAATTTCTTTGTCCATTCATCTAACAAGGAACACTTAGGTTACTTCCATATCTTGGCCATTGTAAAGAAGACGTGAAGAAAATGGCAGAGCATATATCTTTCCAAGTTAGTGTTTTTGTTCTCTTCAGATAATTACCCAGAGTATAATTGCTAGGCCATCAGGTAGTGCTAATTTTAATTGTTTTAGAAACCTCCATACTGTTTTCCACGGTGGTCATACTAAGTTACATTCCCACCAACAGTGCAGAGGCTTCCCTTCCTCCACATTCTTGCCAACAAGTTATTTCTTGTCCTCCTGATAATCCTACCTAATAATAGACAAGTATGCAAATTGACCATACCTCCGACACGCCAACAAGCCACACCCATCATCCAATCAGAGCGAGTATGCAAATTAACCCAAACCAAGATGGCTACAACCACTGAGAGCAAGGTTTCCTAGGTAACAGAGGAAGCCAAGCTTTCCATCTGCCCTTGCCAGGCCTAAGCCTCCACTCAAGCTACAAAGTTTCAATTATAGAAGGTAAACAAATTCAAACAGAAATGGCGGCAGAACGGAGCTTAAGAGAGCAGGCCAGGGTTGTCCCCAGCAACAGGGGAAGCAAAGCTTTCCGCACACCCTGGCTGGGTCCACTAGCTTAAGGCAACAAAGTTTTAATTATAACCTCAACAGAAATGGCTGCCAGCCGCGGAGGGAGCCCCAGGCTTGGCTCCGCTCCAGGCTACAAAGTTTCAATTGTAGAAGGTAAATAAATTCCAGATACCAGGGCCTCTGCTTAGGTTGCCAGGGGGCATGGCCAGCCTGAAAACCACCACAGGCCCCTCGCTCAGGCCACCCCATGCCCGAAGGGAATCCCACCCTGATCAGGGACACCCTTCAGGGCAAACCAGCTGGCCCCCACCTCTGTACCAGGCCTCTATCCTATCTAATAAAAGAGTAATATGCAGATTGATCATCACTGCAACACACAATATAGCTGCCCCCATGTGGTCAAAGATCCTGCCCCCATGTGGACACAAGATGGCCACCACAAGATCAGCAGGAGAGGGCAGTTGGGAGGCACCCGGCCTGCAAGGGAGGGCAGTTGAGAGGGACCAAGCCTGCAAGGGAGGGCAGTTGGAGGTGATCAACCCTGCAGGAGAGGGCAGTTAGGGGTGACCAGGCCGGCAGAGGAGGGAAGTTGGGGGCAAACAGGCTGGCAGCAGAGTGGTTAGGGGGTGATCAGGCTGGCAGGCAGAAGCAGTTAGGGGCAATCAGGAAGGCAGGCAGGCGAGCAGTTGGGAGCCAGCAGTCCTGGATTGTGAGAGGGATGTCCGACTGCCCGTTTAGTCAGACATCCCTTGAGGGGTCCCAGATTGGAGAGGGTACAGACAACCCCCCTCCGTGCACAAATTTTGTGCACCGGGCCTCTAGTCCTATATAAAAGGCTAATATGCAAATCGACCAAATGGCAGAACGACCGATTGCTATGATGCGCACTGACCACCAGGAGGCAGACACTCAATGCAGGAGCTGCCCCCTGGTGGTCAGTGCACTCCCACAGGGGGCGCATCACTCAACCAGAAGCCGGGCTCACGGCTGGCGAGCGCAGCGGCAGTGGTGGGAGTCTCTCCTGCCTCTGCAGGAGTGCTAAGCCGTCAATTGGACATCCCCTGAGGGCTCCCGGACTGTGTGAGGGCGCAAGCTGGGCTGAGGGACCCCCTGCCCCGGAGTGCATGAATTTCGTGCACCGGGCCTCTAGTAGCCATTATAATAGGTGTGAGGTGGTATCTCATTTTGTGTGTGTGTCGGGGGGGGGGGGGTTGTTAATCCTCACTGGAGGGTATTTTTTCCATTAATTTTCAGAGAGTGGAAGGGAGGGGGAGGACAGAGAGAAACATCAATTGGTTCCCTCTAATATGCACCTGACTGGGGCTGGGGATCGACCCTGCAAGTGCCCTTGTCCGGAATCAAACCTGCAACCCTTTAGTCTGCTGGCTGACACTCTAACCACTGAGCAAACTGGCCAGGGCTCACTGTGGTTTTTATTTGCATTTCCATGATAATTTAGGATGTTGAGCATCTTTTCATGTATCTATTGGTCATCTGATGTGTGCTTTTGGAAAATGCCCATTCATATCATCTGCCCATTTTAAAAATTAGATTGCTTTTTTTGTTTGTTTTGTTTGTTTGTGCTACTGAATTGTATGCGTTCTTTGTATATTTTGGATATTAATCTTTTATCAGATATATGATTGGCAGATATTTTCTCCTATTCAGTAAGCTGTCTTTTAATTTTGTTGATGGTTTCCTTTGCTGTGCAGAAGCTTTTCTGTTTGATGCAGTATTTTTCATTTTGTTGCTTTTGGTGTCAGATTAAAAAAATCATCACCAAGACCAATGGCAAGGAACTTACTACCTTGTTTTATTCTAGGGATTCTATGGTTTCAGGTCTTATGTTCAAGTCTTTAATCTGTTTTGAGTTAATTTTTGTGTATGATGTAAAATGGTGGTGTGGTTTCATTCTTTTGCCTGTGAGTGTCCTGTTTTCCAAAAAATATTTATTGAAGAGACTGTCCTATCCTCATTGTATGTTCTTGGCTTCTTTGTCATAAATTAATTGACTATATATGTGTGAGTTTATTTCTGGGCTCTCAATTCTGTTCCATTGCTGTATGTGTCTTGCTCATATGCCAATATCATACTGTTTTAATTACTATAGCTTTGTAATATAGTTTGAAACCAGAAAGTGTGATGTCTCCAGCTTCAGTCTTCCCCCTTCCCCCAGCTTTATACTTCTTTCTAATTATTGCTTTTGCTATCTAAGTTTCTTTTGTGATTCCATACAAATTTTAGGATTATTTGTTTTATTTCTTTGAAAAATAAAGGGATTGCATTAAATCTGTAAATTGCTTTGAGCAGTATGGACATTTTAACAATATTGATTTTTCCAATCTTGAGCAGGGAATATCTTTCCATTTATTTATGTCTTCTTCAATTTTTTTCATTAATGTATTGTAGTCTTTAATATATAATGTCTTGTAGTCTTTAACATATAAATAATAAAATACCTAGGAATAAATTTAATTTATTCCTAGGTATTTTATTATTTTTGATGCAATTACAAATGGGATTGTTTTCTTACCTTCTATTTCCGATAGTTCATTATTGGTGTATAGAAATGCAACTGATTTTTGTGTACTGATTTGGTATCCTGCAACTTGACTGAATTTGTTAATAGTTTTAACAGTGTTTGAATGGAGTCTATAGGGTTTTTCAAATAAAGTATCATGTAATCAGCAAGTGGTAATAGTTTTACTTCTTCCTCTCCAATTTGGATACCTTTTATTTATTTTTCTTGCCTAACTGCTCTGGCTAGAACTTCCAATACTATGTTGTATGGAAGTGGTAGTTGTTGGCATCCTTGTCTTGTTCTTGACCTTAGAGAAAAGGCTTTCAGCTTCTTACTGTTGAGTATGTTAGCTGTAGGAAATGTCATATACGATCTTAAGTTGTATTCCCTTTCAACCCATTCAGTTAGAGTTTTTATTATAAATGGATACTGAATGTTTTTTTGCATCTATTGAGATGATCATATGATTCCAATCTTTTGCAAGTCATTGCATTATTTAGGGTATCCTAGGGAATAAAATGGGGTGAGATGATCAATGTTGTGGAGAAGTCAACAACCTGTGGATTGTTGACAGGATGGTAGGGGTGATGGAGGAAGTGTCCAGAAACAAAATTTAGAACTAAAAATATCCTATCTAATAAAAGAGTAATATGCAAATTAACATCACTCTGCTACACCCACAAGCCACGCCACGCCCACCAGCCAATCAGGAGCAAATATGCAAATAAACCCAACCAAGATGGCTACGGCCACAGAGAGCAGGAGGGAGGCTTGGGTTTCCCCGGCAATGGAGGAAGCCAAGCTTTCTGCCTGCCCTTGCCGGCCTAGGCCTCCATTCAAGGCTACAAAGTTTCAATAATTGAAGATACATAAACCCAAACAGAAATGGCAGCAGCCAAGGAGCTGAAAAGAGCAGGAGGCTAGGGTTGCCCCCCGCAATGGAGGAAGCCAAGCTTTCCGCACACCCTGGCTGGCCCAGGCCTCCGCTTAAGGCTACAAAGTTTCAATTATAGAAGATAAATAAATCCTAGATACCAGGGCCTTCGCTTGGGTTGCCAGGGGACGTGGCCTGCCCTTGCCCAGGCTGCCCCACACCCCAAGGGAACCCCCACCCTGATCCGGGACACCCTTCAGGGCAAACCAGCTGGCCCCCACCCATGCACCAGGCCTCTATCCTATCTAATAAAAGAGTAATATGCAGACTGACCATCACTCCAACACACAAGATGGCTTCCCCCATGAGCTCAAAGATCCTGCCTCCATGTGGACACAAGATGGTCACCACAAGATGGCCAGCAGGGGAGGGCAGTTGGGAGGGACCAGGCCTGCAAGGGAGGGCAGTTGGGGGCGATCAAGCCTGTAGGGGAGGGCAGTTAGGGGTGACCAAGCTGGCAGAGGAAGGAAGTTGAGGGCGATCAGGCCTGCAGGGAAGGGCAGTTGGGAGGGACCCAGGCCTGCAGGGGAGAGCAGTTTGGGGGGACCAGGCCTGCAGGGGAGGGCAATTAGGGGTGACCAGGCTTCCAGGGGAGGGCAGTTAGGCTGGCAGGGGAGTGGTTAGGGGGTGATCAGGCTGGCAGGCAGAAGAGGTTAGGGGCAATCAGGAAGACAGGCAGGCGAGCAGTTGGGAGCCAGCAGTCCTGGATTGTGATAGGGATGTCCGACTGCCCGTTTAGGCCCGATCCCAGTGGGTCCTAGATTGGAGCGAGTGCAGGTTGGGCTGAGGGACACCCCCCCCCCATGCATGAATTTTGTGCACTGGGCCTCTAGTTATGACATAAATACTCCCACAAAATCTGCATAAACATTCATCAAGGCATGCTGGTTAAATAGGACTTAATGTTTTTATTGCATTTTAAGGGAAAGGGTGAGAGAAAGCTCATGACCTGAGAGTATATTGGTTACAATTATATTCCAGAGCCAGTGATCACTCATTTTAAGGGCCTAGTGGTAATGTCTTACAGACATAGTCTCTAAGGCTATAGAGGATATCAGTCCTAAAAAAGAGCACAGCCTCAAGGAAACATTAGAAAGTAATAGGTTTGCTTTGTCAACTCTTGTTTCTGGCTTTCAACAGAAGGTCCATAGCAGCATGTCATCTCTTCACCAGCAAAAGTATCTGGGAGATGGTTTCCTAAGGCCTCTGGCAAGATGCAAGTAGAGCTTAGCTTATTGTTCCAACCATAAATCAATGGTTTCAGACATTCCTCTGATCCAAGGGGCACTATTTCTGGGTCAAGATAAGACTGTAGCCTCATCATTGGGTATCAGACAATGGACAAAAGCTCAAGAAAACACAGGGCAGATATCTCTGCACTCTGTCATCTGATAGAACTTTTTAAAAAATCCTTGGGAAATCTAAAATTTTGAAGAACAAAGGGATGAAAATTGAAAATGCATTATTTATGATATTCTCTTTGTAACTAACAGATTTTAACTAGCATATATCAAGCTCTTTTCCTCCATACCACTTACATATCACTCAGCTAAGTAGCTCCTTCTTGGATATATTTAAGGATGTAGGAATGAGATGTGTTTGAAGCTCCAGAGGCCTATGAGATAGCAGAAGTAGTTCCCAAGCAGCCCTTGTGCTACAAAGAGTGGCTGGGTAAAAAATGAGGTACATCTCCTCCTCAGAAATTATCTACTTGGAAATTAAGAGGCTATGTACACTAGTTGCTTAGGCCACAGAATTTATAACATAAGATTGTAAGTAAAAGTGTGTCTTCTCTGTTGTGAACTTAGAACCACTGAAGACACTAAGACCTGAAGGGTGGAACCTTGCTGGCAATTCCCCTCTTAAAGAATGGACTGCCATTGGGCTGGGAAAACCTTCTCCTCAATACACCAGTCTTGGGTATTCTATATCCCTCACCGCTCTCCTCCCAAGTCTATAAAGGATGGTGAGCTCCAAGAACTAAGGGAAATGTTCTTTAAAAGATGTACATCTGCTAGGTCTATAAAATAGTATTTTTCCTGCTAAAAAGTAATTTACCTGAAAACATATCTCCAGAAAATTGGGTGGGGATTGGTAAGGGAAAGGGATGTCAGAGGCTAGAGAGGAACATTTTCAAGACTTTTATTGAAAAAAACATTTGTGACACACAGTTTCTCACTTTCATTCAACTGTTCTATATGTATATCGGTCAACTTCCCTCATGAAATTTCTTACTGAGTTCTCAATTTCTACCACTGCCGCCGGACTCCACCCATTAGCTCAGCTCAAAACCTTGAAGGCACAGACTCCGTGATACCACTCTTACTTTTCTCTAGTTCTACCTCTCTGTATTTTTCATCCATCCATATTTTTTTGCAGTTTTCAATGGCATCATTTGAATCCATACTCTATTGTTCCATCTGGATTAACTCACTGCCTGACAGACTGGTCTATTCAGTCACTCATTCTACACCCATTTGCTGCACATCTCCTTGGTGCCACGCATAAGTTATAATTCCCACCCTCAGAAATTTTACAATCCAGTGAATGCAACAGACATGTAGGCAAACATTTCAAATAAGTGCACAGCAAAAGTAAAAGTGTTAGAAATGTACACATACTCAATTATGTAAGCACAGGGAAGAAACAATGACTCGGCTTTGGCTATAGTCCCTTGGGTGCATACTCCTCTCTGTCCTACTCACTGAAGCCACGTTGATTTCCCAAAGCCATGTTGCAAGGTCAGTGTCATTAAAGGAGTCATCAGCACCTGCAGGATTTCCTTTCACACAGGTGGGTTGAGTACTGAAGATAGCTGCCGTGTCTTTGTGCTACGCTCTAATTATTAGCCAGTGCTTGGAGCAGACCATTTGAATGTCCTGTCTCCAGAGAAGTCTGTGGGACAGAACTTTATTGCGTTGTCTCACTGGCAAGTTCTTAACAGATATTAAGGTGTGAGGGGGAAGGCCGAGCAGGATGGGAAGAAAGTACTTGTTGAAAGCGAGCCAGGGGATGGAAGAAGGCTGGACACAGACATCACCTACCTACAAACCAGTCCTTTTTAACTTTGGTTACTTTGATTTCAGCATTTATATCAGGCCCAGATAAAAAGAAAACCAGACACATGGTTTGATAATTTGTTTTGATTCACAAATTTATATAAAAGTTTTATGACGATATAAAAATTATTCATCTTGGGTTATGCATTTCAAATGTTTTTAATTAAAAGAGTAGCAGTTCATGAAACTAATGCAGAACAATCTTAGATGTGTGGGTACTTTAAATGTACATATGCCTCTGAATTTAAAATAGATTTTTAAAGAACTATTTTGGTCACTCAAAGTAAAGCAGGACAAAATAATTCTTTCCAACAGTAATAACCATCTTTTGGTTGTTCCAGGAACAACTACACTCTGTGGTTTTCTCAAATGGAATTTTTTTGTACCAGGTAAATACTGAAACAACATTTCAGTTGGCTCAAGTCTGTCTATATTGACTTCAGGAAGCAGCAAATACCATGGGACAATGCAAGAGGAAGGGAGGAAATCTTGTAGCCATTATCACCAAGGCAAGACACGGCATACATTCAAGGTTGACTATGGATTTTCCCTTACTAATGTATAATAAAAACAAAAACTAAGCCCCATTAAGTCTGTAAGCACTTAATAGATAATTAAGTAAGTGGCTCCATATAGAATTTTTAACTGCTTTGAGCCTTTTCTATATAAAATCCTATTTGCAATCATTGAATGTATCATTATAAGTCACATGGCACACACTCTACCTTAATGTGACATTGTGAATGTTTTTATGGCTAGCTCTGCTCTCTGCAATAGTTTTATTAGGATGTTATTAAGAATTTAATCAGACCCCCAACTAGGACACCAAAGGCATGTGCAACAAAATATATTGTTAGTCTCATGATTTAAAAATGGGAGATTACATAAGTGCATATTTCTAAATATGTATCCAGTCTCATATGTGTGACATTATTAGGAGAATGGAAGACAGAAAGAGAATCAAATAAATGAAATCATCAATAGTAGGTAAGTACAGAAACCCCTCTTTCAACTAGTGCTCCATTCAGGTAAGTTTCCTTGATAACTGAGGCAGACATCTTAAAGAACCCTTAAGAAAATCTTCTTGCATACTTAAAAGGAGTCTGTTAAATTTTTCTGTACCAAACTTGAGTCAGGTTGTTTTGACTGCTATTCTATTATTATTTATATGAGCCCAACCAAATTCAATAGTAGTTATCTTTATTTTAATTTACACTTGAAATGCCTCCTTCATTCAATAAAAAAGTGAAATTTCCTTCAGGTGTGAGAAAACCAATGAATTTTATCCATAGTTTCAATGAAGCATATGCCACAATTATGACCAAGATGTTGCTCAACATGTGGAAAAGGTGATTAAGAAAACACATTCTGTGAATTGGAAAAGAAAATGAAATCTAACTTCCAGCTGGATAGGTTAACCCATGGAAAACATGAAAACAATGTATCCTCTGTCGGGTATTACAAATTAGTCCAGGCTTATTTTATTTATCTGTCAACTTATCATTCTATTTTGGTGAAGCTCTTTGTTTAATGTTTTATAAATTACTCTTTTAAAATGAAATATGAGAAACTTGGAAATTCAAACCCAAAACAAAGATAGGCTATATAATGACTGGGTCATGTTGTTACTACACTTGCTCTTTGATTATCCTAATTTAACCAGTCTCCTAACACTATAGTTGGTACATGTGGAATGGCAGGTAACATGTTTCATGACTGAACAAAGGATTATTGTAGACAATACTATAGTGGAATAAAAACACAAACATTCAGGTGTGTATGGCTTTCTCACCCAGCTATTCTGCTAGGTTTTCACTGAAAAGGAGTATATTCTCTGTGTCCTATAATTCTTTGTCATTCCTCTCCAGAGCTTCTTGCTTTGAAGAGAGACATGTAGACTTGGGACACATGCTAAGTCTTCGTGCTGACTGAGGGCACACATGCTGTTACCCAGTACCTATCTGTCTGTCCATCCACCTATCTACCTACCTGCTTACCTACCAACCAACCAATTTATGTGTGTATGCAAATGTGCTACATTTTTTTACTTACTTAATATATGAACATATGCAAGTGTATCACATACCTTTGTCACCAAGTACTTCTTGACTACCTGTGTTGTGCCAGGTATTGCATTTTTAAATTTATCCCCCCCCTAAAAAAAATGCAGACTATAAAACACTGTTTTCTAATAGAAATTCCCCCTAATAACTGGGACTTCTTAGGTAAAAAGTACAGAATATTAAAAGTAGTAAAAAGAGAACTGGGCTCTGACCTCAGCCCTGCCACTATTTCTTGGGACTCAGGGCATTTCCCTTTGACTGCATGGGTCTCTACTTTTCCATTTGTAAAATAAAGAAACTGGACCAGACAATCTTTTTAAAACCCCTTTCAGTATAAAATACCACAGTTCCAAATAAGGAAATATTTTATAAGGTTGGAAACTGGCAAAAATAGTACTTTTCCCAGAACTTAAATGATATTGATCTCATTTAGGTTATAGGCATTCCAATGTGAGAAGGCAAATATCTGCCTTCTAACTCTTGCTTAAGAATCAGAGCCTAGACAAAAAGAAATTAGGCATCACAGAACTGTTGTAAAGAAAATATATTTGAGTGGCCATAGATATTTTACAAATGTAACATGCCATAAAATACAATGGTTCAATCATCACTCTTTGTCTACAGGCACTAGGTAAGTGGAAGAGGAAAATGGAAACAAGACTTCCCAGCTTCTAGTCTATTGCACTGGCATGTTTCCATATCACCCAAGGGTCAACCATCAGTGTCTGCTGCAGCTCAGCCAATTAGAACTAACATCTGGCCAATAGATTTTTCCCTTACATGCCCATCAAACATATCCTCAACAGGAAGTTAATTTTACAAGAATATCTACAAATGGAGAAAGTTTGGGCTCTTACCTAATATTAGGTTTAGATGCAAAAAAATGGTGTGAATCTATCAACATGCAGCAATTTCTCTGATTTGTGACATCTGCTTTCCTATTTCTTTTTTTTTCCCCCCGAGAAGCATTCACTAACTGAAAATATTTTTAAACAGACAAAAAAAGGAGGACATATATTCAGGACAACTGGTTTCTAAGTCAGCTGGAATATAATATATACATAAATCTTTGGCTGGACCACCAAACCTTGGTAAGTCCTGCTTCAATATTTTCATTAGTATTTGGTTAACTTAAAAAATTACATGATTAAATCACATAAATGATTTAAAAATGAAAATTAACAAGTAAAAAATATTAAAGAATACCACAATCCTACCATCCAGAGATAAGCATAGTTACCATCTGGTTGTATAGCCTTCTAACCTTCAGAAATGTATATATACTACATGTCTATATCCATATACAGGTGCTCCTTGACTTACCTGGGGTATGTCTGGATAAAACCATTATAAGTTGAAAATACTGCAAGTCAAAAATGCATTGAATACACCTAACCTACAGAATATCATTGCTTAGGCCAGCTAGATTCTACTAAATGCATATCTTTCACACCATCAAGTCGAATCATAACTGCAGACATACCTTGATGCCCCGAGAGCTCAGAGATCGTGTTGGCACAGGAGTGCGTGCACCGTATACTGATGCACCAAGCTGAGAGGTTCAGCTCTATATTTCCACAGCTAGAGTTTATCTGGAACACGCATCACCGGCATGGCAGTGACGCAGCTTCCCTCCTTGGCAGGCCCCTGTGCTTCTGATATCTGCTCCTCACTCCCAACTAGTACCAGTTCACGTGAATCCTGCACAAATGCAGGGAGCATAGAATTCTTCACTGCCAAGTAAACCATTGTAATTACACCTCCTCTCCTTTCCCCGGACACTTGTACCAGGGTGGACAGGCCCGGGTGTGTGCACTAGGAAGGGCATGAAGGAATGGTGTGCTGACTGAGTCCTGATTACAGAAGGAGGCCACCAGTTCATTTCTGCTCCACAAACACGACTGCCCCCTGCTCCTAAGTACGTGCCAGGCACTGTGCACAAGACAGAAGACATGGCTTTTGCCCTCAAGGCACACGCTGGTTTGCAACATACACATCTATGATGAGACTCAGCATGACAAGTGCAGGCTGCTGCTTTCATTGGTTATGTTTTTCCAAGGTCCTTTAAGGTAGGGACCACATCTGTTCAATCGTTTGCCTCTCCTGGACGGGCAGTACAGTATGGGGCACACGGAAGGTGCCGGGCCACTTGCTGGCAGTCTAACTTGATAGTGGTGGATGAGATAAATTTCTTGCAGTTACAGTGTCCATAGCTCTTTGGCTATGTAATCACATATACTGGCCCCTGACAGATGGCTAGGAATTCTGTGCCTCAAAGCAGGAAGGCCGAGAGGGGCGCGTTCACTGCAGGCCCATCTCATCCCATCACTGTTGCCACGCAAAGGCAAAATATGGCGGCAACAAACTCCAGGGGAAGAACAGAAAGGAACACATGTTGTCAGTGGCAACCAAACTTAGCTTCCAGCATAAAGCACTGTGGCCTCATTCTGAAGGTCCAGCTACAGCCTAGCCCTGGACTGCACCAAGCAGTGACACAGGTATGACTGACTGCAGGTGCTACTTTTAAGGGGGGGGGGGGGGAGAAGGAAGGGCGTTGGGAGGGAGAGGTGCAGAAAGGCTTTATTATTTTCCCCTGAATTTAAATCTTCACTTTGATATCAGAATTCTGGAAAAATCAACTGCCCTTGAAATTAGGTAACATATACAGTTTACTTTCCATATCAAAGCTTGCCCATTAGAGTCACAAAACATTCGCATGGCCAAAATTTATTTGATCAAAATGCCAAGCGGGAGTTTTCAGAAGAGTCTCGGCCCAAGGGAAGCAACTGTGATGCAGTGGAAAGAACACTAGTTTGAGAGTCAGAACACTCAGTCTTTTTAGCTAAACCACCCTGGGACTGAGTGGCCAGGATATGACCAGGGTTAGTGAGGCTGGGCCATCTGTGCTAGATGGGGTCACAGGGGGGCGTCTAGGCACAAGTGGGTGTACCTACCCTACCAGCTTTGCACTTGGGACTTGCTGAAGGAAACTGTACTGCCCCAATGAATCTGCATAAGATTTCATATACTTCTGTCTTCTCACGCCTCTTCCCATGGAAGGGGCTCTGCTGCTTCCTCCCTTTCACACAGCTATCTATGGACTCCTGTGTCCGTTCACGCATCCTTCTCAGGACCTTTCCCCAATGTCACCATCTCTTGAGCTATTAGAACAACACATATATTCCCAAAGTATATACATGATATTTTTGTGGAAAAGTAGGCCAATGTTTCCTCAAATCCTCGTTTCCTCTCCTGGCCTGGCTCCTGTCTTCAGGGGAGCAATGTAGCTACAGTGATTCTTAACTTTTGTTCTTAGACAAAGCTGATGGCTCAGTATCCCCCTATCAGTGCTGATGTGATCTCTCCTGTGGGTATCCTGTCAAAGTCTTTGGTAGAGTGAGCCATCGAGCTCAGGAGAGCTCTCACAAAGTACATTGTGCTGTAAAAGATTTCATTCAGTGGAAACATCTTTAAAAGGTTAAACTAACCTCTGGCCTGACTCTTTGAAAAAGTTCTTTCCCATATTTCCCAGAACAAACACTCCTCCAGGCTGGAAGGCCCAGGAAGAAGTAAGAGCTGTGGCCCTATGGTATGAGAGGAAGGGGGCATGAAAGAAGAGAGCCCAGCCAATCAGAGAAATCGGTTTCTCTCACATGGCTCTGGATATAAGGGTTTTCTGTAACCAGGAAGAACTGAGCGGAACTCCTTTAATGCTGAGCTCTCCTCTGGCTACATCACACTAACCCAGTGCCTGACTAGCTCGTTAACCAAACACTTTTGAGCAACACACTGTTCAACTCCGGCAACAGGAAGCACGAGGACAGCGTGGGAGTAGTTCTCACATCATGTTCTGGAAGCTGGGTTGCGGAGCCTCGTTTTTCTCTCCGAAGGACTCACGGACACTGAAACTGCCTCCTCCTCAGCTGCTGGCCAGGGACAGGCCCCAAATTAGTTAAATTTAACTGCAATAAACATGTGGCAAGTGAACTATATTTAACTATAGCAGCTACCTCAAGGTTTGTCTCGAGACAGAACTATTTTAGCTTATGCCACTGTAATTCCCTTAACTAAGGCAGAAAGTAATTACCTAAGGATTTACCATAATTAGGTCACTGACACTCATTATTTATAACTAGAGGCCTGATGCACAAAATTCGTGCAAGGGGCTCAGCCCTTGCAGCCACGGTGGCTTGCCTCGGACCTCACAATCACGGTGACTTGCTTCAGCCTTCACAGCCACAGCTTCGTCTGGAAGGTCATCTGGTCTAATTAGCATATTATGCTTTTATTATTATAGATGGTGAACATGCAACTCTTTTATATAGTCAGGCAGAGACTGCAGATGCGGGATACATAGTCTAGGGTGGGCACCAGAAGGACACTAAAAATAAACATGTTTCAGGCAACTGTAAATTCAGTGAAGCCTCCTGATTTCAGTCTTCATTGAGAATTAGTAATAATTGTGAAGAGTCCCAGTTGTAACTTTGCACTGACAGTAGCACAGGGCTACTAAGAAAATGAACAATGTAAGTCAGATGATGAGCCTTTTGAGAGCATAAACTGCATGGAAACACTTGAAAACTGTGTTTATTTTTAAAAGGTATAATGGGGCTCTGGTGCAATGCATGCTAATGAGAAATCATGTTTATCTATCCATTTGAGCAGGATCTTACTCAGTGGCATTTGGTTAGGGGAACAGTTTGTATTTCCGAAAGTTCCTAAAGCAATAACAACTTGTCCAAAATGCCATTCCTTGGCAAATATTCTGATATAGAGGCCCGATGCACGATATTTGTGCACAGGTACGGTCCCTAGCCCTGGCCAGCGATGGAAGCACAAGTGTCTGGCGTGGAAGGGCAGGTCCCAGCTGACCTGTGGCCCTGGGCAGCACTTGGGCCCCTGAGTATCCCCCTCTGCCTGAGTCATCGGACCCCCGCCCAGCTCCCTCAGTGCCTGGGAGGCAGGCTACAGACCTGCCCCCTGCTGTTTGCTGTTTGCGGAGTGTTTGGCAGGGCAACTGGTCCCTGCTTGCACCCGCCTTGACCTGGCACCACCTGTTCACCTGCTCCACCATCCTGCCATGGTCCCATTCTCATCTGGGCCCATTGGGGCCATCAGCGCCTCCACTGCCTCCCACTGCCAGCGCCACATTGCCGAACACCTGCCATCTTCCACGCTGCCCCCTGATGGCCAGCGCACGTCATAGTGAGTGGTCAAACTCCCGGTTGAGGGGGAAATTTGCATATTAGGCTTTTATTATATAGGATTCAACATTTCATATATTCTGAATAATCTCCTCATTAAAAACTTCTCATTTATCCATTCATCCCTTTATGCACTTATTATGCACTAGAGGTCTGTTGCACGAAATTCGTGCACGGAGAGGGAGGTGTCCCTCAGCCCAGCCTGTATCCTCTCCAATCTGGGACCCCTCGAGGGATGTCCAACTGCCCTCTCACAATCCAGGACTGCTGGCTCCCAACTGCTTGCCTGCCTGCCTTCCTGATTGCCCCTAACCACTTCTGCCTGCCAGCCTGATCACCCCCTAACCACTCCACTGCCAGCTTGATTGATGCCTAACTGCTCCCCTGCCAGCCTGTTTGCCCCCAACTTCCCTCCTCTGCTGGCCTGGTCACCCCTAACTGGTCACCCCTCCCCTACAGGGTTGATCGCCTCCAACTTCCCTCCCTTGCAGGCCTGGGTCCCTCTCAACTGCCCTCCCTTGCAGGCCTGGTCCTTCTCAACTGCCCTCCCTTGAAGGCTGGGTGCCTCCCAACTGCCCTCTCCTGCTGGCCATCTTGTGTCCACATGGGGGCAGGATCTTTGACCACATGGGGGCAGCTATATTGTGTGTTGCAGTGATGGTCAATCTGTATATTACTCTTTTATTAGATAGGATAGAGGCCTGGTGGAGGGGTGGGGGCCAGCTGGTTTGCCCTGAAAGGTGTCCCGGATCAGGATGGGGGTTCCCTTGGGGCGTGGGGCTGCCTGAGCAAGGGGCCTGTGGTGGTTTGCAGGCCAGTCACGCCCCCTGGTGACCCAAATGGAGGCCCTGGTATCTGGAATTTATTTACCTTCTACAATTGAAACTTTGTAGCCTGGAGTGGAGCCAAGCCTCCTGCTGGCTCCGTGGCCAGCAGCCATTTCTGTTGGGGTTAATTCACCTTCTATAACTGAAACTTTGTAGCCTTAAGTGGAGGCCTGGACCTGGCCAGGGTGTGCGGAAAGCTTTGCTTTCTCCATTGCCGGGGGCAACCCTGGCCTGCTCTCTCCAGCTCAGTGGCATTTGTTTACCTTCTATAATTGAAACTTTGTAGCTTGAGTGGAGGCTTAGGCCTAGCAAGGGCAGGCGGAAAGCTTGGCTTCCTCCGTTGCCTGGGAAACCTTGCTCTCCGTGGCTGTAGCCATCTTGGTTGGGTTTATTTGCATACTTGCCCTGATTGGCTGGTGGGTGTGGCTGGTGGGCGTGGTGAAGGTGCGGTCAATTTGCATATTACCCTTTTATTAGGTAGGATCAGTTGTGGGTCAAGTACCATAAGTGTGAAGGACAATGAGACCTGGTCTCCGCTCTCTAGAAGCTAAGAGCTGGGTAGGAGATGCAGCCCTGTGAATAAGTGACTTCCTGCAGTATGACATTTGCAATGGTTAGTGAGGGGCACTGCCTGCTCAACATACATTAACTGGTCAATGTTGACTTAGGTGATTCCAGTGTAGAGACGTAACTCTGTGACTTGACCCATGAGTAAACTGGCTATGGCTGGCCCAGCCACTGATTGCCCTTCATACACATGTGCATTTGGGGAATAATCACCCATGTTTAGCTGTTTAGATCATTAATATGCTACATTTAATTTATATATATATATTTATATATATATATATATATATATATATATATATTTGATCTAGAAGCTTTGAACTTTTTACATCTTGCTTCATTCTATAAAGGATTTAAAGAGGCTTACAAAAGAAAGTACACAATTCAACAATGAATATAAACTATGACTCGAAACGAGGGGTGGACTGTTACTGACACCTTTCTCAAGCAGACTCACTTCTGCCCACTCCCCCCCGCCCAGCCCCTTCAAAGGCTGTAAGCCATGCAAGTGGGCAAAAAGAAACCAGGAGGTCGGTTTAGAATGAGGCAGATGTGTGCTTCAGCCAGCTCAGTTCCTCTCCTTCATGTTCTGGACCGAGGTGTGGGGTGCTCCCGAAGTGAACAAAATGCTATCCTGGGAGCCCCTCTGCTTGACACTTTGAGGGGCGTGTGATGGGCAGGAGTGACTTGCAAGGCAGGACTGGGAAACTTTTGAGTTTTGGCTGAAATATCATCAAACAGTATCAAAACCTCTTTCCCAACACAGAAATGGGAAATGTTAAGAATAGAATCATTGAGATCAGGGAAAAGGGCAATGTATGTAGCAAGCTGTGAAGACTTCTGCACAAACTAGTTGAACTTCACATTTGGTTCTGAGACTCTGTAAAAGGGAAAATGGTGAGTTACACAATTCTTAGGATTAAATTTACCTGTACTCTGTCTTCACCTCTTGGTAGTAAAATTTCTCACAAAAGGTCTTATAGAGGGGGCGCTGAGTGATATAATAGACAAGATCCTCAACAATTTTCCTACTGTACATACAGTAACATATTTCATATGGCTGTTTCTCACAGGATCCAATGATAGATGCCAAGTACACACCACTCAAGTACCTATCAGTGAAAGCAATGGTATGGGAGGCCAGAATAACATGGTCTTCTTGGTGTTATGAAATGATCCCATTTGTCCACATAGGATTATTCTTTCTTAGGGCGATAAGAATTAGCATTTGTTTGCTTTTTAGGTACTGTGCTAAGGACACCTTATAGTTATTATTAAAATGTAACACTTCTGAAAACATTACGCAATAATGTTACCATCCCCATTTTTACAAGTGAAAACACTGAAGCCCAGAAATGTTGAGTAACTTGTTCGAGGTACACAGCATAAAAGGTGAAACCAGGATTCAAACTTAGGTGTCTTTTTGCTCTAGCTGTTTCTAAATAAAGAATAACAGACTGGCTCTAGCTGGGTTGGCTCAGTGGATAGAGTGTCAGCCTGTGGACTGAAGAGTCCTGGGTTCCAGTCCAGTCAAGGTCATGTACCTTGGTTGCAGGTTTAATCCCTGGCCCTGGTTTGCAGTAGGCAAACAATCGATGTGTCTCTCTCAACTTTTTCTCTCTCTGTCTCTTCCTCTCCCTTCTATTATTTCTAAAAATCAATGTAAAAATATCCTCGGATAGTGATTAACAAAATAAAAGAAAAAAGAATAACAGACTGATTTTTTTGCATGAATCAGCAGTAAAAAACATCTAAAAATAAATTTATTTAGTTAAGGCTTAGAAATGTTTCCCCCACTGTTTTCTCTGAAATGAAATGACCTTTCAACCAGCTGGTTCATTATCATGTCTGCATTTGGAAAAGTCCGAGTGTGCTCGTTCTACCAAGCTTTCTCAAAGGCAGCCCCACACTGGAGTCGGTACCTCATTATTTACACTGGCTGCTGCTCTCCAACAGGACAGCATGAAAGTAAATTAAATATTGGCTTATGTGGCTGCATGTGAAATACCTGTCACACAGAAAATAAACTCACATTGTATGCGAGTCATCACCATTTATAAGTAAAATTGAACATAACTGAAGCTACTAAACCCTACATCATCTCTTAAGGGAAAAGCCAAATTTAACAACCTCTTGTCTGTTTTCAGCCCTACTATTTATGATCAGCGTGGGGACACTTCTGAAGGAGTGGAGCTGAGGAGCGGCAGAGAGAACTCTCTGGTGATGGGCAAGAAAGGAATGTGTGCTGTGAAACACTAAAGCTGGAGAAGGTGCGGAAGCGCGGCAGCTCAGGAGACGGCACAGGTATACTCGTATTTCCTCATCAGCGCCAGAAAGTGCTTCTTCAACTCTAGGAGTTGGTCACCGGCAGCCGAAACATTTTGAGAAGAGAGCATCTGTCTTCATCACCCACTAAAGTAAAGGCGTATTTACCCACCACAAACGCAGCCAGAAAGAAACGTAAACTAAACAGGGCCAGCATCTGCATCGCTCTCCGCTGGGCCTCTATTTCCCACCTCTAAAACAGGCTGGGCAGATTCCTCCCGGGGCGCATCTCGCTCTGCCGTTCTATAATGCCATGGATTTGGCTGCTGGCTCCACAACGGTGCTGATTGTTTTAAGGGACTATCTTTAATGCCAAATGATACCTTTTTTTTTTTTCTCCCCAGCTTTTGGTTTTGTTGGTGATGATCTTAATGACATTTTAATTATTTTGTTTCTTTATCGATTTTTGTTTCTCCAGTGTCTAGCACTACATATGCCTGGTACATGGCAAATCTGCATCGTGTACTCAGCACTGATTAATTTCTCTCTCTCCTTTCAACTGCCAAGCCTCCTGTGCTCCCAGCCCCGGACAGGAGAAGACTGTACTGTTGTTATACACCAGCCTGGATGCTCTCCTGTTGTGAAGTCACTCACAGGGCACCTGGGTGGTACTTCTTTCAACTCAAAGCACATTCTGGGATCTTCAGAGTTTACTAAGCACATTAATGTGCCTTGCTCTGTATTAAAAAAAAATGGTGGCTCTTAGTTGTGTTGTTTTTCAAGAAGAACTAAATGTCTAAGTTAGTTGAGGGAGTTACTGGATTCTTCTTTGTATAGCTCACCACTCCTATTAAAGGGGCTACACATAGGAGGTGCCATATTTGGGGGTGAATTGAATTCAGTGAACCAATAAACACCATAGCTTTTCCAAGCACAGCACCCTAGACCTCCTGTAGCTATGAACCATCCTTCCTTCCTTCTGGATTGTACACGGGGCCACATACACCTCCCCTTTTTGGATCCCTTCAATGCCAATGCCTGTACAATTACAACCACCTCTTTTGCAAACCCCGTGATATTTGGCACATCACCAACTCCTGCCATTCAGCAGAGTGGCACCACCACAGAGACAAAGCAGGAAACTGTCATCTGCTGCCGAGATGCCACCCAGCAGTTGGCTGGTGACTAGCTTTTCATTTACCCACTTGAATTCTGCCAGCTTTCGTTCTATGGAAGAATTAAAAGGGGCAATGCCATATAGTTAACCCTCAAAGGAAATAGCTAAAAGAAAGAAGAAGCACAATTTCCATTATCTTTCCAAATGGTTATAAATGTATTTCAGCCCCTTATGTTTCAGAAAACTGTGTAATGTATTTTTCTATATTCCAGGTCACTGGATACCTGTTTCTGGCTCAGACATCCTAATGTGAGGGAAAAATGAATCCAATTGAAACATAAAGCTTACAGCCTTATTATCGAGCAGATAGAGACCACACATACCCACATCTCCTTCTCCTGGACGTTCCCATGCCAAATCCCCCAGCAGTGAGTACGAAATTTCCAAGAAATTCTCTCTCGCTGAAGACAAGGTGCATTGTGTCCCAACCCAGTCAGCACTCTCCGTGCCATCGCCCAGCTGTGCCCCAGGGGCTCAAGCAGCATGGCAAACTGCCTGCCCTGGAGAGGGCCCAGGGAGCCAGGGCCCCTGTTCACCCACTGCAGCTCCTCCGTTCCTACTTGTGAGCTGAGGTTCCCATATTCGGGCTGAAAGGGTCCCCCAGGTAAGCCATCAGCCAGCACTCTGGCCAGCGGAGTCTCAGGGCAGGCATCCTTGGGACGGCAGTTTCATAACGACCATGCTGATTCTGTTTAAACACACTCAGTGAGAGGGACTTGCTCCGTCACAAACAGCCCCTGATGTCAACCTATTATAATCTTCTCCCATTGGTCTTAGTCCTGCCCCTGAAACAAGAAGTAGTCTCCCTTTTCATCATGAATTGTCTGCTTAAAAGGATAAAAATAAAAGGAAATGCCAGCATCATCATAGATGGAGGGATACAGAAAACCAAGTGAAAAGACTGGCAGAATCAAATTGATAAAGAGAAATGTCTCTGTGAAACCAGTCGGACAGCAGTGAAAATGACACCTCTAATCTCTCTGTACCCACCACCCTTGAACGACCAGGGGGCAGACCCATAGGAATCTCCAGAGGTCAGTTATAAAATTCAACAAGAGTAGAGTAAGCGCGTACTCTGCTAGAGGTTCCATGTTAGCACAGGAGGTACAGAGATGAGGTTCTATTCTCAACATCTCATGTTCTAATAGGAGAACAGGCAAGTCTAGAACTAAACATAATGCACTGCCCTTCTATTCAGAGAACCTATAGTCATGGAATTATGGATTACTTTGTGCTTTTGAGATAATGCTTTTTATGAATTAACTAGAGGCCCGGTGCACGAAATTCGTGCACAGGGGTGTGTGTCTCTCAGCCCAGTCTGCACCCTCTCCAATCTGGGACCCCTCAAGGGATGTCAGACTGCCCGTTTAGGCCCAATCCAGGTAGGATGGGGCCTAAACAGGCAGTCGGACATCCCTCTCACAATCCAGGACTGCTGGCTCCCAACTGCTTGCCTGCCTGCCTTCCTGATTGCCCCTAACTCCTTCTGCCTGCCAGCCTGATCACCCCCTAACCACTCCCCTGCCAGCCTGTTTTCCTCTAACTGCCCTCCCCTGTAGGCCTGGTCACGCCTAACTGCCCTCCCCTGCAGACCTGGTCCCCCCTCAACTGCTATCCCCTGCAGGCCTGGGTCCCCCGCAACTGCCCTTCCCTGCAGGCCCAGTAACCCCCAACTTCCCTCCTCTGCCGGCCTGGTCACCCCTAACTGTCTTCCCTTGCAGGCCTGATCCCTCCCAACTGCCTTTCCCTGCTGGCCTGATCGCCCACAACTGCCCTCCCTTGCAGACCTGGTCCCTCCCAACTGCCCTCCCCTGCTAGCCATCTTGTGGTGGCCATATTGTGTCCACATAGGGGCAGTCATCTTTGACCACATGGAGGCAGCCATCTTGTGTGTTGGAGTGACAGCCAATTTGCATATTACCCTTTTATTAGATAGGATTAGATAGGATAGAGGCCTGGTGCATGGGTGGGGACCGGCTGGTTTGCCCTGAAGGGTGTCCCGAATCAGGGTGGGGGTTCCCTTGGAGTGTGGGGCGGCCTGGGCAAGGGGCCTGTGGTGGTTTGCAGGTCGGCCACGCACCCCTGGTGACCCAAGCGGAGGCCCTGGTATCTGGGATTTATTTATCTTCTATAATTGAAACTTTGTAGCCTTGAGTGGAGGCCTGGGCCCGCCAGGGCAGGCGGAAAGCTTGGCTTCCTCCATTGCTGGGGGCAACCCAAGCCTCCTGCTCTCTCCGTGGCCGCAGCCATCTTGGTTAGGTTAATTTGCATACTTGCTCCTGATTGGCTGGTGGGTGTGGCTTGTGGGTGTAGCAGAGGTACAGTCAATTTGCATATTACTCTTTTATTAGATAGGATTATTCATTTAAAACAGAAGTGGAGGAAATCAAGGGCTCTGGATATACCAGGGAAATCGCTGGAGTAAGACCAAAGGGAAACCTGCAGACTCTTTGGGTCATAAAGCCATGTTTGAGGCTTGGGAGTCAGCTTTGTGGGTGGGAAGTGCAGCTCATGGCTCCCCTAGGCTGGCTGTCTTGAGGACCAGGTCAGCCCAGAGGATGATTTCTAAGTGAGGCTGGATTGAGGTGTTCATTTGGCTGTAAGCCACTCAGACAGTCTTTGATCCCCAGCCCTTTCTCTCCTCTAGTGCAGAGGAGTTCCTCTTTCCAGCACTCAATTAGCATAAGGATGAAACCCATTTCACGGGACACATAGTAAACTGACACAGGAGACATTGTTTTTCATTTCTAAAATGAAAACGTTTTTCTTTAAAACCCCAAGACTGCCACTTCCTTTGTGCTCAGACTGCATTTCCACTGTTGCACTGTCCACAGCGGGGCGGTGCTGAGGAAGGCCTAGGAAGGCCGCAGCTGCTCGGAGGGCAGAGCCATGTGCCCTGGGGATGTGTGAGAGAGAGCCTGCAGGGCATGGCACTGGGCAGCGTGTCCACTGCCATCCTTTGTGCCTCTAGCAGACACACTGACACCCCCAGGAGTGACAAATAGTGCTAAATAAATATTTCCTTGGGATCTACAGGGCAGGACCTGGTCTACCTTCACTCCATGTCTGACTCTGGCTTCCCTTACATCCGTTCAAAGACATTTTCATTGTTCTTTAGGACAGGATTTCTCCTTATCTCCCTTACTACTGGAAAAGCACTTCTGAGTAGCTGGGCTGGGATGAATGAAACATTTGCCAGGGAGCTAGCCCTACCCCTCTCCTTCATCCACACCAACTGTCTTTTTTTTTTTTTTTTTTTTTAGGTTTTCTCACATCCTTCTTCTTCACTTTTAAAGCTCTCAATTTCTCTCCACTGTTTCTTTAGTGGATTGATTCTGATCTCTTTAGAAAACATTCTCTGAGTCATTAGCAATACAAAACTCTAAAGAAAGCTGTCTGCTGGTGGCCCCAAAGCCAACTCTCTTCAATGTCAATGTCAGGGCCTTTCAGTTAAGGGTAGCACACAGTGGCTCTGAATAGTACTGTATCTTTTCAGCCAATGATGCCATCCACACAGACTTAGGAAGAATGAAAGGTCAAGCAGCCGATTCCGCTGCTGTGTGGTTTAAAAAGGCTGAAAAAGAATGTTTTCATCTGTGCCAATCTGGCTGAAAAGTCCCTGTATCTAAGAGCCATATAGTGCTCAGGGGGAGGGGAGATTGTTATTAATGCAAAGGGAGTGAATCTTGCTTATGACATATATGGGAGACGATACGTCAACATTCACATCATAAAAGGTATTATTATTGTGAATCCTATTAATTTAAACATTATGACAAATTAGACACAAAATAACTTACTTTGCATATGATGAAAACTAAGTGTTTCTGAAATGAAACTGCCAAGTGGAAGCAACAGAAGATAATAGCCTTCTGAAGCACTGATATAGCACTGAAAGTAACAGAGTGTATACTAGTAAAGTACTGATTAAGTGCTAGGCACTGTTCTGAGAGCTTTGTATGAATTAACTCTTTTGACCCTTGTAATAATCCTATGAGATGAGTGGTATTAGCTCTATTTTATAGAAAAGGAAACTGGGGCACAAAGAAGCTGTAACCGCCCAAGGTCACACCGGGTCGTACATGGCAGGTCCAGCACTCAGACCCAGGCAGTCTGACCATTAAGCCCAATCGTATGTTGCTAGCTTCTCTTGAAAGGACCTGAAACATGACTACAAAGCATCACTTTCTTGGATAATTCTAATTTTAATTAATAACTGAAAGTAGAATTATGTGTCTTTACATACATTTGAATTCATCTAGAGACACTTGTCCCTGAGTTAGTTCAAATAGTAAATGCCAGACATGGGAGTGGCTCAGGAGGCAGGACCTCCCTCTAGGGCCCCATCCCCAGAGGAGTCAGGGAGGCTCCTTCTAAATACCAGGGGCAACTTGAAGCTTTACAAGCTGATGGGATGGTAACCCTTCCTTGCCACTTGAGTGAGTTTAACAGACGGCACAGAGGTGTCACGAGAACGATGGTCATATTTCATAAATTACACTCTGCGCCTCACATAACTTTATCTCAAAGAGAAGTTTTAGGTTCACAGCAAAACTGGAAGGCACAGAGATTTCCCATCTAACTCCTCTCCTCACACATGTATAGTTTCCTTCATTATCAATATCCCCTACTGGAGTGGTATGTTTGTTTTAAATGATGGACCTACACTGACATCCAAAATCCATACTTGACATTAGGGTTTGTTATTGGTATTCTTCTATTGACTTTTAAACACACTGAAGTTTATTATATTTTCACAAAACTTCCCTTGACTGATACATCCCCTCCAACGACTGCCTAGTCTCTCTACTCCCTTGTTATCTCTACTCACTAGCTCCATTTCCTCCCCTCCCACTTTTTTTCTCAACCCACTCTAACCTTCCTTTATAAATGATGAACCTACATATCATTCAAAGTGATCATTTCTCACTAAGTTTACCAATGACCTCTGTGTAACTAAATGCACTGGCTCACTGTTAAGTCATTAACGAAATCATTAGTCTTTCGATATGTTGTAATATGTTGGCCTGAATTATTATTATCTTGATCGCTACATATCCCATGGAACTCTACATATCCCTCACTTCCCCTGGCCCTCTGGAGTTCCATTCAGCTCTCCCCTGTTCCATTCAGGGTTATTACCCGTTACCTGGCCACCGAATGACTAAGCTCCTCAAACTTACCCAAGTCCCTTGCTCCTCTCACTCCATGCTTCTAGACAATCTTGTCCATTCCTCAGCTTCAAAAACATCTTAATGAAGAATACCCACACATTTATATTCCAGCCTCTATGCCTCCTGTATACTCAGGACTATTTCAAACTGTCTGTGTAACATATTTATCTCAGCCTCTCAGGTAAACCTCAAGGTAATGTGTTCAAACCTAAGTCTCAACCAGTCAAATCTTTTTTATCAACTATTGGCAACACAGCCCATCCAGTTCTACAAGTCAGACACTTGGTGTCATCGCTTAGAACTTCTTATTCAATTAAGTAACAAGTTCTAGAAACTTTAGGTTTTATTCACCTTGAAATCTGTTCACTTAACTAATTTTCTTGGCTACAACCTCAGTCCCAGATTCCTTCATCTCCGGTATAGCTACTGTAATAAATGATGGAGCCTACATGTGGCTCCACTTTTCCCAACCAGTCCATTCTCTACAGAGCAGCCAGAGTAAATCTTTCTGGAAACCAAATCTAATCATGTAACATGCTTTGCTGAAAACATTTTGGGGGCTTCCTGTTGTTCTTGGATAAAGTGAGAGATCCTTATATAGCCTATAAGGCCCAACATGGTCTGGCCTCACCCACCTCTTCAGCCTCATTACCATTCTGACCCTCTTATTGGGTCCACGATGCACCATGTTTCCTCCGGCCAGAGCCTTGCTTGTGCTGCTCCTGAGCTTTGAATGTTTTTCTCTCCCCCACCTCAAGTCAACCTTGACTCCAGTGTCTAGCTGTTCAGAAAACACCATGTTGATAACACTTCTCCCAGATGTCATTCCACATGTCTGTGATTATTGGATTAACGTCAGTTTCTCCTTCTAGTCTGAACTATCAGCTCTTTGAGAACATCAGCCATGTCTGTCTTTGCTTCCCCGCGTATCCACAGTGCAAGCACACAGCAGACATTCAGTTGACTAAGTGAGTGAATAAACTAATAAATGAAGTAGCTGGATCATGAACCAGAGAGTTCAGGATTGGTGCCTGGCATTCTCTTTCCAGAATGGGGTAACGATGGAAGGTGGCTGCCCCACTCTGGAGCACAGAGCTAGGTTTGCCGGCCCGATCTCTTCCAGAAGTGACACATTCCCCTACCTCAGAGAAAGGAAGGGAAGAGGGAAAGGAGAGAAGATAAAAAAGCAGTATTTCCAACCTACTTTAAAATGTAAACTCCTTTGAGAAGGTACATTTTAAAGTTCACTCCATTAACTAACACATGAAATACCTGTGAAAACCTTAGCAGGAGTTAGCAGGACTGAAACTGTGTCTTCGATGTACCTTGCCATATTTATATCACAGCTCCTTTAACACATCTTTGTACTTTGTTCTTTATATGTCTGTCTCCTTCAACTATACTCTAAATTACTTGAAGGCCAGGACTACGATTTTCTTTCCCAGTATAGCTTAGGCAGTGTTGGCTTTACAATTGTGTAGATGGGCTAAAACAGTATTTACCAGAGAAGTATATCTTTGTGACATGGGCACACCAGTGTAGGGGGTAGAGCATGGGCTGAAGACCTAGACAATTCTGTAATTACCCATTAACCTCACTCAAGCCTTTGTGCAGAGTAAATGTGAGTTCTCTTCTCAACCCCCTTAATTTAGTTGCCAAATGAATCAAAATATAGTGCTAGATCTCAAACTAACTAGCAGAGTTAGTCCTGGCTAGAGAAGTTTGGTCGCTCTGGTTTAATAACCTCAACAGTAAAATGACATAGTAGGATTACATGATCTTCAAGATCTTTCTCTCAGCTCTAACATTTGTTGAATCCATAATTAACTATCTGCATAAGCAGAAAAAACTGGGGACAAACAGGCCTATTATTATGCAATTAGAGGCACTGCAGGATTGAGCCGAAACCCACTCTTCCACATCCCCTGAGGGTTCCAGGATTGTAAGAGGGCACAGGCCAGGCCGAGGGACCCACCAGTACATGATCTGGGCTGTGGAAGGATGCAAGAGGTTGGCCAGCTGGGGAGGAACTGCGGGAGGGCTCCAGGGCATGTCAGTCCCAATCGGCCGGACCCCAGCAGCAAGGTAACCTACCGGTTGGAGCATCTGCCCCCTGGTGGTCAGAGCACATCATAGAAACTGGATGACTGTCTGCCCCCTGCTGATCAGTGCATGCCATAGCAAGTGGTTGAGCGGCCTTAGCATATCATTAGCATATTACGTTTTGATTGGTTGAACTGATGACTGGATGACTAGACACTTAGCATATTAGGCTTTTATTATATAGGACTAGTGGCCCAGTGAACAAAATTTGTACATGGGCGGTTCCCTCAGCCCAGCCTGCACCCTCTCCAATTGGGGACCCCTTGGGGGCAGTCGGACATCCCTCTAGCAATCTGGGACCACTGGCTCCTAACCACTCACCTGCCTGCCTGCCTGATCGCCCCTAACTGCCTCTGCCTGCCTGCCTGATCGCCCCTAACCTCTCTGCCTGCCTGCCTGATTGCCCATAACTGCCTCTGCCTGCCTGCCTGATCACCCCTAACTGCTCTCCTCTGCAGGCCTGATCTCGCCCCCTAACTTCTCTCCCCTGCTGGCCTGATTGCCCCTAATTGCCTCTGCCTGCCCGATTGCCCCCAACTGCCCTCTCCTGCCGGCCTGGTCGCCCTCAACTGCCCTCTCCTGCCGGCCTGATCTCGCCCCTAACTGCTCTCCCCTGCTGACCTGATTGCCCCCAACTGCCCTCCCCTGCTGGCCTGATTGCCCCTAACCCCCTACCGGCCTGATATCACCCCCAACTGCCCTCCCCTGCCAGCCTGATTGCCCCTAACTGCCTCTGCCTCGGCCCCTGCCACCATGGCTTTGTCCATAAGGAAGTTGGACGTCCAGAAGATGGCCAATCAAGCCGGTCTAATTATCATATTACCCCTTTATTAGTATAGATAGACTATATAGGATAGGATTGCTTAAATGGGGTGGGGGGAAGTCTTTTTCAACAGGAGGAAATGCTCTTGGCAGACAAAAATATATAATCCCTATATTTGGACTGATAGCCAGCCATATGCACTATAATGCCAAACCAGTCATTAAAAATTTGAACCGCTTTCTTACACCTTACACCAAATAGCTGTTGCCCTTAAAACCCCTCCTCAGCCCCCACCTTAGGTTCTGCCTTTGCAGTTCACCCAGATTAGGTTCTGATTGGTCAGTTTTTATGCCAGTCAGCATCAAAAGCTCAGCCTCCTAGGCAGCCATTGGCTCCTTGTAGTTCACCCAGCTTTGGTTCTGATTGGTCGGTTTCTATGCCAGTCAGTGTCTCTGGACCTATCTCGGGCCTGATCAAAGAGGTAGGGCTGATCAGCAGCCGCCCTAGGCTGCTGCCTCTCTCTCTCTCTCCCTTTCTCTCTCTCTCTCTCTCCTCCCCCCGGGCCTCGCCAGCAGCCTGGGGCAGCTGCTGATCAGCCCCGCCTCTCTCTCTCTCTCTCTCTCCAAGAGGTCAGCAGTTCAGCCCGCTTGCCAGTCCCTGGCCACCCAAGCCAGTTGTGCACGCAGCCTGGAGTTCGGTTGTCCCTTCGGTCATTTTGGACATTATGGACCCTGGCTCTTTATATATATATAGATTGTATTAATCATAATATTTCACAAATGACTTTAAAAAATCTTCTATATTGCTAATCATATCAGGCATTGCTAGCAAGGATCATGGTACAGGAAGAACTGTAGTCCAATGTGGGAAATTTGCATAGGAGTCTACCAGTATATTGCAAAACATTATAGGGAACAATTATAAAACAGGGGTGGACATCACTGCTGAGTGACTCGGCAGCTCAGGAGGCAGTCATTCAAATGAAAAGTAATCTAAGTCTGAAATTGGCTATGAGCATATATAAAATAAAATTTTTATAATCAGTGCTACAGAAAGGATGATTAAGCAATTTGACATGAATTTAAAATTATCTAATAACTGGGTTTTATCTTGGGGGAGAAATATTTAATTTCTCCTAAAATTCATCTCCTTGAAAACTTTTGACAGAAATTCCAGTCAAATATTTTGCTAGCAATGTATCTATCTCATTCTGGAAAAATTTAGTTCTTTAATGGAAAACTGTTGGCAGTTTCCCTCCAGTTTACACAATGTAAATGCCAGCATGGCAATGACAATAAAATGCTATGCAATATATATATTTCCTAAAGAAGCCCAATGTTTCCTCCCTTGAAGTGTCCACATGACTTTTTTTGGTTTTAACTACTGGAGATGAAAACTACTGAAAAATGTGTTAATGTTTCCAATCTTTTCAGAGTAGTAACAATAATAAGTTAATAACAGCAATAACCACCAATGTTTATTGAGTACTTACTTGTGCCAGTCATTGCCCTAAGTGCTTTAATGTGTTAATTTGTATAATCTTCAAAATAGCTCTGAGCAAGGTACTGTTTATTACTATTCCCCATCTCATGAATGTGGAAATTGAGGCCTAGAGAAGAATTTTTAAGGCCTATGGCAACGTGGGAAGTAACTGGGCAAGTCAAGATTTGAACCCAGGCGGCCTGTCTCCAAAGCCACACTCAGTATAACTGGAGTTTGCACCTTTATAGGTGATTGACTATAATGTAAACTTTTATTAAAAACGCAGTTACAATTTCGAACACCAATTTTTGAAAATGACTCTATGTTCCCTTTCAGCATTCTCTGCTTTTAAAAACCATTAATGCAATTCAGGCTTCATGTAGCTAAATGCACATAAATCCCAATGGAGCACTAATAAACCAAAGCCCCCCTAAAGCCAGAACCTCATTATAAGGACAGAAGACTCCAGAACAACTCTCCCTCAGGTCCCATTTACTGTGCCACCTTCCCACATCTCAATGGGGAAAACCTCTGGGTCGCAGAGTAGGTGGTCCTCAGTGATCATCTAAGAGGAGGGCAAGTATCTAAATGATTTCCCATATCTGATCTTATATGCCATTTCCTGTTCTAAGCTTGATTGGGCAATTTGGTCAGTAAAGATACTTTTATAGCTACTTTGTGGGATTGTTTGTTTCTTAGTTTTAGGCATTACATGTTAACTCTCCATTGTAGAAGGAAAGCACTGAGCTCTCCTTTCACACCCATGCCCCACCACCTTTCTTTGCATACATAGGTTCCACCATCTTCCCAAAAGCAATGTGCTGAGATTTTGTTAGCTCAGCACTTAGTGTTCACACTATGATGTGTGAACGCATACACGATGATTACCTTTTCTTTTCTTTGCAACTTTTTTTTCTCCCTCGTTGTACTAACTGTGTTGACTTTTCACCTGTGTTGTTTCTGCAAATGTGTGCACATCCATGCTCTCCTGTAGGAGGGATGCATGGTACAGTGGTTACGTGTGTGCACTGCCTGGGTTTAAACCTTAGTTTGCCACTTACTGGCTTTGTACTTTTGGACAAATTATTTAAGCACTGAGCACCTCAATTCCCTCACTTGTAGAAGGAAGATAATAATAATTACCTACCGAATAGGGCTACTATTAGGATTCAATTGTCAATGCATGCTCACTCAGAATTGTGTCTGACACACAGTGACCTCTTTTTTCACCTGAAGCTATTTTCCCCTGATTTTTAGAGAGAGTGGAAGGAAGTGGGAGAGACACACACAGAGAAAAATTGACATGAGAGACACATTGATTGGTTACCTCCCACATGGGCCCTGACCAGGGCCAGCGATTGAGCCTACAACCAAGGTACGTGCTCTTGACTGGAATTGAACCTGAGATCCTTCAGTCCACAGGCTGATGCTCTATCCACTGAGCCAAACCAGCTAGGGCCACAGTGATTTCTTATGTACAGAACTGGTGATGACTGTTATTAGGTATCCAACTATTATATCCTGCTCAAGTAACCCAGAGCCTCTGGTCGGCTCAGTCTAGAGGCTCACCCTCTGGAAGGCTACACCACAGCTGGGGCAGGGATGGCAGTTCTCTACCATGGGGTGGGGTGGGGGAAACTTTGCCTTTCTCCTATGTTGGATCTTCTGCTTGGGGAGCTTGTCTTGGCTTACTTCACTTTTTGGCAAACATATTCTAGCAGTCTCAAAGTATCATTCTTCTACCCTCAGGTTTGATAGACAGTATGACTGAGCATTGGGTTCTAGGTTGAAAATTATTTTTGTTCAAGCCTTGGAAGGCATTGTTCTTCTGGTTTGTAGCACTACTGCGATAAATGACATCATTTTTACCTCTGATTCACATTCTGTCTTTCTCTCAGCTGTTAGGACCTTCTCTTCTGTCTCCATCACTGTTAGGCCCTGAGGGTCTTGCTGTGGTTCTAGTTTTTTCATCGCACTGGGTACTTGGTGAGTCCTTTCACTGAAGTGTACGTCCTCCAGTTCTGGGATATTTTCCTTCATTATTTCTTTGAGGAATTTCTTTCCTCAGTTCTCTCTTTCTGAAACTCTTATTTGGATGTTGTACTTGTTGCACTGTGCTCTAAAATTTTCTTTTTCTTTTTAAGACAATTCAATTTTAGTTTTCAACCCTTCTTACTTTTATACTTCTGCTATCTCATTTCTAATTGTCAAGAATCCTTTCTGTTCTCTGAATATTCCATTTTTAATGAGTCTTTTCTTTGCCTTTGTTACTAAATATATTATCATTTCTTACTCCTCTGAGAATGTTAAAAGTTCTTTTTTCATGTCCTCTCCCTTCACAGCCTATGGTTCCTTCAAGCTGTGTTTGCTGGTTGTGCTTTTGCTGTGGTTCTACTCTGGTAAATACCTGGTGTATTTCTCGGACGTGTGCTCATGTTTCAGCATGAGCTGTCGGAGTCCTGTGTGTTTGTGCACGCACAGTGCACCTGTGCGGTGGAAGGGGGAAGGCGTACTGAATGAGGGGCTCGCTGGAAAGTAATGTGTGGGTTCTGTTTCCTGGGGAATCCCTGATGTTAGTATATTAAGCTGTTTTCTTATAGGCTGGTAAGATGCCCATAGAGTGGCCATTCCAATCTCCTACCAGGCAATGGTGAGATTGATAATCCTAGCAGCCAGGATGCAGGGAGGTAAGTTGGTGAAGAAGGCAGGGTGTCTCAACATCCAGCTAGTAAACTTTCACTTCAGCCCAAACCAGAGATCTTCTGCCTTGTCCTCTCCAGAGATAAATTCCAGGCTCCTACCAAGATAAAGGCTTGTCGGTCATTGGGCTGTTGCAGGTATGCGGCACAGAACTGGCGAGAAAACCTGGGGTCTGCTTCTCAAGCACACATCCAACTGACAGTCCTATTTCAGCCCTATCTGTGCCCTCAGCCCTGAGGTAACTGGTACTACTAATTCCTGAGTCTACGGGGTACGGGGAATACTGCACTTCAGGTTGGGTTGCTGCTTGCCTGTCCCCAATGCCAACTTGGGTTTTGCTTTTTGGTATCTGTTTAAAGTTGTTTCCACTTCTCTTCTTCTCAGCTTCTGAAATTATGTAGCTGATGTCTTCTCTCCCATTGACTTAATTCTTGATTAATTTATGCCTCAACCCCCCCCCCCCCCCCACTTTACTGTAAGAGCATTTTGAGAGGTAACTGAGGTTAATGTTTATGCTCAATCTGTCATCTTTAATCACAAGTCTATTAACCTTACTCCTTGGGTAAGATAACTGAGGTACCAGGAGAGGGTAAGTAATTTGTTGAAGTTCACAAAACCAGTAAGAAATAAAATCAGAACCTGAACTCAGATCTGTCTGATCCTAAAGCCCACCCTTTCCAGGAAAGCACACGCCTCCAGAGGCGGCCAGGGCCTCTTCACAGGAGCTGTCTAATAGAGATAGGCTCCACTCTGAAATCAGTACCAGGATAAATACCAAGAGACCTCGAAAATGCAGGTGACATCTCTCAGCCTCCTGCTGCTCCCACACCCCTTCCACACACTGTTCTGAAAGCCTCCCCCTCATCCCCCACACTTTCCTCCGGGCTCAGCCCTCTGACTTAGTTTGAAATAATTCCCAACAGGGAAGGGAATGGTGCCAACAGTGGACTGTTGCCCAATAAAATGAATGCCAACTGTTCCTTTTCCAAAGATCAAAATACTTCTGAGAAATCAAAGAAACCCCTTCTCAAAAAATGTGTGGGATCTTCTTTTCACCAAAAAGGCAATGAGAGAGATGCCATTGCTTTCACCTCATGTCAACCTCAGACCCCTGTGACAGATTTATCCTGTGGATTCACATCAGGACCAACCCATTCTGTACAGCTAATAGATAAGAACACGGACTCCAGAGTCACACAGGATGGGGTTCAAATCCCAGCTTTGTCACTTACTACTTGTGTGAACTTGGGACAAGTTACATAAGTTCTCTAAGCCTTGATTTTTTCATCTAA
Source organism: Eptesicus fuscus (assembly GCF_027574615.1). NCBI lineage: Eukaryota > Metazoa > Chordata > Mammalia > Chiroptera > Vespertilionidae > Eptesicus > Eptesicus fuscus. Next base: position 90,151,755 of record NC_072481.1, read on the forward strand.
AAATTGATAATAGAGCATTCACTTTATAGGCTTGCTATCAGTTTAAATGAGATATTGTATGATAAGCATTAAACATAATACCTAGCAGTGTACAATTCATTAATGCTATCTGATATTTTATTTTTCTTATTACCACATTCAAGAAATATTTATGCACAATAAAAAAAAAAACTATGTATGATGATAGATGGTAACTAGACTTATTTATGGGGATTATTTCACAATATATACAAATATTGAATATATATATACTAGAGGCCCGTGCACGAAATTTGTGCAGGGGGGGGGGGGGTGTTGTCCCTCAGCCCAGCCTGCACCCTCTCCAATCTGGGACGCCTCGAGGGATGTCCGACTTAACGGGCAGGCAGACATCCCTCTCACAATCCAGGACTGCTGGCTCCCAACTGCTCGCCTGCCTGCCTTCCTGATTGCCCCTAACCGCTTCTGCCTGCCAGCCTGATCACCCCCTAACCACTCCCATGCAAGCCTGATGTATGCATAACTGCTCCCTGCCAGCCTGTTTGCCCCTAACTGCCGTCCCCTGCAGGCCTGGTCACCCTTAACTGCCCTTCCCTGCAAGCCTGGTCCCCCCCAACTGCTCTCCACTGCAGGCCTGGGTCCCCCCACAACTGTCATTCCCTGCATGCCTGGTCACCTCCAACTTCCCTCTTCTGCCGGCCTGGTCCCTCCCAACTGCCCTCCCCTGCTGGCCATCTTGTGGTGGCCATATTGTGTCCACATGGGGGCAGGATCCTTGACCACATGGGGGCAGCCATCTTGTGTGTTGGAGTGATGGTCAATTTGCATATTACTCTTTTATTAGATAGGATAGAGGCCTGGTGGAGGGGTGGGGGCCAGCTGGTTTGCCCTGAAGGGTGTCCAACATGAGGGTGGGGGTTCCCTTGGGGCGTGGGATGGCCTGGGCGAGGGGCCTGTGGTGGTTTTCAGGCTGGCAACCCAAGTGGAGGCCCTGGTATCTGGGGTTTATTTATCTTCTACAATTGAAACTTTGTAGCCTGGAGCGGAGCCAAGACTTCTGCTTGCTCTGTGGCAGCAGCCATTTCTGTTGGGGTATGTATCTTCTATAATTGAAACTTTGTAGCCTTAAGTGGAGGCCTGGACCGGCCAGGGTGTTCAGAAAGCTTGGCTTCCTCCATTGCCAGGGGCAACCCTAGCCTTCCGCTCTTTTCAGCTCTGTGGCTGCCGCCATTTCTGTTTGGATTTGTTTACCTTCTATAATTGAAACTTTGTAGCCTTGAGTGGAGGCCTAGGCCGGCAAGGGCAGGCAGAAAGCTTGGCTTCCTGCATTGCCGGGGAAACCCAAGCCTCCCTCCTGCTCTCTGTGGCTGTAGCCATCTTGGTTGGGCTTATTTGCATATTTGCCCTGATTGGCTTATGGGCGTGGCTTATGGGTATAGCGGAGTGGTGGTTAATTTGCATATTACTCTTTTATTAGATAGGATAAATATAGTTACATGTCAATTATACCCCAATAAAAATGTTATAAATCCACTTAAGATATATTAAAACATCTATGTTCAGAGACTTGTGTTATACTTTGTGGAGGATACAAAAATGAACAAAAATAAGCTCTATCTTTCAACAGTTTGTGAAAGATAGGGTACTAGTAGGGCACACACCACAGGTATCCAGTGTGGTGTTACTGGAATGGTTTACCCGGAATGCAGAATGCATAGCTCCTGGCCCTGCAGTAAGCCTTGGGGGCCACTGGAAGCTGGCCTCAAGTGTTCCTAGGGTTTCTCCCAACTAAATCTTTTAAGCAATGTATACTGAAGACAGAAACTTTTGTTACATAAAAGTTTTAAAAAGTGAAATGATGCAATGTACTTAAAGGATACCAGAGATAAGCAATCTATCTACATTTTTAAGACGATGACATAAATTGAAAAATACTTATATAGCACCCAAAGGAATGTTTATTAAAATATATGTATAGTGTGGATGACAGATATATGCACAAAACAAACAGATGCTAACTATATACCTTTTCACATAGGCCATAACTCAGAAAGACTCACTAATTCAAGGAGATCAGGCAACCACCACTGTAATTACAGAAATGAGCCCTCTGACAAACTGAGCCATGGTGTGCTTTGGTGATTTTAAAAAACATTTTGTAATAAGACTGTTGAAGAGAATGATGAGCAGCAACTGATTAACTAGCAATCCACAGACATTATAAATATACTAGAGGCCCAGAGCATGAAATTCGTGCACAGCGGGGGGGAGGGGGTCTCTCAGCACAGCATGAACCCTCTCCAATCTGGGACCCCCTCAAGGGATGTCCGACTGCCCGTTTAGGCCTGATCCCAGGTATCGGGCCTAAACGGGCAGTCAGACATCCCTCTCACAATCAAGGACTGCTGGCTCCCAACTGCTCACCTGCCTGCCTGACTGTATGATTGCTCCTAACTGCTTCTGCCTGCCAGCCTGATCATCCCCTAACCACTCACCTGTCAGTCTGATTGACGCCTAACTGCTCCCCTGCTGGCTCGATTGCCCCTAACTGCCCTCCCCTGCTGGCATGGTCGCCCCTAACTTCCCACCCTTGCCGGCCTAGATGCCCCTAACTGCCCTTCCCTGAAGGCCTGGTTACCCCCAACTGCCCTCCCCTGCAGGCCTGGTCACCCCTAACTGTCCTCCCCTGCTGGCCTGGTCACCCCTAACTTCCCTCCCTTGCCAGCCTGGTTGCCCCTAAATGCCCTCCCCTGCCAGCTTGGCTACCCCTAAATGCCCTCCCCTGCCAGCATGGTCACCCCCAACTGTCCTCCCCTGCTGGCCCGGTCACCCCTAACTGCCTTGCCAACCTGGTTGCCCCTAACTGTCCTCACTTGCCAGCCTGGTCCCCCCAAACTGCCCTCCCTTGCAGGCCTGGTTACTCCCAACTGTCCTCCCCTGCTGGCCTGGTCCCCCCCAACTGCCCTCCCTTGCCAGCCTGGCCACTCCCAATGGCCATTCCCTGCAGGCCTGGGTCCCCCCCCCCAACTGTCCTTCCCTGCAGGCCTGGTTGCCCCCAACTGCCCTCCTCTGCTGGCCCGGTCACCCCTAACTGCCTTCCCCTGCCAACCTGGTTGCCCCTAACTGCCCTCCCTTGCCAGGCTGGTTGCCCCTAACTGCCTTCCCCTGCAGGCCTTGTCCCTCCCAACTGTCCTCCCCTGCAGGCCTGGTCGCTCCCAACTGCCCTCCCCTGCAGGTCTGGTTGTTCCCAACTGCCCTCCCCTGCAGGCCTGGTCCCCCCCAACTGCCCTCTCTTGCAGGCCTGGTCACTCCCAATGGCCCTACCCTGCAGGCCTGGGTCCCCCCCAACTGTCCTCCTCTGCAGGCCTGGTTGCCCCCAACTGCCCTCCTCTGCTGGCCCGGTCACCCCTAACTGCCCTCCCTTGCAGGCATGCTCTCTCCCAACTGCCCTCCCCTGCAGGCCATCTTGTGTCCACATTGTGTGCTGGAGTGATGGTCAATTTGCATATTACCTCTTTATTATATAGGATAGGACAATGTTTTATTTACTCATTTTCCCCTTTTTATTGAATTTATTGGAGTGAACACTGGTCAACAAACTATGAAGATTTCAGGTGCACAATTTCATAACACACCACCTGTACACTGCACTGTGTGGTCACCACCTCAAGTCAAGTCTCCTCCATCACCATTTATCCTCACCTTACCTTTCTTCCACCTGGCAAGCAGTTGCTGTTTTTTAAAGATATATTAGGTTTTTAAAAAATATATTTTTATTTATTTCAGAAAGGAAGGGAGGAGAGAGAGATAGAAACATCAATGATGAGAGAAAATCATTGATCAGCTGCCTCCTACATGCTCCCCTACTGGAGCTTGAGCCTGCAACCTGGCATGTGCCCTGATTGGGAATCGAACCGTGACTTCTGGGTTCATAGGTTGGTGTTCAACCAGTGAGCCACACCCGTTGGGCAACCAATGTTGTTTTAAATAGTAATTATTCATTCAACAATCATTGACTGAGTACCTATTAAGGGCCAGAAATTGACTGGTCCCTGGGCATACAGCATGAGCAATACAAACAAAGTTCTTGTTTCCATGGTGGGTGTTTGCTGGTAGATACTAAACATGCTAATAAATAATATTTTTATAGAGCTAAAAATGCTATAAAAATAAAAACAGGTAGTGGGCTTCGCCTTAATACTGCAAATAAAGAGTAAAAAAAAAAAGAAATCTAGCCTTTAGGATCTGAATTTTTTAAAAGAGGGAGAGGAGAGAGAGAGAGAGAGAGAGAGAGAGAGAGAGAGAGAGAGAGAGAGAGAGAAAAGAAAGCATCAGAAAGGAGGTGAAGGAGTTCTGGTGCTTGTAAAATAGAAACCAAGGGAGGACACTAACCTAGAGCCGTGGTCGGCAAACTGCGGCTCACGAGCCACATGTGGGTCTTTGGCACCTTGAGTGTGGCTCTTCCACAAAATACCATGGCCTGGGTGAGTCTATTTTGAAGAAGTGGCATTAGAAGAAGTTTAAGTTTAAAAAATTTGCTCTCAAAAGAAATTTCAATTGTTGTACTGTTGATATTTGGCTCTGTTGACTAATGAGTTTGCTGACCACTGACCTAGAGGATCCAGGGTCCCAAAGACCCTCCTTTCCTTTTCCTTCCCTTCAACCTACAGTGAATGGGTCTCAATTCAGGAAGAGAGAGGCCACCTCTGGCTCTCGCTCCAGGCACACAGAGCCCTGACACCCAGCACCCAGGTGGAGAGAGGATACGCTGAGCCAGGACAGTTCAATGGGCCTAGGGGCTTAGAAGCTCAGGCAGCACACAGACGACATGGAGATTTGGGGATATCTCATATTTTTGCCAGTGACAGCAGGGACTAAAGGCATCACTTAGAAAGTCAGTCCTGTTTCTAAAGTTTCAATGAAGCACTGACATTAGTGAGCTGGCAAAAGAGGCTGGCTGCTTAGAGATACCAGGCTTGGCACTTAACGTGGTGAATCTACCCTGCTTCCCCATATGTGACTTTATTAAAGGGAATCTCTCTGAAATTATCCTATGTCTCTCAGACTACTTATAAACCGAACAGTATAATTGTTTACAATGAGAAATCTGTTGTTGAGATCAGAAGGCAGTGTGCCTGGCACTTCACACACATTAATTCATTTAATTCTCACAACAGCCTGAATGTAGTAGGAACTATAATTGCCTCCATTTTACAGACCAGGAAACTGAGGCTCAGAGAGATGAAACCAACAGCAGGTGAGTGCAGGAGAAACCAAGATGGCGGCATAGGTAAGCACCTAAACTGCTGCCTTAGACAACAATTTCAAAACTACAACTAAAAGACAGAACGTACATCATCCAGAACCACAGGAAAGCTGGCTGAGTGGAAATTCTACAACTAGAAGGAAAGAGAAAAGCTCACAGAGAATCAGAGGAGCCGCAAAGGGCTGAGGTACGGAGACACGCGCGCAGAGGGGAAGGGCGGCTGAGTGCCTGGCTGGCTTTCTCTGGCAGGAGGGAGAAGGAAGCTCCCAACTGCACTGAACCCCAGTTCCGACTGCACTGAACCCCAGTTCCGGGCGAAACCCCGTGGACCCAGGCTCATATGGGGGGAGTCTGGACTATCAGGTAGAGAGAAAGGCACACAGGGACTCGGAGGCTCGGGGGAGCCACGGCGGGCAGGGGTCTGGAGGCACGCACGTACACGAGTGCACGCAGAGAAGACTGCTCAGGTTGCCACTGGCTTTCCCTAGCGGGAGGGAGTCGGAAGCTCCCGACTGCACTGAACCCCAGTTCTGAGGGAACCCCTTGACACCCACATTCTTATGGGGGGAATTTGGACTGTCAGGCGGAAACTCAGGGGAGCCACGAAAGGCAGAGGTCTGGAGGCATGCGCGCAAGTGCGCGCAGAGAGGACTGATTGCTGAGTGTGCCGCAGGCTTTCTCTAGCTGGAGGGAACTGGAAGCTCCCGACTGCCCTGAACTCCAGTTCTGGGCAAGAATCTGGGAATACAGATTCATTGGGGGAGAAACTGGACTGTTTGGCAGCGGGTGAAACTCGAGAGCGGCTTTCTCTCAGAGGTGCTTGCAGTGATTACCAAGGGACACTGAGACCCAGGGGCCTCATAGGGCAGGGCTGATGGGAAGCCAAGACTGTCTGCTCAGCCCTGAGACTCTACCCCATCCAAGCTGAGCACAGAGGCTTTGGCAATTTTGCAAGTCTGGTCCCATAAGGCTGTCTCCAGCACAGAAGTTCTCCTGGCGTAGACAGAGCTGATACTCACAGCGAATTGGTCTGGAGGTCAATTCCTCCCAGTGATACCAACAACAATCAAGACTTAACTACAACAAGGCTGTACACACAGTCCACAAAGGGGTGCACCAAGAGTGTCCACCTCAGGTAACTGGAGAGGCCAACCCACTGGGCCATATAGGACACCTAGCACACAAAGCTACCCTACCAACTCAAGGAAGCAGCGAAAACGCAGAAACAAAGAAACAGATCACAAATGAAAGAAATGGAGGAAAACACACGACTGGATATAGAGTTCAAAACCACGGTTATAAGGTTTTTCAAGAATTTCCTAGAAAAGGCCGATAAATTTAGCGAGACCCTCAAGGATATGAAAAAGGAACAACTAGAAATTAAACATACACTGACTGAAATAAAAAATATTATACGAAGACCCAACAGCAGACTAGAGGAACGCAAGAATCAAGTCAAAGATTTGAAATACAAAGAAGCAAAAAACACCCAACCGGAAAAGCAAAAAGAAAAAAGAATCCAAAAATTTGAAGACAGTGTAGGAAGCCTCTGGGACAAGTTCAAGTGTACCAACATCAGAATTATGGGTGTGTCAGAATAAGAGAGAGAGCAAGATACTGAAAACCTATTTGAAGAAATAATGACAGAAAACTTCCCCCACTTGGTGAAAGAAATAGACTTACAAGTCAGGAAGTGCACAGAACCCCAAACAAAAGGAATCCAAAGAGGACCACACCAAGACACATCATAATTAAAATGCCAAGAGCAAAAGACAAAGAGAGAATATTAAAAGCAGCAAGAGAAAAGCAGTTAGTTACCTACAAGGGCGCACCCATATGATTGTCAACTGATTTCTCAACAGAAACTATGCAGGCCAGAAGGGAGTGGCAAGAAATATTCAAAGTGATGAATAGCAAGAACCTACAACCAAGATTACTCTACCCAGCAAAGTTATCATTCAGAATTGAAGGTCAGATAAAGTGCTTCACAGATAAGAAAAAGCTAAAGGAGTTCATCACCACCAAACCAGTGTTATATGAAATGCTGAAAAGTATTCTTTAAGAAGAGGAAGAAGAAGAAAGGTAAAGATAAAAATTATGAACAACAAATACATATCTATCAACAAGTGAACCTAAAAATCAAGTGAATTAAAAATCTGAAGAACAGAATAAACTGGTGAATATAATAGAATCAGGGCATAGAAAGGGAGTGGACTGATAATTCTCAGGGGGAAAGGGGTGTGGGGGGTGCAGGAAGAGACTGGACAAAAATCGTACACCTATGGATGAGGACAATGAGGTGAGGTAAGGGCCGAGGGTGGGGTGGGAACCGGGTGGAGGGGAGTTATGGGGGGGGGGGAAAGGAGAAACAATTGTAATAATCTGAACAATAATGATTTATTAAATTAAAAAAAATACAGCAGGTGAGTGCAGAGCTGTCAGGTGACCCAGGCAGTCTAGCTCCTGATTCTATGCTCTGATTCGTTATGTTATAAACTAATTGCAGGAGCTGTAAAGAGGGAGAAGCTAGCCTGGCCAGCATGGTTCAGTGATTGAGGGTTGAGCATCCGGTCGGGGCATGTGCCCAGTTGCTGGCTCAGTCCCTTGTGTGGGTTGTGCAAGGGGCAGCAGATTGGTGGTTCTCTCTCATGGTTGATGTTTCTGTCTCTCTCTCCCTTTCCCTTCTTCTCTGAAATCAATAAAAAAATATTTTAAAAATAAAATAAAAAGATGGAGAAGCTAGAAGGTTGTTTGAACCCTTGGATGTGTGGTGGTATCATTCATTGATTATTCTGTGGAAGTTGAAGCACATGTTTGTATTTTGCCTGGGTTTAATTCTGTCCCTTCCACAGGAAACATTATGCTTTATTTTTAACCTGTTTTTGTTCTATATTATTCAAGGTGTGGTGCTTAACATGTAAGAGACGAGTCTCTCTAAATTTCTGGATGACGAAAGCAGTGATTTGGGTGAGTTTGATGTAATTTATAAATTTTCCAAGATGTTATAAAAATCACAGGCAATCAATCCATCACCAAAACCTTTTAGATCACGCTAGTCAACATTATCTTAGGTTCAGGATGTAAATGTGTTTACTCTCTATCCTAGCTTATGTTAATTCCATTTTATTTTGAGGACATGGTGGAATATGTTAAATTCCAGTTTTAATTCCAAGTATTCCTTCTCATATTTGCCTTCTGAACCAACAGTCAACAAAAATATTATATCTCCTATGTGCCCAATACTATGCTAAGGGTACAAAGATGAATAAGACATCGGTCCTCACCAGGAAGGAAGGAAAAGAGGAAGCAGGAGAAGACAGGTAGGCCTAAAGTCACCCTCCCTGCTTGGAATGGGATAAAAGAGAAGACCTCCCTCTTAAAGAGTAGCCAGCAATAGAGAACAATTGTGCCCTTACTAACTATGGGTGAGGAACACAGCAAATAAAACTAAAACAAAAATAAATCTAGATTATTGTTTTTATTCTCCTGCTCTCAAATCTCAAACTCATCAGTGGGAACAACAAGAAAAAGACATGGAGGGTTTAGTATCTTCCATTCCAAGGTATTCTCTGATGTAAATATATCTAAGGGCCTAAGAAAACCATCATACTTCTAATAAACAGATTGATAAGCCAAACCCTATCAGGCATTCTTTTAAAAATCTTTTCAACTTTCTACAGTGAATGAGTCACTGGAATTTCAGGCCACAAGACACAAATCACCGAAAGGCAATGCTGGAGTGGACCGGGAGAACAAAAGACTCCACTCGCTCATTTCACAGCCCGGGAGCTGGTTCGCAGATAAATGACGGGTCCAAGGTCCACAACTACTTAGGGGCAGAGGCACTGCGGCCTAGATATGCCCTTCCTTAACCTCATTCTCATGGCCTTGACATGGAGGGCAGCGTTAGACATACTCTAACCACAGTGAGGGGTCATGGGAATAAAAATAACATGGGGGGGGGGGGGAAGAAGGGCATTAGGCTTCCAGTCAAGATGGCAGAGTAGGCAAACACTTTATTTGCCTCTTCCCAAAACTATACCAAACTTTCAATGCAATTACAGAGCAACCATCACTGAGAACCACATGAAGACTAGCTGAAGAGAATTCCTATAACTAAGGATATAAAGAAGAAGCCAGCCGAAACTGGTTTGGCTCAGTGGATAGAGCATCGGCCTGCGGACTCAAGGGTCCCAGGTTCGATTCCGGTCAAGGGCATATACCTTGGTTGCGGGCACATCCCCAGTAGGGGGTGTGCAAGAGGCAGCTTATCGATGTTTCTCTCTCATCGATGTTTCTAACTCTCTATCCCTCTCTCTTCCTCTCTGTAAAAAATCAATAAAATATATTTAAAAAAAAAAAGAAGAAGCCACATGGAGACTGGTAGAAGGGGTGGAGATATGGAACAGGTAGGTCCCCCACACACGGTATGACAGTTAAGAAACACAAGGAATGACTTGGTTTCAAATAAAACCCTGAAGAGCGAGAGGTCCTGCCCCACACTGGGCTCCTCAGCCCAGTCTAGTGCTAGGAACAGGATTCCCCACAACATCTGATCATGAAAACCAGCGGGGACTGCGGCTGAGTAAGGAAAAAGGCAGTGGGAGACCTAGATGCCACAGGTCTTAAAAAGCCTGCACACAGAAGCACTCGCTCATAAACTCACTCACGCTGAGGTCCAGCGCAGGGGCAGCTGATTGTAAGGCACCAGGGACACATATGGGGAGGGAAGTGCTGGCACTTAGTACTGTTCCTTTTGAGTCCTCCCTGCACCCAGCAGGCAGGCACAGATAGGATTTCTTTAAGAATAAAAGAAAGACTCAAAAACACAAATAAGAAAATATAGGAAATATTTGAAAAATATTCTCACTAACAAAGGCAAACACATATTAAAACAGTGGATCAACCAACTATAAAGCTAGTATGAAGGCTAAAAGGGAAATGTAGGAGGATCATGTATAATTACAACAGTAAATTAAGGAATACACACATTCACACACACACAAACATAAACATGGAGGAAGTGAGTAAAAACTGTAGTAATTTCATAATGTGTTTGAACTTAAGTGATCATCAACTTAAAATACACTGCTATAAACATAGCTTGGTATATAGGAAGCACATGATAACCACAAAACAAAAATCTAAAAACATTATACAATAAACAAAAAGGAAGGAATTCAAACACAACAATAAAAAGTCATCAACGTATAAGAAAAGAAAGTAAGCCCTGACTGGTGTGGCTCAGTTGGTTGAGCATCCTCCTGTGCACAGAAAGGTCGCCAGTTGGATTCCGGCAACCCAGGTTGCAGGTCTGATCCCTGGTCACCTTGGTTTGGGGTGCAGATGGGAGATAATAGATCAATGTTTCCTCTCACATGGATCTCTCTCTCTCTCTCTCTCTCTCTCTCTCTCTCTCTCTCTCTCTCTCTCTCTCTCTCTCTCTTCTCCCTCCCCTTCTCCCTTCTTCTCTCTCTAAAATCAATAAAAACATATATATTTTTAAAAAGCAAGACAATAAAAAAAAAAACAGGAAAAACTACAAAACAATCAGAAAACAATGAATAAAATGGCAACAACTACATACATATCAATAACTGCTTTAAATGTAAATGGACTAAATGTTCCAATCAGAAGACATAGGGTGGCTGAATGAATATAAAGAAAAAAGGACCCATACACAGGCTGCTTACAAGAGACCGATTGTAGTTCAAAACACACACACAAGGCATGGAAATTAAGGAATGCAGGCTGTTTCTTGCAAACGGCAATGAAATACTTATACCAGACAAAATAGACTTGAAAACAAAAGACAATGGGCATTTTATAATGACAAAGGGATCAATCCAACAAGAGGACATAATTCTCGTAAACATCTATGCACTCAATTTAGGAATACCTAAATATATTAAACAAATATGATGATATAAAGGGAGAGATGAACAGTAATAGAGCATCAGTAAGGGACTTGAACACGTCCTTGACATCAGTGGGTAGATCAGCCAGACAGAAAATCAAGAAGAAAACAGTGGCCTTAAGTGACATATTAGATCAGATGGATTTAATAGGTATTTTTAGGACTTTTAACTCAAAAGCAGCAGAATATAAATTTTTTTTCAAGTGCATGTGGAATACTTTCCAGGATAAACTACATAGTAGGCCACAAAACAAGTCTCAGTACATTTAAGAAGTTTGAAATCATATCAAGCACTTTCTCTGATCATAACGGTATGAAATCTGATACAAGAAAACTAAAAAACAAAAACACATGGAGGCTAAATAACATGCTACTAAATAATTAATGGGTAAACAATGAGATGAAGGAAAAAATCAAAAGGTACCTTGAGAAAAATGAAAATAGCATAATGAACCAAAACATATAGGACACTGCCACAGCAATTCTAAGGGGGAAATTTATAGCAATACAGGCCTACCCCAAGAAAAGTTTCAATCTAAACTTACACCTAAATGAACAAGGAAAAGAAGAACAAAACCCAAACTGCTTAGAAGAAAAGAAACAATAAACATCAGAGTGAAACCAAGAGCTGATTCTTTGAGAGGATAAACAAAATTGATAAACTTTTAACCAGACTCATCAAGAAAAATAGAGGACCCAAACAAAGAAAAACAGAAATGAAAGAAAAGTATCAACTGATACCACAGAAATACAAATGAATATAAGGAAATACTATAAAAAATTATATGCCACCAAATTAGACAACCTGGAAGAAATGGATAAATTCCTAGAAATATAAATTCTTCCAAGGCTGAATTAGGAAGAAACAGAAAATCTGAACAGACCAATAAGTAAGTAATGAAAAAACTCCCAACAAACAAAAGCCCTCGACTAGATGGCTTCAGAGGTGAGTTTTAGCAAACATTCAAAGGAGAATTAACACCTACCCTTCTCAAACTGTTCCAAACAATTAGAGCGGTGGGAAAGCTCCCAAACTCAATCTATGAGGCCAGAATTACCCTGAAACCAAAACCCGACAAACAGAACAAAAACAATTTAGGCCAATTTTCTTTAAGGACATAGATGCAAAAATCCTCAACAAAATGTTAACAAACTGAATTCAGCAATACATTAAAAAACAATCATGCACCATGATCAAGTGGGATTTATTCCCAGGGTGGGAGGCTGATTCAATATCCACAAATAAATTAATGTGATACACCACAAAAACACAATAAAGGATAAATATCATATTATCATATATAATAAAAGGCTAATATGCAAATTGTCCCCGAGGGAGTTCAACCAACTGGGAGTTCGACCGCTCACTATGACGTGCAATGACCACCAGGGGGCAGTGTGGAACAAAGGAAGGCCCTGGTTGGCAGCCAGCAGCGGGGGAAGGAAGGCCCCGATCGGCCCTGATCGAGGGATCCTACCCGTGCATGAATTTTGTGCACCGGGCCTCTAGTCATATTAATAAATATAGGAAAAGCATTGGACCATATACAACATCCATTTATGATTAAAATTCTGAGCAAAGTGGGACTAGAGGGAACATAACAACAGTAAATTAATAAAGGTCATCTATAACAAATCCACAGCAAACATCATACTCAATGGTGAAAAGCTAAAAGCTTTTTTTGTTTGTTTGTTTAAATTTCTTTATTGATTAAGCTATCACATATTTGTCCTCATCCCCCCATTCCCATCCCACACCCCTTCCCATGCATGCCCCCACCCCCCTGTTGTCCTTAACCACTGGTTAGGCTCATATGCATGCACACAAGTCCTTTGGTTGATCTCTCCCCTTTATCCCCACCCCCCCTTACCCTCCCTCTGAGGCCCAACAAAGCTTCTTATTTAAGCTCAGGAACAAGACAAGAATGTCCACTTTTATCACTTTTATTTAACTTAGAATTGGAAGCTCTAGCTACAGCCAACAAGAAGAAGAAGAAAAGGCATCCAAATTGGAAAGGAAGAAGTAAAACTATCATTATTTGAAGATGACATGATAATGTATATAGAGAGCCCTGAAAAATCCTATGAACCAGGAAGTCCTGGTTTGATTCCTGGTCAGGGCACATGCTGGGGTTTCAGGCTCAATCACCAGTAGGAGGCATGCAGGAGACAGCCGCTTGATGATTCTCATTATTGATGTTTCTATCTCTCTCTCCCTCTCCCTTCTTCTCTGAAATCAATAAAATCTATTTAAAAACAAACAAAAACCAGACACATAGATTAATGGAACAGAAGAGAGAACCCAGAAATAAACCCACACTTACACAGTCACTCTATGACAAATGAGGCAAGAATATACAATAGAGCAAAGATTATCCTATATAATAAAAGCCTAATATGCTAAGTGTCCAGTCGTCCATTCAACCAATCAAAGCATAATATGCTAAGGCTGCTCAACCACTCGCTGCGACGTGCACTGACCACCAGAGGGCAGAAGCTCCAACCAGTAGGTTAGCTTGCTGTTGGGGTCCTGCTGATCAGGACTGAGCGAGATGGACTGGACATGCCCTGGAGCCTTCCTGCGTCCCTCCCCAGCCCTGATTGTGCACTGGTGGGGTCCCTAGGCCTGGCCTGCACCCTCTCGCAATCCGGTACCCCTCGGGGGATGTCGGAGAGCCAGTTTCTGCCCGATCCTGCAGGGTAGGTCAAGGGACCCCACTGGTGCATGAATTCGTGCACCAGGCCTCTAGTCTCTTCAATAAATGGTGTCAGGGAAACTGGGAAGATACATTCAAAAGAATAAAATTAGACCACATCTTACACCATATATAAGAATAAACTCAAAATGGATTAAAGACTTACATGTAAAACCCAAAAGCATAAAACTAGGAGAAATGATAGTTAGTACTCTTTGACATCACTCTTAGCAATGTGTTGTTGTTTTGTTTTGTTTTGATATGTCTCCTCAGATAAGGGAAATAAAATAAATAAATAGATAAATGGGACCAAATCAAACTGAAGATTTTTTTACACATCAAAGAAAACCATCAACAAAGTGAAAAGACAACCTACAGAATGAGAGAACATATCTGCCAATGATATATCTGATAAGACAGTGGTTGGCAAACTCATTAGTCAACAGAGCCAATTATCAACAGTACAATTGAAATTTCTTTTGAGAGCCCAATTTTTTAAACTTAAACTTCTTCTAATGCCACTTCTTCAAAATAGACTCGCCCAGGCCGTGGTATTTTGTGGAAGAGCCACACTCAGGGGGCCAAAGAGCCTCATGTGGCTCGCGAGCCGCAGTTTGCCGATCATGGTGATAAGGGATTAATATCCAAAATATGTAAGGAACTGATACAACTTAACACCAAAAAAACAAATAATCTGTTAAAAAAGAATGGACAGAGGACCTTAATAGACATTTCTCCAAAGAGGACATACAGGTCAATAGACATTTGAAAAGATGCTCAACATCACTTATCAGTAGGAAATTGCAAATTAAAGCCAGAATATCACCTCATACCTCTCAGAATGGCTACCATCAATAAATCAACAATCAGTGTTGATGAGATTGTGGAATAAAGGGAACCCTTGTGCACTGTTGGTGGGAATGCAGATTGGTGCAGTATGGAGGTTCCTCAAAAAACTAAAAATAGAACCACTATATGATCCAGCAATTTCACTTCTGGGTATTTATCCAAAGAAATCCAAAACACTAATTTGAAAAGATATATGCACCCCTAAGTTCACTGCAGTGTTATTTACAACAGCCAATATATGGAAACAACCTAAGTGTCCATCAATAGATAAATGGATAAAGAAGATATGGCACATATATACAGCAAAATATTAAGCCATAAACAAGAATGAAATCTTGCCATTTGCAACACATAGATGGACCTAGCATGTATTATGCTAAGTGAAAGAAACATACAAAGACAAATACCATATGATTTCATTCATATGTGAAATCTGAAAAACAAAATAAATTGGCAAACAAAACAAATAGATTCATAGATGCAGAGAACAAATTGATGGTTACCAGATGGGAGTGGGGTGGGGAGATGGGTAAAAATAGGGAAGGGATTAAAACGTACAAATTGCCAGTTATAACAATAGTCACTGGGATGTAAAAAATGAGTTATGAATGTGGTGCTTTGTAAAATATTGCTAAAAATAAGTGCTTCTCAAATTTGAAAAAAATAAAAAAAAAGAATGATATTAAAAAGTCATAATTAAGGGCAAAAAGGAACCCCCAAGCAAACTTTACCATTCTCATCATGGGTTTCCCTACTACTTCTTCTCTGTCCTCAGTTCCAGCTTCCTATTCTACTAGAAAACTCACCTCCCTCATCTCAATCTGCCAAACCATGAAAGACTTACATTTGAAAATACCAACTGAAGCCTGAAAGCAGGATGGCCTCCTTGCATCATCCTATTCCTGCACCCCCATTAAACCCTGAGTAAAAACTAAGGAAAAATGCCTCACTCTCAATGAAGTGTGAGACAACCAATCACCACAAGGCACTAAAAATAATAGAGCTGGAAAGCTTCTTCATTGAAATGCATGGTTTATTTATCCTACTGCCTAAGGAAACATATGAGGCCTGTGCAATTAATTTTAATATTTCAAACGTGTCAATTATTTCAAGTACCAGGTCAATTGAATGCAGCTGACTGAGCTAGACAATACAATTGCCCAGACAGCAACACAATTCAACTGGAACCATCCCCCAGACACCGCGCCGCGCCCCCACCCTGTGAGGCCCTCTTCTTCACCCTGAAGCTTCCACACACATCAGCTTTACTTCTGCTGCAGTTCACACTGAGGACATTTCACAAGATAGTAAAGCAGGGAAGTGACTCTATGGCACCGAACAAAATGCTCTTCTGCTGTGGACTTGTCCTTCCTAAATGCATCTGTAGAGCCTGGCCTGTGTGTGGGGACAGAGGGAGGAGCCTGGCCCTCTTCTTCCCTGATCCCTCTGGGTCTGTTAATCTCTTTATTTTCTTCCAAGCTAATATTCAGCTCAGACACACAGCTCAATTTACTTGGTTTGTGACTCTAATTGAATAAATCTAAAATAACAACAGGCACACTGGCCCAGTGCCTTGGCCAAATTCCTCTTTAGGTACTTACAGCACATTCTGGATGTTTTAATTCTCCCTGCAAACAGCTACAGGCACTCTAGTGCATCCCCGATTTTATTTTATTTTTTTAAATTTTCAATTACGGTTGACATCAATATTATATTAGTTTCAGGTGTATAGCATAATGATTAGACATTTACATAACTTAACAAGGGATCCCTCCAATAAGTCTATTACCCACTTAGCACCATAACATAGTTATTACATTACTAGAGTCCAGTGCACGAAATTCATGCCTGGGGGAGGGAGGTGGGTGTCCCTCAGCCTGGCCTGCACTGTCTCATAATCTGGGACCGCTGGCTCCTAACCACTAGCCTGCCTGCCTGCCTGATGCCCCTAACTGCTCGCCTGCCTGCCTCATCGCCCCTGTTTGCCTGCCTGCCTGCCAGCCTGATCACCCTTAACCACTCTGCCTGCCTGATCACCCCTAACTGCTTGTCTGCCTGATCACCCTTAACCACTCTGCCTGCCTGCCTGATCACTCCTAACCATTCTACCTGCCTGCCTGATCACCCCAATCTGCACACCTGCCTGTCTGATCACCCCTAACCATTCTGCCTGCCTGCCTGATTGCCCCTAACCGCTCACCTGCCTGCCTCATCACCCCTAACTGCTTGCCTGATTGCCCCAACAGCCTCTGCCTTGGCCCCGGCTGCGGCGGCTTCGTCTTGAAGGACTTCCGGAATGACATCTGGAAGGTTGTTCGGCTGTCAGTTCTAATTAGCATATTACGCTTTTATTATTATAGATTACTGACTATACAGGGTGGGGCAAAGGTAGATTTACTGTTGTGAGTACACGAAACAGTTTATTCTTGTGTTGTTATTTATTCATTATTGTGTTGTTTTCTACACATGAATGGTATTCTCTATACTATACTTTACATCCCCGTGACGATTTGGAACTACTAATTTGTATTTCTTAGTCCCAGCTCCCCAACACCTCTCCCACCTAGCAACCATCAGTTTGTTCTCTGCAACTATGAATTTGTTTCTGTTTTGTTTATTCTTTATTTTGTTTTTTAGGTTTCACATGTAAGTGAAATCATTTGATATTTGTCTTTCTTGTCAGGCCCTGGTTATTACACCAGAGGCAGATTACTATTATTTACTGTTTCAGAGGTTGCTAACATTTACTGATGGGAAGGGCTTATGGGATAATCTAGGAAGAATTTAAACATCCCTGGAAGTGGGGAGGATATCTTATCCAAGTCAGTTAGTCAGTTTTTAATGCAAAGATTTTCCGTAAGGTTCTATGCTGTGCTGAAATATCACTTCTTCAGAATCATAAGATCTGAGTCAACAATGGGAGTTTGTTTAGTCTATTTTCTAAGTTACATTAAGGTGACTCCTCAATTATCCTGAGTTTGTAGCTATTCCCATTTGTAAACATATTCAAAGAACAATCAATATAATTGTTTGTTCTAGCTTCTCTCAATCCTTTGCAAAGGGAGAATTAAAAAAAAACCTGTATTATTACCTACTGGGAGTAGAAACATAGTGAGATAAGCAAGCCATTGGTACTGAGTTAAAACTGGCAGATCACACTTTGGAGCCTGCAAGTTTTTCTCTGGGAAGAGCATCACTTCCCAAGAATGCCTTCAAGGGAATCATGTGGCTAAGCTGCTGAGTGGTTTTGATCACATGCATAGAAAGGCGGACATTCTTTCCGCTATTTGAAGACAAGCTAAAGGAACCAATGCACATGACTGGCACCTCTCAAGGAAGGAAGGAGCAGGCTCAAGTGTGTCTAAATGGTGATCCTGTTGTGGAGGGACCCTGTCTTACAAATCAGGTAACCTCTGTCTGAGCATTGCCCCACAGTAGGATGGTCCTCAGAATAAACATTTCTGCTTCTTGGCATGCAGGTGTTTTCATTGTATATTCTTAAGAGCTTGGAAACTCTTCCTCATGGGTTCATTAAATGTCTCAGCAAGCACTTTGGGTCACGGACCTCTTCTCAATCATCCCACCATGCACTTGACCTTTAGCCTCTTCTTACGTTTTTCTTTCACTGGCAGAATTATTCCAAGTCTTTTATTCCCTTTTCCAGGCTCCTGTGTCTCATCTTGGACGGATAAAGCCCAGCTAGAGACTGTGTACCAATAAGTCCATGCTGAAACTGGCTCCCAACCCCAGGGAAACCTGGTGAGAAGATGTAGGTGCACCTCTGAACTCAAGGTCATGCTTTAATGAGAGTCAGCTGGCCACCTAATCCTTGTATATAAGGGCAGCTCCTGCAAGTTACCTAACACCCTGATGCTGTCATCAATGCTGCCCCAAACAGCTAGGAGATGTTCACTGAGTAAGGGAACGGGCATTCATTGTCCTCAAGGTCACTGCCCAGAGCAAGCCTCCGCACTTAACAACCCAGAGCCCTGCATTTCAGCTCCTATTTGAGATTTCTCCTTCTTGTATTTGTTTCTAGTCACAGCTCAGAGTGAAACACAGGTAAAGTAATTACTCCTTGGTGCGCTGTGGTAGCTCATTGATAGAAACCATTTTCAGAGGGAATGCTATAACAAGGAGTTTAGATCAAAGCTAGATTATTATTTCCCTTACTTTTCTCACCCACATACATCTACTCCCTCCTCCTGGAAAAAATATTTTTCTATTTGTGAAGACAGATCATAAAGAAGTTAAGAGTTTTTCTTACAGCGGCGCTATTTATTTCCTTAGTTATATAAATATAAACAAATGGAACTCCCATTTGACCCAGTAATCCCACTCCTAGGAATATAGCCTAAGAAACTGGGAACACCAAAAAATAAATATTTCTTTTAAAAGCTACTAATCAAGCTTCTTCCTAAAGCTCAAGCTCCAAACTCTTAATGTGATTTCATTCAATTCCATCTCTCTAGGATGAGGCCATGTTCATGTCAAGATGCCATATGTTCCCTTCAGGGACAGACCTAAGCAGAGACAGAGTGAATACACTCCTCAAGAATGCCAGGTGCTAGAGTATCCTGAGGACGCAGAGGGATCTTTGAAGACACAGGTGATACTGAGGAGGGCCTGATGCACACAGTGAGTTCACTCACAGGCACCATCTTTCTGTGCCTGCCCTGCTAGCACACTGGACTCTGAAATGGTTAGCTTCTAACTTAGCACAACGCATTTCAAATTTGTCCGTAAGTTGTTTACAGCTGTGCAAACGACTCTCCTCTGCCCTGGAGACCACGGGAGGAAGTCCCGGGTTTATTTTTTTGCCTTTAAAAATCCTTTTCCATTCTTCTTCCCGAGTGCTAGGATAGATTCTACAAGCATGGACAAAGATGTAATATGCTATAATGTCAACTCTCAACTACTACTTTAAATGGGGAAACATATCTTAAGATAGTCCGAAAGGTTCTAACTAGAGAATATGTTTTTCAGTGTAACAATTTTACCTTGGAGTAAAACATCATTAATTAGTCCTTAATCCAAATGATCAGAATGCTTAAACAATGGACAAGTGACTTAAAAAAAAAGGACACATTGGAGATCTACAGTATCCAGAAGAGCACTATGCATGGGTTGTACACAGATTGTGTTCTATAGCAATAAACGTGTCCTCTCCAAATAATAAGCTACAGGTGTCTAAAATATGTATTATATGCATGTATACTAACATGTATGTATGTGTTATAAACCACATACACATACATATTTACAAATACACAGATGTATGTATGTATGTATGTAGTAGTAGTAGTATCAATCTGGCTAAGGGGAACTTAGTCAGTGAATATTTATTAATTGTCCAATCATTGTGGTAAGCACTGAGTAAAACAGATCAGTAAGACAAAATTCCTATT
The DNA here is from genome assembly GCF_027574615.1 of Eptesicus fuscus. Taxonomy (NCBI): domain Eukaryota; kingdom Metazoa; phylum Chordata; class Mammalia; order Chiroptera; family Vespertilionidae; genus Eptesicus; species Eptesicus fuscus. The sequence continues at coordinate 90,171,870 of NC_072481.1, forward strand.
CTTGAGTGTATAGTCTAGTGGGAGAGACAGGAAAATACTAAGTGCAGGATTCAAAACATAGGAATGAGGGACTTGCTGCCCTCTGCACTCTTTCTTGGCCTCTCATCTCTACTCCCCTCTATATGTCTGCTTGGTCCTCTTCTCTGTAGACTGCTATTCTCTGCCTCTCTGCTCAAGGCAAACTGCAATGTGAAAGGTACCTCTGTCATAGAAAGATGGAATCTCATCCCCAATTATAAATTCTCTTCGTGGATCAACTGTTGAGTCAGCTGAGACTGGGGGGTGGGGGTGGGAGATGGGGAGCTGTAGACAGAAAGCCTCACTGAACAAAATGGCTGCCACGGCCCCGGCCCCCTCTGTATCGGGAGACAGGTTCACAGAGAAGTAGATATCACTGGGAGCTGGGAAGCTACCCCAAAAGGTAACCACTATGCTGTCAAGCCTTAGCTGTGAGACACAGGGTCTTAGAGTTAAACTCACTATCATGGGCTACACTTCCTCAGAGATTTTACTTTTAGTTTTCCTTGTAAGTGTTGCCATTTTCTTAGCTACAATCAGTGCTATGATGTCAGGTGTGATTTTGAAGTTTGGAATCCTGATTGGACATCTCCATACAGAACTGCTGATTAATAAAAGAAAAACACAAGCAAACTTATTAACATTTTTTAAGTTAAAAGAAACACAATTGCTTTTTGTAAATTAGCGAACACACTATTTTAAAATGGACATGTAATAGTTGATATATTTAGGAAATGATTTTACCATGAAATAGATTTTTAAAACACCAATAGATAATACCAAAATAGTGTCATCTCCTAAAAATGATTCATATCCCTTGTTTTATAAATACCGACAGCAACTATTTGGTACTCCCATCATCAAACTAACTGCTTACTGAATTCCAAATCAGAACTCAAAGCACCGTCGCCTAGCTCAGGATCCCTCTGGTATTCAGACTCCGGAGCAGACTCTGGGCCTGAATTCAAACCCCGAGAAACAAAGATGCAGGGCCCGTCCAGAATGGAAGCCTCATCAAACACTGTCCTGCAAATAGATGTGCTGGCTGCAAGTCCCACTTCCATCATTTCCTACCATAGAGTATCCTTCTCACTTCCTCTCCCGTGCTTTTCTACCACCACTTGATAAGTGACGTTTTAAAAACCCCAACAGAGAATGTGGACAAAGCACTTGAAAAATTAGGAGAGGAATTCAAAAAGTTAAACATAAAATTACCAAATGATTCAGCAAGTCTACTCCTAGATATATACCCCAAATAACTGAGAACAGGCACTCAAGTAAGTACTTTTATACACGTCTGTAGTAGGATTACTCATAGTAGCCAAAAGGTGGAAACAACCCAAATGTCCATTGAGAGATAAATGGTTAAACAAATTGTATATATGCACACAATAGAAAGTTATTCAGCCATAAAAAAGAATGAAGATGTAAATTAACATAAAAAACATTATGCTAAGTGAATGAAACCAGACAAAAGTCACATATTGTATGATTCCATTTCAGATGAAATATCCAGAACAGGGAAATCTGTAGAGACAGATGATTGGCTGTCAGGTGCTTTGGGGTGGGGTTGGTGGGTGGGAAGCAGTGTGTAATAGGTATGGGGTTTGGGGTGATGAAAATGTCTTGGAACGAGATAGCCAGATAGAGGTGGTGGTTGCACAATACTGTGAATGTACTAAATGCCAATAAATTGCTCACTTAAAAATTGTTGAATTTGTCATGTGAATTTCACCTCATTAAAAAAAAAATTTACAGTAGCCCTTCTTTGGGGACACCATTTAAATAGAGACCAATTTTCAGTATCCTTGAATCCCTGGATTTGAGAGACGTTGGATTCAGAGGTAAAATGCAGTAGAGCCAGTATCACCTGTGAGGAAGCTCTCTTTCCCTCTGCTATGGATTGTTTGGATCCAGGTTTCTACAGAATCCACCCAGGTGATATTTTAACAGGTACAATTTCTCTAAATTTATTAGGGAGTAAAATGGAGCACTGGTTTTAAAAACATAATGCAATGGCCCAATTGATAAACAGATATAAAGTTTTATAATTATTAATCCTGTTTAACGTTATTTTTCATATTTATTGATGATAAAGAACTAAAACCACCATCTAACTGAAATTATTAGCCACTCAAGGCAGCATACCAACAGATCATCACAGCTGCTTAAAGTGTGTCAGAAACGATTGAATGTATTTTTAATTAAACAAATTTGTAATTATGAGTACAATCACGGCCTGCCATTTTTACATTACAGCATGAGCTAGAAGAAAAAAAAAACCTCCTTGTACTGCCAACAGGAAACCGAAGTAAAAGTATTATTTAAAAACAGTTAAACAGTATAATTACAATACATAAGTGAATACCTATGGTCCTATGTTAGAGGGTCCAACTTCAGACCTCCACTTTATCCAGCCATCGGCAAAGCAAAGCTGCCTGAGGGGCAGGGCAGTACCCAAGACCTTCCATCACTAAAGGCAGGGTTCAGGGAGATGTGGAGGAGCAGGCTGGACCACTGCCTTGGGGGACCCCAGCTCAAATCGCTAAGACGTCTGTTTTCTGAGAAGCACTTAAAACAGCTCTGCTTTGAAGGTTGGAGGGACCTTGAATTTTAGTTTTCGATGAACTATTAGGACTTTTCCATCTTGAATATCTATATTGATCTCCTTTACTTAAACTATGCTAAGAATAGCTTCTATTCAGAATAGTCTTCTCAAGAATTTGATCTGTTTAATATTGCCAGATATATTCCTGTATCAGACATGATATAACAATATTTGGGATTCATATTTAAATAAATTCTCTTGCAGTAGGAATCCTGAAATGAAGAAGTTTAATGCATAAGGTATTCATTGATTCAGGCCATGTTAAAAAATAACATTCTAAATATAATCACCTCTTCTCTGTTTCCTTGCAGTATGTCCCTCACACCTTCCTTTCCTGGCTTTCTTTGTCTCATTTTGGGGAGGCTATTTTTGGCTTGAGAGGTGAGAGGAGGCCAGGTCTAATTTCAAGCACTGTGTGCACTTTGTATTGCATTGCACTTCTGTTCCTAGGGGTGGACTCAGCCTTTGGGGGAGGCAATTTCACATAGTATTTTCCTGTCATCCAAAACTAAAGATAATTATATGCAACTTTAAGGAGCCCCCCCCTCCCCCTTTATGTGCCATTTTAAGAAATGCTGTTCAAATTCCAAAATCCATTCATATCTTCAGGTCTTAGTTTGCATGCCATATCTTCCTTAAGTTAAACACGTTGAACTTAATGAGGCTTATCTTAAGTGCTGGAGGTGAACTGATCTCTAATCATCTGCTTCTCAGAGAAAGCCTAGAGATCTCAGCTGTCTTTCTTCACCTTTATCTGAACTACACAGGGAGGGAAAATAAAAACAGGTAAGAGGCAGAAAATTGAAAGTTCTCTACAGCTCTGTTCCGAACTAAATTACCAACACACAGCTTTGAAGAGGCAGGTGTAGTAGTTACCAGAGTTAGGACATTTTGTTCACTAATACATCAACCCTCTGTATATATCCATTAAATCAAGTATTCTCTAATTACTTCTTGTGGAATAAATATAAGTGAAGGCACAACAGGAGGGAAATGTGAAGAAATGTGATTATCCGAATTCTTTTCTATCACTGAACTCAATATTGAAGCCTTCCCAATGGCCAGATCTATGTGGCCTTGGTCTATGGCCTGAGTGCACGCTGTAACCTCACTTTTGCAAGACCATACCTTCCATGGTTTTTATCCTCAGCCTCTGCTTCCCTACCTCGACCTCTTGCATCACCCATCTGAGTTCCTTCACTCAGTCCACCCCCTAAACCTTCCCTGAGGTTCCCTCCTCTAACTCTTCTGTTCTAGACACTTACTGAGCATCCCAGTTATGCCCAGAGCTCTGTCGAGTATACATCTCTCTCTCATGAGCATTAGGTCAACATTAGTGTGTCCTACTGTCAGAGACAGCAAGATCGCTGCACAGCTCTGCTGCTCTGAGTTGCTCTGAGTCCATATATTCTTCTAAATTCTTCCCAACTGCGTCAGGGCAGGTTCCTTCTTGAACCCTGCTGTACTAACTGTTGGGAACTTAGTCCAAGTTCCTTTTTATCCTCTGCTCACTAGTTACAGGTGTTGGGTCTGAGCCCCTCTGCCTGGGGCTGGACCTCCTTGGATGCTGGGTCTTAGATGGAGAAGCCATGAAAGGTTGTGTGTGTATAAGATGAGTCTTTATTGCAGAAGCCAGTGGTCAGATAGCTATCAGACAACACAGTCTTTCACAGCAGTCCATAACACAGGCAGCCATACACGGGCTGGCAAATACATATCTTCCCTTCAAAGCAGCATTAATCTCTGTACCCATAGCAAATATCTGAGCAGCCACACGCTGCCTCTAAACTCACTGTCTTACATTATAGCGGTATCTGAGCTCATTGGCTCAGCAGCTTCTCCTGTCTCTCCTGCCCAGCACACTCTAGCTGGTTAGCATGGTGGCTATATCTGAGCTCTCTATGAGCTCTTACCCTTACATCGTAGCAGTACCAGCCCTCAGCTCCATCTCTCCAGCTTCATCTGAGCTCTCTAGCCTTAGTAACATGCTTTTAATACTATTTACACTAAAGAGGCTAGTTGCCAACAATGACATCAATCATTGACTATAGGAAGGGCACAGCATACTGTGAGAACACTGTGGCTGTGCACCTGCTCATGGTATCTTACTCTAGGCGCAGAGTGGCCTTGGACATCCTGATATACTAACAACAATGCTTCACACTCTGAGTGGCCTTGGCTGACTGGCTACTTAACCAAGTAATCCCCACCAAAGCATTGGCCCCCTACTTACTCCCTATCTCAGTATCAACCACTATCCTCATAGTCGCACAAGTCAGGACCCTGGGACTTATATTCATTCCTCCATCTCCATGTTCTCCTCCTTCAGATGGGCTCACCTTTCCTATGGAATTTTAACTCCCCAATATCTTTCCCATCAGTCAGCTGCTTTCCACCAGGCCCTGCCCTGTTACTGTCTCAGCTCAGACTCTCATCTCCTCTCCCTGAGACCACTCAGATGTGCTCCTACGCCTTCCCCCACCACCAACCTTATCCCTGGCAAACACTTTCAAGACAGGTAATTACTTATAAACTGCAATCTCCTGAATTAGTTCACTGGCTCCCCATGTGTTCTAGTGGATAAGTCCATGTTTTTATGAGGGAATACAAGGCCTTCCAACCTCTCCTGCTTCATTTCTTCCCATTCTTCTACGCTTCCTCTCCTATCTCTGTCGCCCCACCTTTGTGCATGCGGCCCATTCTGCCTGGAATTTCCTGGCCTTTTCCGTATCTAATTCCTATTTGTCTCTCAAGATTCCGCTGAATCATGATCTGGAAACGTTTCTGAGCATCGAAAGCCAGGTAAGACGCTACTCTTCTTTGAAGTCATGGCTGTGAATCTCTCATCTAAGACACTTTTCACATTAAATTGCAAATATCTATGTGCACCAACTTATCAGTCATTAAGCTCCATGAAGACAAGAGCTTATTTTAAAAAATCATTTTAGCAATAGTGTGAAGGCTGGGGAAGGGGTAGAGTGGAAGGGGTCATCGGGGAAGGAGACATCTGTAATACTTCCAACAATAATTTTTTAAAAAAAAATCATTTGTGTATCTCCCTACCATAAACATCACAGATAGCATAATGCCTCCCCATGGTAAGTATTCAACACACATTTACTGGGATGAATGAGTCAGAACTTGAGGTAGCACTAATGTTTAGCTACTCTAACAAAGAGAAAAACAAACATTTAAAATTTACACTGAGAAAAAACCTTCGAAGCCTGCGAGACACGCCTCATCTCTGAGGTGCTCCAGAGTTCACTAAAGGCCCTCACTTCAGCTTGCTACTGCTTCCTTCTTGCTCTTCGGTGCCAGAAGTCTGCAACTGCATGTGTCTTTAAACTCATTTGGTCTCAAGTAATGGAAACCCACATCAAACCATCAGGGTGCTTACGCTCACTACAGAATCGAGGACGGAGCGGACAGCGGAGCTGTGGGCAGGGCAGGTGGCAGCGGGGCCCAAGCATGGAATGGAACCAGCCACACCAGCATTCTTCCCAGCTCACATCTCTGTTGCTGCTTCCTTCTCTCTCTCTGCTCACCACATTCTCCCCACTATGGGAAACGTGGCCAGAGATGGCTCACAGCTCTGTCACTCACAGCTTTAAGCTCTCCTTCATTTTTCATCCAAACATTACACAGACAATGCCTTATTTGGCCAGTTTTGTTAGATGCCTGTCCCTGGACAAATCAAGTACGCCAAGGGCACAGTCCCAGTGCATCCATGTGAAAGTACCCCTCTTAACCACACATAGGAGAGAAGAAGCCACTTCTAGAAAAGGGTGCCCATAGCCCATGTCAGGGGCTCCCTACTCCTAACAGCTTGGAAACTCCACAGTCAAGATCTGACGTTTCTGTCTTTCCCATACAGACAGCCTGTTTTCTTCCTTTCATGTTGCCTTCTTTGAAAAAATTTGCTTGCTCCTCAGTTTGTGGCAAACAAACACACATATAAACACATTATAATTTGACTGCTTGAATTTCTAGCCAATCCTGTGATTTCCTCTCTTCCAATCAAAAAATGGTTTCCTAGGTAACCATGAATAATTTGCATACTTCCAATACTCCAGTTTTCTGGTTCTGGGAACTCAGAATTTTAAAATATATTTTATATAGAATATAGCCAACCTTCCTAAAAGTACTTTTCTCCTTTTCCCTACCTGAACATTTGGTCCAAACTACATTATTTTTAAACCAGCAGTTTACTCAGAGCCCAACTTACTTAGTGCAACTCAATTCCTGTCCCTCAAGAACAATCCCCACCCACTCTGATGTTCTATCCTGCATGAAGTCACCATAATCGATTGTGAAGAGTTCTGCTAGCCCAACTGGAAAACGGTACCAACTGAGGTATCTTTTTGGATCACATAGAAAGGGATGCTAGTTATATCCTGAGAAAACATGACATAACATAGGTTGTTGCTGACTTTTCTTTATAATTTACTCATCAAAAATGTTTATTGAGTATTTACTATGTTCTATATCCCAGATATAATAGAAAGTTCAAGAGCCAGTGTTTGTCAGTAACTCACAGTATAGTGGTAGAAAAATGAATAAACACAATGCAATGCAGCAATTGCTAAAACATAAGAATGTGCTAGAAATGCTTATTCCACCATTACTACAGAATTTCAAAAATTGCATACCATGTACATTGAGGGACAGATGATCTGCCAGGAGAAATTCCTATATTTAATGAATGCTGAAATAAGTGATAAAATTCTGTATAAATGTCTAGACCACAGCTGTCAACTCTTGTACAAATATTTTAGCTGCTTAATTTTCACTACAAGTTTCCTCTCTCATCTTACTATTGCCACCTTCCTGCAGGAGGAAGTGGAGGCTAAGGGAAGCAGCCATATCTGTCAAACACAGAATCTAAAACTTTTGTGGGGTATTCTTTCTCCTTTGAGAATATTACACACATAAGGCATCTTACAAAATAGTTATGACCACAAAGATTATAAGGCAACTGGCATTTTAGTAATTTTTGTCCTCAGATCTAAACTGTACTCCCATGGAAAAGATTTTCAGTCTGAATGGAGATTTAGTCAGGTCTGTACTGAAATCCCAAGCCTTTCATTGCAGGTGTTTACCTGAAGGGAAAAGCCTAGGGAGGGGGTGGGGGGAGGGGCCTTGCAAGGTAGGCAGGAGATGGGGTTCAAAGTGGAGCTGCTGGAGTCCCAGGTGAGAAGTATGAGGCTGTGGGTGAGGGTGGGGGGGGGGGAGGGGGAGGGCATAGCTCTACACAAGCCTGAAAAACCATAGGGCACTAGGAGTGTCTCAACAAAGGTGCCCCAGCTGAAGCAGCACAAGGCCAGAGATGCCCAGCAAGAAACCCTGGGGGCTCATGGGGGCGGGGGGCGGGAATTGTCGCATCCAGTGGAAGTAAGCTTGTTTGTGAACATATCTGACACACCCTTTGAGACTTCAAGAAATACATGAAGGGAGTTTTCTTGAGACCGAGATTGTGTGGGCATGCTCAGGACATCTGAATACAAGCTCCCTAATTCATTTACTGACTAGCTCTCTTACTGTAGCAGTGGCCCCATCAACACAGGGTTCCCTAATCACACTACATTGCCTTGAGGTATCCTTCTCTTCATGTAAATCTTATGGAACATTCTACCTTGTTCTTTATCACTGCATACCCAATTATATTTCCGTGATAACACCTTCCCTGACTCCAAAACGACACTTCAATAAGCAGATCACAGTGACTCTACTACTATTAAAACAAGACAAACAAACAGCCTGAAGCTCTGGTAAAGACCTGCTAGTCTCCTAAATTTTATGACTTACCTGCCAACCCCCTCACCCCAGGTCTCAGATTCAGCCTCATTCTGGACTTCAAGCCCACTCCCAACTCTAAGAGGAGCCCTGGCCAGCAGCTTGCCAGCACAGCCTCCAGGCAGCCAGGGCATGGTTCCCCTGCAACATAAGAAAAGCAGAGTCCACATTCCTCTCTGCAAGTCGGCCTCCCTATGACTCCATCAGTAAATGAAATGCAGACCCTAAGCCTGGCTTCTCTGTGACCCCTGCCTACTCCACCACACTCCTCCACTGTGCTCACTGACTGCTGGGCCTCTTCCAAATGACCCTAATAAGATACCTTAGATCGTGGGTGCTGTATGGACCATCTGTGCACACCATTCCGTCCCCCTGGAGTTGACCTCTCATCCCTGCTCCCTGCCTTCTTTTGTACACCTTCCTGGCAGCTGCCTGAGCCTGAGTTATGAGGAAGTTAAGGAAAGTAACTAGCCCGAGGGACACAGGGGCTGCTGCGGCATGGCACTGCCCCAGCCTGTGAATTGTGAGTCGTGACCCTGGCCTCATGTGACGCTGGAGCCCATGGGGATTGGCAGCAGAAAAGGGCTTGCTTCTTACTCAGGAGGCAACCAGCAAGGTGAGGCCATCTCTGCTATTTGAAAATTTTAATTTTTGAAGAGTGACTCAAAGAGGTCTCACTTGTAGATTCCTAAGAACTCCTTACAAATCATAGGCCCATCTTTAGAGATTCAACTCCAAAATCTATAATTAGGATAACTTTGGTTTACCTTAGGTACAATTCTGAGGTTGCATAGTGGATTCATAAATCTTTTGGTTACTAAGCCAGATCATTAACTGTGATGGCTGTGGTACATTCAGGGCCAGGGATTTATGGGTGAGAAGAACAAGGCAACTGACACAGGGACAGACAATAGAGGCAGACTCCCATTGCTGGCTCTGGACATAGAATTTGGGTGGTAGCCAGTCGAAAGAAGTGACCTTAAAAATTTAAAGACCCGCCCGGCCAGCTTGGCTCAGTAGTGGCTGAGTGTCGACCTATGAACCCAGAGGTCACGGTTTGATTCCCGGTCAGGGCATATAATCAGGTTGCAGGTTCGATTCCCAGTGTAGGGCTTGCAGGAGGCAGCCAATCAATGATTCTCTCTCATCATTTTGTTTCTATCTCTCCCTTCCTCTCTGAAATCAATAAAAACATATTTTAAAAATATAAAATAAATTTGAAGACCCAAAACAATTTAGGGTCTTACTCAAAATGATGGGGTGGGATTGTCCCTCCCCGCCCCATTTATGCTAGCAATTCTGCGACTTATTTTCTCCTCACAGTTTGCCTTGGGTGTGCATTTTAATTTGCTTTAATCCGGTCAGCACTGTTGGGGTGAGACACGGAAACCTCGGGTACATGACTTACTCTTACCTTGCATCCTGGAAAGAGGTCATTCAATTTCCTCACCACGAACAGGTACAAGGGATGCCTAGGAGAGAGAGTATCCAAAGACTCTCCCTGAAAACCATTAATGGGAAGTTAAAGAAGGAAAAGTGGCTTCAGGTTAATTTTCACAAAGGTGTACTGTGAGGCAGTGCTCACCACAGGTGCAGCCCATTCAGCTCCTGGCCCTCTCCCAGGCTAGCTGCTGTCAAGTGGTCTCTCCTTCCTGCTCTGTGCAGGGATGCTACTCCTGGGGTCCTGCCAGGCCAACACCGAAGGTAATCCCAAGGAATCCTTCAGCAAATGGTGACAAGCTGGGGCACGACGTGGAATAGAACTAATGGTGTTTTACTTTATCTAAAAGTAAACAGGGCTGGTGGCAAACAGGGCTGCTACGTGGCAGCGATGAAATGTCTCCCATGGACTACTTTAAAGAGAAGGCGGAAAGTGAAGGAAAGTAGGGAGAAACAACTATCCAGGCTAAAAATAGTTTTCTTAGAATTGCTTTCTGTGCTGGCTGAACCGCAGCAATAAAAGTTCTTACACGCACACCACCAGTTCTGCAATAAGAATGAAGAACAGGACAGAAGCCAGGAGAGCTCTAAGGCAGCCTGGCCGCCGCTAGCCATCTCCTCGGGACTGCATGCTGTTAATCTCCAGGGGACACGACTCTGGCAGGCCTCCAAAGATCAGCTGTGGTTGGCTTTTCATTGATGACCCATCTTTAAGTTCAGATAACTGCACTTATTTGGTTCTGTCAAAAGGAACAAGACCAGGGAGTGATTTGCAACCAGATATGTCATCCCACCTGCCACTGTCCATAGCATTTTCCCAACACACAACCCAGAAAATAGCCACAGTGACTACACAGCTCTGCTGACCAGTATCTTTACTAGTTTACAAAGAATTTCTTTTTTTCTTGATTAAAAGTTTACTCCTTCAGTTGCAGGAAGAATATGCATCATTTCAGAATGACAGTTCCATACAAAGTCTCACTCTGCTTTCCTCTATGATCTGGCTGCCTCATCTCAGACTCCTAGCTGTACCAGGTTATTCTTTATTTTACTAAACAAGGTAAGCTGGTTGTGAAAGTTACTCTTTTGTTTTTACTCTAATAGCTAACAATTTTTTTAGAACTCTGTGCAGTCTTCAAAGCATTGCACATACACAGGCACACGGAATTTTTGCAGCTACCATTTAAGGATGACAGTACTCTCAGAGGTAGATGAAGCTGAGGTGCAGAAAGTCCCAATACCATACATATTGGATGTGGAAAGTCAAGATTCCACCCATGGCTTCTGACTGAATTCTGAGCTCTTTCCACTAGACTACACTGACTCTACTTCTCATCTCATAAACTACTTCCAGTCCTTAAAAAAGCTCCTCTAAGGAATGAAGAAGGTTCCACTTACCGTCCACCCAGCATCATGTAGTGATGAGCCTCCTTCCACTAATATAAACATTGTGGGAAGACAAAAGGGAGCTACTATACCAATTCAGTTCCACCTAAGGAGTTTCCATCTAGTGGAATAGACTAGAAAAGTTTAAATGTGAATAAAGAATAAAGATATGAATGAGCCAACTATTAGGACCAGTTACATAGTTCTATACATGGAGTAAAATGGGGGGCGGCAAGAAGGCAGTACTTGGATATTTGTTCTGAAAAACTGCCCAGTGAATCTTTCTGCTTGAAAATATCCAGCCTGTGGCTTCTTGCTCTGGAACGGGGCTGGGCTGTTTTATTAATGGTCCCTAACTGGATCAACAATGGGTTCTTGACCCAATAGTGGGGAAGACCGCCCAGACCCCAGGAAGCCAGGGCAAAGGGCTATACACAAAAGGGATGGTATTTGTCAGTTAATTAGGTTGGTTCCTCCCAGAATTTGTACTGGGATCATGACAGGACTGGCCAGAAAAGACTTTGGCCAATGCGGAAAGAGGTGGAAATGTTAATCCTATATAATAAAAGGTTAATATGCAAATTGTCCCTACGGGCGGGAATTCGACTGACCAGGAGTTAGACATGCGCTGACCACCAGGGTGCTGTGCAAACATGGTGGGCATGGGGGACACGGTGCTGGCAGAGAGCGGCAGTGGCGGCACTGCTGGCCCCAATGGGCCCCCAATGAGAGCGGGACCATGGTGAGATGGTGGAGCAGGTGAGCAGGCAGCGCCAGGCCAAGGCGGGTGTGAAGGAGGCAGCTGGGGGAAGGGAGGCCCCAGGCAGCAGCCGGCAGCCACTAGGGACCCTACCCATGCACAAATTTCGTGCTGGGCCTCTGTGTATCTATAAGTAGGGGAAAGGTGGAGGATACAGACACTGACCAGGAGGAGTAAGGAGAGGGACAAAGCCAGGACACTAGGTGTACAAGGTCTCTGACCCTTAGACTTGCCTCAGTTCCAAATAGCTTCCCAGTTCTATTCAGGTGTATCCTTAAATAAACCTCTGCTTCTTAAAGTGGCCACTGTAAGTGAATCTATCCTGGCAAAAGAAAGAATCTAAAAACTCAGAGTTCTTTTTACAGAAACTCAAGTTTCCTACTACAGAGAATATACTCACATTAATTAGATTCAGGATGCAGTGCACCTCATTCACAAGGTATCAGAAGGTAGACAGAAACAGAGGGTCTGCCACCCTGCCTCCTTGGTAAGGCTTCCTAGACCAATGGGCTCTTTCATCTGAATTTATAGCCTTAGACATGTGCCCCTTATTTTAAGTCAATGGATGTTTACTGACCATCAGTTATGTGCAAGAAATGGTACAGACCATTTATTAGGCTTAACTAACCTCATTGTCACCTTATGCTTTTTATTCCTAGTTCAGTTTTCCTATATTATTTGGCTCCATAAAAATTGGGATCTTGCCTCAAAATTCCTTGTGGTTCCCCCCCAAAAATGATGAACAAATTAGATCCAGAGACATAGAAGCATGGAACAGCCTGATGAATATCAGAGGGAAGGTAGGGTTGGGTAGGGAAAGATTAACCATATATGTAAAACTCATGGACACAGACAATAGTGTGGTGAAGGCCTGGGGCAGGGGGGAGGGGTCAATGGGGGAAAAGGAGGGACACATGTAATACTTTCAACAATAAAGATAAAATTTTAAAAATCCTTATGGTTCCAATTAGCCCAATATTTCCCAAAACACAGGAACTCAAGAATCAGTTGCTAAATACATTTATGGTTATATCTCTTGGCATAAAATTCAAGGAAATATAAAAATGGTAGTCCTGAGTGAAAGGCTACTGATTTCAGGTTAAAGAAAAAACACACAAAGAAATCGCTGTATAAACAGTAAGTCTACTGACCTGTAAATTAAGGTCAGAGGCCTGTCCACTTGACCCAGGAGGCTAGTTAGACCAAGGGCAGGCATCACCAAGCTGGTCAGGGATGTTTGCCCCAGTGAGAAAAGTTGAGTTGGGCCTGCTTTGTTGAGAGTTAGAATTGGGCAAGAGACTTGCAGTGGTGCTGAGAGCTGGAACCTGAAGGACACTTAGAATCAGGAGCTGGGCAGGGCATTCTGAACTCTGCATGATATGAAAGAGCAGAAGCTGTATGGTGGGAAGGTGGGGAGAGAGAGTGAGTGTGAGAAAATACAATGCAATAGAGAAGTAGAAATTGGTAGACATACCACAGAAAGAGTGGTGGAGCCCTAGCTGGTGGCTCAGTTGGTTGGAAGATCCTTCCGTTAGCCAAAAGGTTGCAGGTTCGATCCCTGGTGGGAGCATGTTATGGAGGCAACAACTAATAGATGTTTTCTCTCTCTCTCTCTCTCTCTCTCTCTCTCTCTCTCTCTCTCTCTCTGCCTTCTTCTCTCTAAAAATTAATAAAAACATATCTATCCTCACGTGAGGATTCAAAACAAAACAAAACAGAAAGAGCGATGGAGACAGAGAAAGGTCAGAGCCTGCTTTAGCTACTACTCTTTCTGAAGCTTCTTTTGTTGTCAAGCTTTTCCTGTTTGATCAAGTGTGTTCGTTGGGACCACAGAACCCCCACTGAGGCACTGCCCTTGTGAGGGCCTTCTATCGCTTCTCCCAGCTGATCAGAACATAAAAATAGTGCATGATTTTAAGAAATCTTTTCAAAAAGAATATTAAACATTCTCTGCTAAATGTTTTCTCAACAGGGCAATTCTGCCTGTGAAGGGACATTTGACAATGTCGGGAGACATTTTTGATTGTCACAGAGGGTGGGATTGGGTGTGTGATACTGAAATCTAGTGAGTAAAGGCCAGAAGTGCTGCTAAATAGCTTACAATGCACAGAACACACAACAATGAATTATCTGGCCCAAAATATCAGTAGTACAGACGGTGAAAAACCATGCACTAGAACCAACAGGTTAATAATACAAAGCACATGCTTTCTTCAATATTCAAGGGTCAAATGTCATATGATGCATAAGTATATGAATAAAGTCAAGACTGGGAAAATGTAAAAATGTTAAGAGTTGTCTTAGAGTGTTGAGATGATGGCTGAATCTCCACCCTTTTTATTTCCAAAGTTTTATGTGTTTGCATTTTTACTGGATGCTTGACAAAGCAAAAACACACAAATATACCAAAAAGAGAAAGAAGGAAGGGAAAGACTGGAGGAAGGGAGGATGAGTCACCTGAACTGCCTCACCCACACCACACCATGAAGTTAGGACCAGGCAACGTCCAAGACTCACACCCACTCAAAAGAGGGGCCAGCTACACTGAGAAGGGGCTTCTCGTGGGGAAGTCCTGCTTCAAAGTTCTGTTAAAAATGAAGACATATGTCCCAGTGTACCCACAGGCATATCGCGGAGACATTGCGGGATCCAGACCACTGCAATAAAGTGGGTATTGCAAAAAAGCAAGTCACACAAATTTTTGGTTCCCAATGCCTATAAAAGTTATATTTATACTATGCTGTAGTCTATTAAGTATGCAATAGCATTATTTCTAAAAACCCAATGAATATACCCTAATTAAAGCTACTTCATTGCTAAAAGACTATAACCATCATCTGAGCCTTCAGATAATCATAATCATTTTGCTGGTGGAGGGTCTTACTTCCGCGTTGTTAAAAATGCAGTGTCTGCAAAGCACAAGAAGGTGAAGCACAAGGTCTACCTGTACAAAACGAGGTCTACCTGTACTTTTGGCAAATTGTATAAAATATAACTGTGAGGAAGATCAAGTAGGGAGTCCATAGTTCAGCACACTCACCTCTAGCATCTAGGCTCTAACCAGACCCTGACTAACAGTGCAGGGGTTCAGGAAACATGTCCACATTGTATGAACAGCATGTGGCAAAGTAAGCAGCAGCCCCAGGAACAGAGTGTAAGTCTATGCTTTGGGACATCTCCAGCCAGCCCCTGCTGCAGACACCTGGGACATTTTTAGCTACCACTCTTTTCTTGGGGTTAAATCAGATACTTCTTTTAGAATTCTGTAATTCTAACTTCCAGAAAACTCTGCCTTAAACTCAAACCAAATCTGTCCTATTCAAATCCATATTACTTTACGGTCCATTTCTACCATTCAAAAGAGCAGTATTGGCTCGCTTCCCCAGATGAGATATCAGCAGTTGAAGACAATGGTTAAGTTTCCTTTTGCTCTTCTTTGCTCCTTCTCCGACCCCAGCATAAGAAATACTTTGGGCAGTTGCGCTTTCTCAGTATGTAGCACGTGCATATAGTACAATATTCCAAAGGTATGAACGCACACACAGTGACCCCAGCTCTCCTCTCCAGAGCTAAGTAATCCCTGCTCTACTTTTTGTGACATGAAATTTGGAACTACAAAAACTCTTGTGCACACTAAGTAGCCTATAGATTAAGTGGCAAATGTACTCTGGGAGAAGGTTCTGAATGACAAACTGGAACAAAATGTCAGCTTCTTCTAACTTGAACAGCTATCCTCCTTTTGGGCACAAACTGTTATTTGTAATCAAGAAAAAAATGGCCCATTTGTTTAACATTATAAAATTAGGTTCAGATTCAGCAGCTGATGTCTCTCTGAAACATCCTGGGATCTGTTCTTGGCCAAACAATAACACCTATTTAGCTCAGAGTGCCTTTCCCTCAGCACTAGCAGTTCTCAGCTGGGATGTTAGGTGAAGAAAGGGTCAGAGCTCTTGGACTACCTGGTAACATTTCATTGATGTGTTTAGATAACAAATGAAATAAATCTTGAGATCAAGCTATGCATTGATGAGTACAAGGTCAGGTGACCTTCACTTGCCACTGCCCAAGGAGGGTGCCAGGTGCTCAGGGAAGAATGACCTCCTTCGGGAGGATTTCAGAATCTTTAAGGGGGAGGTGATCTTTAAAAAAATTACATGTGTCTCCCTCCCCTTTATCGGGGGTCAGCAAACCATGAGCCAAATCTTGCTGACCACCTGTTTTTATAATGAAAGCTTTATTAGAACACAGCCATGACAATTTGATTTCGTTTTCTCTGTGGCTGCTTTAGAAAGAGCAGAGTTGAGTAGATGTGACAGAGATCATATGACCCACGAAGTAAAAAATATTTACTATCTGTCCTTTAACAGCAAAAGATTGTCACCTCCTGCCCTAGATACTTCCTGAGAATCATTGCATAAGGAGCCACCATGACTAAATAATGTGCTTTTCCTCAGTGTTGTAAAAGCAAGGTTTGTTTGTCCTTACTTTGGTTGTCAGGAATAAAGATTTGAAAAATAGTGGCTTAAACAAGATACTCTCTCTCATATAAAGTCCAAGGCTGAACTGACACTCCAGTGGCATGAGACCCAGGCTGTATTCCCCACAACTTCCACTACCAAGACACACTGTGGTCCAGAATGGTTGCCAAAGTACCAGCCATTATATTCACATCCAGGTAGCAGGAAGGAAAAAGGACAGCTTCAGCCCAACTTTTAAGGAAGTCTCTAGAAATACCACTAAACATGTCACATAAACTACTGGCTAAACTGATACACCTAGTATAGACTTTTCATTGGCTGACAAACTGCTTCGGTTAAAAAAAGATCAAGATTTTTTCTTAATTTTTCTGTCTTCCTCTCTCTTCCACTTTCCCTAAAAATCAATGGAAAAATATTCTCAGGTGAGGATTAACAACAACAACAACAAACAAAACACACACACACACACACACACACACACACAACACCAAAAAAAAAAAAAAAAAGGAAAAGATAGGTAGGCTCTCTGGGCAGGCTAATCATTTGGCATAGCTCCAAAATGATAGGACTTAAATGTTTGCTTAACATTTATTTAAGATCAGCGACAGAAGCATTTTCTGGCTGGTTGTTTGTTTTCAAATTTCCAATCAAAAGTATTGTCTCCTCCAGAAGGAAGTGGACAAATTCTCCTTTAGCACAACCAGTTAGCATGGGCTATGTGCAGACCCGAGTTATACAGTACTCCTACACAGTCTGTGACTTTGTCTTTAATGGACTGTCTGCCTGGTCTGTTCCTGAGTCCACAGGACCCTGATACTTCCCCATGCCCCCGGCATCCTCTCCAATTAACATGCCCGTTCCATTTACCCTCCTCACTACATCCCGGCAATAACATCTCACAGTGCCTTTAGGTTCTGCTCATCTCCAACCAAGAAAGACTACTCATCTCACTTTTCACACTGGTGATATAAGAGGTAGAGGTGGATCTAAGTCAGTATCAGGAAGCAAGAGCCCGAGAAGTAAGAAATAAAGAATGAATTCTGAATCCTTGATTCCAGAAGTTATCTGTGTATTAAACAAGAATGGAAAACAATGGTGAGTCATGTGCTTTTGGCATATCAGTTGACACTTCGCAATAAGTCTTATTCCCACATATTTGCTCCTCTTCAATAGTAATATCCAGACTTTCAGTATCAACATGTTAACTCTTGGAAATTTCTTTCTCACATAAAAGTACAGGGCTGAATGGTATCTATCACGTCAGGGGCCCAGGCTACCCTGTACATCCATTCTATTGTCTGTAAAGTTAGGAGACAGAAATCATCTGCCAGCTCCAAAATATATTTAAAGACTGCCAAAAAGAGCCAAAATCAAGTAGAAGCTAAATGGGAGGAAGCAAAGAGCAGAAGCACACAGAGTGCCATGTCTTTGAACACATATTCCTGAACACCAGCAAAAATACATTTCTCAGTGCTAAGGTTATAATCTGAAGTGCAAAGTTTATATCACCAATAAGTATTGAAACTGGAGTTAGCAAAGGTGGATTTTCTGTTAGTAACTAGGGTAGACTTGGGGTGGGAGGCAGACCTATAAAAGACTCAGAGATGGATGAGCCATGTTTAAAGAGTTGGTTTCATGGAGGTGGAGACAAAGAAAGCCTACGGTTGTGAAGACATGTAGCCTGAATGACTACTAGCCCTTCCCTGCCGAGTCACTCTGAACCTCACCCCCGAGGCTTGTGTCAGTAGCTGGTTCAGAAAATCCAACACATTCAAATATGAGTGACAAAAAGGCAATCATAAGCATAAAACTGACACAGCAATTACAATAGTTAAAAGAATAAGGAGAATGACAGAGAAGTCATAGAAAAATGCTGCCAACAAATCGTATGAAGTTTCTAGCCATATATATTACAATGAATTTTAAAAACCAAATGAAGCAATTTCTCTATGAAGGAAAATCACAAAGCAAAAATAACTCGGAGAAAAGAGAGCAAGGAAACAGAAACAGAATATGAGCTTGCAGAACTCAGACAAGGGGGAAAGCAGAGTACAGATGGAAATACAATGTGTGCAATGAAACACAGTAAGGAGCAGAGAAGACACAGGAGGAAAGCATTCAAAATGAAGTGGAAAACTTTAAAAACACAGAGTTCTAATACATTAGAGAGAAAATGGAAGGTAGAGAAGTCAGACTTAGGACGGCCTCCTCAGGCATCATTGGAGTCTCTCAAGAACAGTCCAATGGATCAATACAAACCCTGAGAGATAATTCAGGAAAAACAGTTCTAAAACCAGAGTAAAGTTAAACTCAGTTAGTGAGGGACAAATACATACATATCAGGGAGGACGGGTCAACGCCGAAATAAGTCCTGATAAAGTTATTACATTTTATCTTATGACCTGATACAGATTTTGGCTTGAGGTATATGGTTAATAAATATTCACCTAGAGATTAACAAAACACTTTTTCTCCACAAACTCTTCTTTGGGCCTTATCCTCTGTTCCTGGGATGTGATATACTACAGAATCACTTCCAAAAGCAATACGGAAAAACTCCAAGATCTTTAAAACATCCAGTTTCATATACTTTCTTTAACAGGGCAGGAAAGATTAAAAATGCATTTCAGAAAGATTTTCAGAAAGGACTGATATGAAAGGCTTTTCTGAGAAGCCATACGTTCACTATAAATTCAGAAGATATTTTGTCTACTATGCACTGGATTTCAGCAAAATTTTATATGTTTCCACATGCCATTGTCACATAGAGAGAACAAGGATAAAATAAATTTTTTTTACTTACTTTGGATGTTCAAACTTGTCTATAAGATCAACTTTTTCCACCAAATCTCCTCCAATTGTTCGTACTAAGTCATAGAAATCATTTTCTGTGTAATTCTCCGAGGGCAACCAGAATGAAATGTCATTTATCACAGCAGGATATTTGCTAAGAGGCTAACAAAATAAGAGAAGAAAAGATAGATTGAGTTGTTAGTTGGATGAGAATGTTTAAATTTTCATGGAAAGTTACACTTGGCTAATTAGAAAATGCTCATAAAATATTATTTCAACACTTGAATTTTCAGGAACAAAATAAATTTAAAAGATAAGCCAATATTCAAAATTAGCAAATTCCATTATGAATCTTATAGATTCTTATCTCATTCATGTGTAACATCACCATTTATAACATTTATATCACTATCAATGTTCAATTTAGTATGAAGCAATTTGAATTTATCATATTTCAGTTTTTTTCCATTTGAATATCAGAGAAGAAAAGTTCAAATTTAATTAACAAGTGATTCATTAACTTCTTGTGATACTTTCAGGAAGCCATTTTAATGGGAAATAAGGGCTTGTCAAAATTGGTATTTCAAATAGAAATGTCATTTTTGTTAGTATTTCTAATTATTAAAATAAAGAAATGAACTTATAAGTAGTCATTTAGGGAGTTATTTTACAAATTATGCCTCTAAGGATGTAATAAACACAATGTAGCCATTTCCTTCATTTTCCCTACTTTTTCCAGTTTATTAGGGTTCATTAATTCATTATTATATTGGACTAGAGGCCTAGTGCACAGATTTGAGCACCAGTGGGATCCCTCAGCCTGGTTTGCACTCTCTTGCAATCCGGGGTCCCTCAGGGGATGTTGGACTGCCTGTTTCGGAAACCGGCAGTCTGACACCATCTGAGGGATGTAGTAGTGTGCGAAGCAGCAGTTGGCCAGGGAGGAGCCTGAGCCTGGGTCAGGCGTGGTGCCACTCCCGCTCATCCTGGCCCTGCTGAGCCTGCTGCCGCCAAGGCTTGGTAGCACCGCCATAGCTGCACTCGTCAGCCGTGAGCCCAGCATCTGGTGCTTGTCAGTCAGCTGAGTGGCGCTCCCACTGTGGGAGCACACTGACCACCAGGTGGCAGTTCCTGTGTGAGCATCTGCCCCCTGGTGGTCAGTGCGCATCATAGCTACTGGTCAAATGGTCGACCGGTCGCTTAGGGTCTTATATATATAGATAGACATTTAAAATTAAATACTTTTAGAAGTTACTGCATTTGTTTACATGTCTTATGTATACTTTAGGTCTATAAGTTATAAAAATGTTTTATTGAATGTTTCATTACATAATTATAAAGTCCTAAGGAAATCTGATAAAGCTATAAATTTGTTAGAAGGGCAAATTTACAAACTGATTTATACCAAGCCTGATCCTATATAATAAAAGCCCAGCGACCAAACGGCAGAATGACCAGAATGACCGGTTGACCAGTCACTATGATGCGCACTGACCACCAGGGGGCAGACGCTCAATGCAGGAGCTCCCCCTTGGTGGTCAGTGTACTACCATAGTGGGAGCACCGATCCTTGCCTCGTCACCCCAGGCTCCTCCTCCTTGCTCCCTGCTGCCTCCTCTGGACACCTGCAGGACATGCAGCGCTGCTGCTGGGCTCACAGAGCTGACCCCGGAGGCTGGGAGGCGGGTTCATGGCTGCCTCGGGACTGAGGCCTACTCCACTGCCTCTCAGTGTTCTTGCCCCTGGGCCCAGCACTGACAGGGTCCCCTGATGAGGTGAGTGCTCCAGCTCCATGGAAGATGCCAAACCAGGGAGCAGCCGCTCAGAGGGCGGGTCCACAGCCGCTTGGCAGACCGGGATGATCCCTGCAGCCATGCCCCCCACCAGTGCACGAATCCCATGCAACGGGCCTCTAGTTTCATTATAAACAGTTTGTTGAATCACTGATCAGAAAATGCATTAAATTTTTAAATTGGCAAAACCTCTGAAAAACCAAATACTCAAACATAAATGATTATTCAATTTGAAATAGCAATAAAGTTGTCTAACAAATGCATCAGTTTAGAATATACATTCCCAATGAACATAATTAAGCTACCATCCAGGTACTCCTGACAAAATAACAGAGCTCCTGAAAAACATCCATGTTTTCTCTCCTAAAGGCAAGATGCTGTGATAAGAATCTATAGGTTAATGTAGCCACTGGAGATGATGGGAATTTGATGATTATACAATTGCTTTTCCCTTGACAACACCCTTTTGCCACTTAATAAAGAAATTTAGAAAGATTAGTTAAAAGGCTGGGATTGCCAGGATTAGCATGAAATCTACTCTTTTGAGCTCTGACATGAGACAAGATGAAAGAAATGGGAGCATCTGCGTCCCAACCCATGGATAATAGTTAGCACAGTCAGCCAGAATATATGCCCCCAAAACATTAAAAATACATATTACAGTTTTAAAAACCAAGGAGAAAACCCCAGGCTATTGTATTGCAAACATAGTTTAAGCTAACAGATTATAATGAGTTTAAAGTAATGATCTAACTAACAGAATCAATCACCATACTAATTAATATGTGTCAGATGTGGGGTACCTACTCTACTAGTGAAAGGGACAATACAATTTTGTTTTGAAAATAAGAAGGTAACTACAGATCTATGGTTACTGAAATGTAGGCTTTCTGGTGCTTAACCAAAGGCAGTGTTACAAACCATCCTATGGCTGGCTTCCCATTGCTCTTAGGTAAAGTCCTCAGTTCTTAAAAGGTTCTACTTCTTTCTATTGTTCTCTAGGTTCAGAACAGCTGGCTTATTTGGTTTCTTGGACACACTGAGCTACTTACTCCATATACCATTTCTTGCCTTCCCTGTCTTCAGCTACAACATTCACTCCTTATCATCCCAGACTCTATTAGTCCCTTATTATGTCACCCCATACCTCTCTTTCATAGTACGTTTCATCACTGGAATTGTTTGTGTAGTTACTTGTTTAATGTCTGCCTTCCCAGTATGATACCATTTTGAGGGTAGGATGTGTATCTGTTTCCATCTCCAAATTTCTCTGTCACCTTGAATAGTCCCTGTGACACTGTAGGTATTGAGTAAAAGAGAATTACAGAGCTGCCTTATGGGGGCCATGGTACATCACAATGAATCAAATCACCTGTTTTTTTCTTCTCTAACTGGACTAGCTAGTGAACAAATCAAGTAAATAGGGCATGGAGACTTGCCTCCATCCTTGGCCATGCTGTGACGAGGAGAGTGACCATGTGGAATGACAAAGAGGCTATAGGTGATATTCCATAGTCATAGAATCAGGAATTTTAAAATTGGGAGGGAACTGTCAACCTAATTAAAGAGGTAAATTGAGGCAAAATCAAAATACCAGAAATTGAGTTTTTTGGGTATAGCAGAGGATTGTAATTCATGAAACACATGCTGTAATAAGCTCTAGGCAGGTCCACTGAGGGTCGGGAGAGGGCTGTATTTATGGGCAAGAAGTACAAAGAAGGAGAAGTCCAGCAACGTGCAGGCAGTCAGTCAACTGACTCGAGGATGGGAGAGATTCTTTGTGGATTTTCATTGGTAGAAGACACTTGTAAGTGTCAGTCTCCTGAAAATCAGACATTTACCAGAAATCAGTTCTTAAGTTCTGAGGGCATACACATGAGAGTCTCCATTTCACATTCTCGAGTTCCATTTTAGATTGAAATCCTTTCAAAGACCTTAAATAGCATTTAATATTGATTGTGTTTTCTCATTTATGTTCTTGATCTCTAGACAAAGGCATGTCTATTTTATTATGTGTTACATGCTGTTGATCGGCTCTGGTGACCCCATGAATGAGTGAGGTCGATCATGTCCTGTTGAGCTCCTGTAGACTCAGCCTATGGCTCCTGTGTGGAGTCTATCCATCTCATATTTGGTCTTCCTCTTTTCCCACTGCCTTCTATTTTTCCTAGCATTATTATAGTTTTATCAAATAAACATCTACTTATTAGTTCTTTTGAGATTCCGTCTATAATTGTTTATTTTTAAAAATTTGAAAAGGGGGTAAAATTACAGATATAGTAGAGACTTTCAAAGCCATAAGTGAAATCATGAACTATTTTAATAATGATAAACGTGATAACTTGAATTCAATAGATAATTTTCACTTAAGGAAGAAAATTTAAACCAGGGACTCTGTACCAAATTGAATTATTAGTCAAATCTTACAACAAGTGTTTGATTCAGATATTCATAGTATCTCTTCATCAAATATTTAAAGTGAAGGTAGCTGCTTTAGTACATAAACTGTTTCCTGAAAACAGAAATGGAGGAAAACACAACTAATTTTATGAGGCTACTAGAAACTTTAAGCCAAAGCTGGACAAGCATAGTATAATTCAACAAAAAAATTGTAGACCAATTTCACCTTACAACCTACATGAAAAATCCTAAATGTAACTTCAGCAAACACGATTCAATAGCATATCAATATAATACCACAAAATGACCAAGTAATGTTTTTCTAAAATAATGAGAATGATGTAAAACAAAAATAATCTACTAATTGACATACAATATAAAGGAAAAAATCATGTGATTTTTCATAGATAGGAAGCACTTGATAAATGTAATATTTATTATAAATATTTTGGGGCAAACTATAAATAAAGAGGCAACATCCTTAGCCTAACAAGGTATTCAATAAAAACCTACAGCAAACATACTTAATGTTAAATATTTTTAGGAGCATTCCAATTAAAGTCAAGAGTAAGATAAGGATATCTACTCTCATCCTTGCTCTGTCTCATTATAAATCCTAACCAAGGCAAAAAACAGGGAAAGCCATGAACTAAATTAGTCAGAATAAAATAGGCAAAATTTGTGATCTTATATTTAAATCTTTCTTACTAGCTATATGACTTGGACAAACTGCTTAATTTCTGCTTTCAGTTTTATATGAAAAATGGAGGTATTATTAGAATCTACCTCATATAATAATTACTTTTTCATATATAGTTATACACATAATACATAAGGTTTAAAGTGAGTGAAATGGAGATACATATATCACTGGCTAAAATTAAAAAACATGAGTTATATTAAGATATATGAAGTATCTTACCTAATAATAGAGAAACATGTAAATTGACCGTACCTCCCCTACGCCCACAGACAACCAAAGAGAGTATGCAAATTAACCCAACAAAGATGGTGGTTAATTTGCATACATACCTGGGTCCTGGGAACCTCCTCGGCACCCAGGTCACTCCCAGCCGGCCATCGGGTGGAGGCTTTAGGCTTGAGAAGGGGCCGAGCCTGCGATCGGAGGTGTGTGTGTGGGGGGGGACCCCTTCCCAAGACTAAAGCCTGGGGCAGAGGCTTTAGGCTTGGGCAGGGGCCAAGCCTGCGATCAGAGGGGCCGGGGGTGGGGGGAACCCCTTTCCCAAGCCTAAATTCTGGGGCATAGGCTTTAGGCTTGGGCAGGGGCTGAGCCTGGGATCGGAGGGAATGGGAAAAAAATCAATGGAAACATATCCTCAGGTGAGGATAAAAAGAAAAATAAAGAAAGAAATGTCATATCCTATGAAAGACACATCTTGAAAATGCTTAAAGAAAGTTGTCATTTTTTCATGGTGAAGGGACTGGAGTCTGTGTTGATGAAAATACCTGGGCGGCTGCGGTGACTGGCAGTGGCTGCAGCAGCGGGGTGATGGGGCTGGCACCTTCCCCTGATCAGCCCGGTCACCTCCCGCAAAGGGAGGCCAGACTGTGGCTTAGGTCCGCTCCCAACGGGGAGCGGGCCTATGCCATGAGTAGGACATCCCCTGAGGGCTCCCAGTATGTGAGAGGGGGCAGGCTGGGCTGAGGGACCCCTCCCCAGTGCACAAATTTCGTATTTATATGAATTTAAAAAACAGGGTAACAATAATATACGTATATTAAAAAGATGTGGGAAAGCTATATATACTAGACTTCAGAACAATGATTACCTCTGAATAAGGAGGAAAATGTTTTCAAGGAGAGTATAAAAGAAATTTCAACTGTCTTCTACACTAATAAAAGAGAAACATGCAAATTAACCATCATTCCACTACACCAACCCACACCCACCAGTCAATCAGGATTGAGTACGCAAATTAACCCAATCAAGATGGTGGCAGGTCATGGAGCTGGAGCAAGCAGAAGGCTTGGGTTGCCCTGGCAATGGAGGAAGCCAAGCTTCCCGCCCACCCACCCTGGCTGGCCTGGGCCTCCGCTCAAGGCTACAAAGTTTCCATTATAGAAGATAAATAAATCCCAACAAAAATGGCGGTGGCCACAGAGCTGGAGCAAGCAGGAGGCTTGAGTTGCCCCAGGCGATGGAGGAAGCCAAGCTTCCCGCCCACCTGCCCTGGCCAGCCCTGGCCTCCGCTCAAGGAGGCGCTGAAAAAAAGAAAGAAAAAGAAAAAAAGGAGGGTCTGGGACCTTGGGTCACCAGGGAGTAATCAGGCCAGGATGGGATGGCAGGGGCCTTTGAGGGTAAGCAGACCATCAGGGGGGCCAGTTGTGGGTGAGCATGCTGTCAGTGGGGGGTCAGTTGGAGGTGATCAGGACAGTAGGGGGGGCAGTTTGGAGTAAGCAGGCCAGCAGGGGGGCTGTTGGGGGTGATCAGGACAGTGGGGGGGCAGTTTGGAGTAAGCAGGCCAGCAGGGGGGCTGTTGGGGGTGATCAGGCTAGCGGGGGGGGGGCATTTGGGGGTGAGCAGGTCAGCAGCAGGGGGCAGTTGGGGGTGAGCAGGCCAGCAAGCAGAGTGGTTAGGGGCAATCAGGCAGGCAGGCAGGCAGGCAGGTGAGCGGCTGGAATCAGCAGTCCCAGATTGTGAGAGGGATGTCCGACTGCCGGTTTAGGCCCAATCCCTGTAAACCAGCAATAGGACATCCTTCGAGGGGTCCAAGATTGGAGAGGGTGCAGGCCGGGCTGAGGAACACCCCACCCCCTTGCACGAATTTCATGCACCAGGCCACTAGTTTAGAAATAAGAGTCCAAGTTCAACTCTGATTTGTGCAACAAAAGCACTGAGTGACTTCTGCATGCTAGAGCTGTTACCTGGGTTGGAGTAGAGATGGGTGGTACACCCAGCAAGTAAGGTCAACCTAAATTATACTTTATTCCTTTCATTTAGACTGATGGTAAACATCTTTTTTATTGGAGGGTAGCAAAATATGCTATCCAAAAATATGCTTCTTTAAGATAAGGATTATTTTGAGCTGAAGACAATTGAGAAGCTGATACAAGAAAAGCTCTCAGCCCTCCCCTGATTTGCCTAAGAGCAGGACATAAATTTGCAAAGATCCCAACTCCCCTCTCTACTAGGAAGGAGTTAATCATTAGAGACAACTTCAAACTCTTATCAGCCCAAAGATTGCACCAGAGGAATCTACATGACAAAATTTACTAACTAGTTTATCTTCCATTAGTTTCCTATACATTTACCTTTCCAAATTTTGCCACCCCTACAGACTTAAGCTATTTTTCCTTTGCTGTATCACCTCTCTAAAAATGTATTGTTATTTTTCTAAGTTGCTATATTTAAGCCCAAGTTCTAGCCAGATGTTTGAGTTACTCATCTCTGGGTATTCCTCTGTGTTACACATGTATTGCACATGTTAATAAATCTGTTTTTCTCTTAATCTGTCTTTTGCTACAGAGCCACAGCTGAGGCCTAGTAAAAGAAAAATGATTCCCCCCCCCCCCCTTGCCCACATTATCCTTACATTTATTGCATTGGGACTACTTATAATGGTCTCAGAATAAGACCCTTATTTTATTAGGTTGGGCTAATCCTAGGGATCTACAAACTTTTTCCAGTGCCCCTTTGGGTTCATTGCCCATCTTACCTCTTATTGTCCTCCCATTATTGACACTTCCAACCCAAGAACTGTTTTCTTCCCTGTTGGGGGTTGGGGCAATCATGGAGGTATGTGCTTCCCTGACAGGCTCACCCCAAGCCCCAAAGCTATACGCAGTGCCCCTTTGGGTTCATTTCTCTGTCCTGTCCCCCAGACCAGCACTGAGGTCTGCTTCATCGAGGCAGGCAGCCCAACAGTGGCACAGTGCCTGCTAATAAATACGTGGAAATCTTGTTGAACTGACCATATTATGGGATCTGTGTCCACATTTTCCCAGTTTTCCAGGAAAATTTGGATTTTTTCCCATGTCATCTGGGTCAGATAAATGTGATTGTCAAAGATGTTGTTTTTATTCCCCTTCCCTTTTCTTTGAAATAGCTTTGTTTACTAAGTTTTACTCCATGCCCCTTTACTCTCCCAGTGGTCTGTCCTTCCTTCCCTTTAAAAGGCTCACACATCTCTTCAGACCTGAGTCTCCAGACATGCAGGTAAGAAAGTTGGCAGTTGAAGTGCCAGAGTTCATTTACTTAACAGTGTCTTATTTAATTGGTTTTATTCTGTTCTTTCTCCAGATTATTTAGGTAAAAGAAAAACTCATGTATTTGGGGTCTTCTTTAAAAAAAAAAAGCATTTAAGACTATAAAAGTTCCTCTATATACCTCTTTAGATATATCCCACAAGTTTAGTCTTTCCATAAATTTTCTTTCTCTCATTCTATTGGATTGATCAATATTTTAAAATTTTACTTCTTCAGTTTTTCTTTTTAAAAAAATATATTTTTTATTGATTTCAGAGAGGAAGGGAGAGGGAGAGAGAGATAGAAACATCAATGATGAGAGAGAATCATGGATCGGCTGCCCCCTTCATGCCCTCTACTGGGGATCGAACCACAACCTCCTGGTTCAAAGGTCAATGCTCAACCACTGAGCCACACAGGCCAGGCTCCCTCTTCAGTTTAAAAAGCTGTAAGTTGTATTTTTATTCTTTATCTCTCTCTCTCTCTCTCTCTCTCTCTCTCTCTCTCTCTCTCTCACACACACACACACACACACACACACACACACACACACCCTACCTAATAATAGACAAATATGCAAATTGACTGTACCTTCGCTATGCCCGCGATTGGCCAGGAGGTGCGGGGGGGGGGGCGGGACTCGGGGTGGCCAATTGGGCTGGCAGGATGCTGAGCTTGCGTCGCCAGCGGCAGCTCGAGCTCAGCGTCTGTGCCATGGCTGTGCTGTGGCACAGAAGGGGCCTCTGGGGCAGCGAGCTCACGTCCGACCGTGGACCATCAAAAGCGGGGGAGCTGGGTGCCTGTCCGCTCAGGCACCAGGCCTTTCAGAAGCCTTCGCCGCGCCGGAGGCTTCTGAAAGGCCTGGTGCACCAGCGGACAGATACCCAGCTCCCCTACGATCGAAAGCAAAAGCGTGAGAGCTGGGTGCCTGTCTGCTCAGGCACCAGGCCTTTCAGAAGCTTTCGCGCGCGGGAGGCTTCTGAAAGGCCTGGTGCACCAGCGGACAGGCACCCGGCTCCCCTGTGATTGAAAGTGAAAGCGTGTAGGGGACCCTACAAGTACATGATTCAATCATGCACTGGGCCTCTAGTCCTTTAATAAATTGTTCTAAAGCTTAAATTTATTTAGGGTCTCTATTCAGCTCTTAAATAAGATAGGAACCTTAGTTTCTTTTAACAGCTCCTCTCCCCAACTATTATAGTTTTAACTTTTAAAAAGCACACACAAAATAATGTTATTTAAAGCAACAGTTAATATTAAGTTAAAAATTGCTTGTTTTTTTAAATATATTATTATTGATTTCAGAGAAGAAGGGGGAGGGAGAGAGAGATAGAAACATCAATGACAATCATTCACTGCACTGCCTCCTGTACGCCCCCTACTGGGGATCCAGCCTGCAATCCAGTTATGTACCCGGATAGGGAATGGAACTGTGACCTCTTGATTCATGGTCAATTTCAACCACTGAGGCATGCTGACTAGGCTGTTATCCCACCTCTTTAATAAGTCTACCTCAGGGGAAAAGATTGTGTGGATTTCCTAACAAGCTCTTTAAAAGACTGAAAGGAAAGCAAGCATACAAATACAATAAACAAACAAAGGATCGAAGGTTCCTAAACTCCAGGGCTTTCTCCAAGCCCAGTGTGTGAGCTAGCATCCACCCCAGCTACTCTGCATCACCCCAGGAAATTCATGCTGCCTCTGTGCTATGAGTAATCAAGTTCTCTGTCTCTGACCCAGGAGTTGCATGTCATTCTGCCACACCCATGAATCTGTAGCAGGCTACCTTAACTTGCAAGTATGGTAAAATCTTAGACCTTTCACAGTTTCTGACACAGCCTTCCTTCTTTCTCACTTTTGTTCTTGCAGATAAATATCCTTTAATAGTTTTTCTTCAGTGAAAGTATGTGGGAGGCAAACCTCTCTCAGTATTTATATGCCTGAAACCCTCACACTTAAATAATTTGGCAGGGCACCAAAACTGTAGGTTTATAGTTGTCTCCCTCAGCACTTTAAAAATATTTTTCTGCACTTATTAGTAATGATGACAAGTCTGCTGTCAGTCAGAGTTCTTTTTCCCAGGGAACCTGTCTTTTCCTCCTGACAGTTTGAAAGAGTGTTATCTTTATCCTCCAGGCTATGCACTGATTCTGATTAGGCCAAGCCTGCATTGATCCTTCTTTCTTCTGCTCAGGACCCAGTGTGCTTTCAATCCCAGGGTTCACATCTGGCTCCAATTCAGAAAAATTCTAGCCATTACTTCTCTGCCATTCCTTTCATTGTCTTCTCAAACTGCAATAATACGTACACATTGCAGAGCTTCTTGATCTAGCTTTCATTTTCCTTAACTGATCTATTTTAGGTTTTTAATCTGTATGCATTTGTGCTGTATTCTGGGTGAATTCTTCAGTAACAGCTTCTTATTTACTATTATAGCTTCAACTGAGTCTAGTCTTATCTTTTTTTTCTTCTTCTTCATTTCAAATAAATCTATTACTCATTTCTGATATTTCTAATTTTTTAAAATATCTACTTATGTTTCATTCTTGCCTATTTTTGCCCCTTATTCAGAATTTCCTATTCTTCCTTTAAAAAAAAAAATATTTTTTTTATTGATTTCAGAGAGAAGGGAGAGGGAAAGAGAGAAACATCAATCATGAGAATCATTGATCAGCTGCCTCCTGCAAGCCCCCTACTGGAATCAAGCCTGAAACCCAGGTATGTACCCTTGACTGGAATCAAACCTGGCACCCTTCAGTCCGCAGGCTGATGCTCTATCCACTGAGCCAACCCAGGTAGGGCCTATTCTTCCTTTTTTTTTTTAAAAATATATTTTATTGATTTTTTACAGAGAGGAAGAGAGAGGGATAGAGAGTTAGAAACATCGATGAGAGAGAAACATCGATCAGCTGCCTCTTGCACACCCCCTACTGGGGATGTGCCCGCAACCAAGGTACATGCCCTTGACCAGAATCGAACCTAGGACCCTTGAGTCCGCAGGCCGACACTCTATCCACTGAGCCAAACCGGTTTCGGCTATTCTTCCTTTTTAAAAATGGTTATTATTCCTTCATTGACATCTTTGAGGACATTAGGCATTTTTTTTAAAGAATGCTTTGTGATTTTGCTTTAACCTCCAGTGAATTCAGACTCTGATTGTTGACTTGGTTGGTTGACACTCTAAGCTTAGATTTCTTCACGTGGTCTGGAATATGTGTATGTAGGCCCACCTTGTTTGGGAAATGACTGCTAATATATTCTCACTCATCACCCCTCCTTGGTTGGAGTCTTTTGCAGTTCCTCTACTTGTATTCCTAACCCAAGAATCAGGTTGGTAGTGTTGTCTGGGTTCCTGCCTAGTGGTGATGCTGATAATGATGCAATAGGGGTGATTTATCTCAGTTTCTGATAGAGATCATGTCTCTGTCTCTGTCCTGCTCTTTTCCTGGGATCTAAGCTTCATACAGCAGGCAGAATTAGCAGCAGTGACTGTTGCCTGCCTTCTCCAGCAGGGAAGCACGCCACCACCTGCCCTGATATTCAAGTGGATGCTCTGGTCCAGCACATCACTCAGGGCCCTTCCAGTCCTGACACTCCACCGGGCAAAACCCCTTATGATCCTGAGCCCACGGTGTCTGTCTTCAGTCTCACTCTCTGCTCTGTGTTTATCTCTTGTCCACAGATGTAAACTTTTTTAGGGAGAGAAGGGAAAGGCATGACTCTGACTTTTTTAGGTTCTCTTTCTAGATTTTTACCAATCATTGCGGTGTTTGGAGCAGGTAAAGAACAGCTTACAAAGCCACACCAACTTGATCCTCCATATTTCCTTACACATTGGTTCTTACCTTTGGGGGAGGGGACACTGACCTATCTGAGAGTATGATGAAAAATTCAAATCCTTGTTCCAGAAAATTATTTTTACAAACAAATTTTTGCATAGACATTCTAGGATTCAGAAGCCCAGTAAGAGTCATTCAAAGAGTCAGAATAAGGACCCTCATCTTTGACCCATACTCAAAACTGTGTCATGAGTTCAAATATAGACAATTGCGATTATTGTACTAAGGAAGTTAAAAATACCTAATCATTCTTTCCTAACATAATATACAACCATGTATGTATGTATACTTTGTACATATGTATACTTTGCATCCATATGAGACATGTCTATTTTATGATAATAAAACCATATGTGAAGACATCATTGCTTGTCAGTGGTAGTTATTTGAAATGCAGTCATATTTATATCAATAAAAAAAAAAGTCTGCTTTTGATGAGCTGGATTGAGAAACCCCTTCCTAAAGTTCGGGGCAATGCTCAGTGGCCACGCTCATTTCAGAGTGGCCTGTGGGTTGGCTGAGACCTCTGTTGTAAATGAATCACAGGTCAATTTCTCCCTCTATCCAATCTTGCTTCTGCCCCTCCATTCCACAGGTGTTGATACTGACAGCACCCAATAATACCCTTCCAGCATGCTAACCTCCATTTTCAAGTCTGTTTTCTGGGAGAACTTGACCTGTGGCTCCTGGACATCAACACAATGTCAGCAACCAGTCAACAAAACAATCTGGTGTGCTGAGGGGATAGTGAGTATCAGGAGTTTGCGTGTAGAGGGAGACAGATCTGAACTAGAACTGGGCCCTATGACCAGGTTTGTACCAGGAGTAATGGCTTCACCATGGAACTCTGGCAACTTTGCACGCTATTATATAGCCCCGCAGGCAGAGACTTGAACCACAGCTCACCTCCGCCTGGGCAGGAGGCCTTGTGATCCTCCTGGAGGGAAGGGAGGCCTGTGAGAAGCTGCTAAAAGGCCATCACTCATTCACCTCCTCAGCTCCCTGGGAGGCTGCTGTGGGAACCCTAATCAGTCAGTGTATGCTGGGTATTCAAGGCCACTCTGAGTGTGGGAATCCTAATCAGGGTGTTCAAGGCTAATCTGGTATACGCAGGTGCAAAAGCAAGGAAGCATCAATCTATGCACTGTGCAGGCGTGCCCTTCCCTAACCCAAAAGACTGAGGTCACTATTTGGCAAGAAGCCTCTTTTGTCTAAGTTAGCACAAAGTATGTTACTGACCAGCCGGTGCTGGCTATTTTTACTAGTATGGATCCTGTATTTGCTACTGTGCTAGCAGAGGCCGCTTTTATACAGGACTAGACTACTTTGTCTGATGGCTCCTTAGTAGCACTTGGGCTACAATAAAGACTCTCTTAATACACCTACAACTTCTTATGTCTTCTCCATCCAATACCCAGCGTCCAAGGAGGTCCAGCCCCTGGCAGAGGGCCTTGGACCCAACAGTTAGTGTAGTAGAGCAGGGTGGAGGAGTGAGTACTCCCACAATTGCTGCAGCGAGCAGGGTCAAGGAGAAACTTACTCCAACAACTGGCACAGCGAGCAGGATTTAGGAATATGTGCAGGCCAAGGAGAGTGCGGAGGACTTAGGAGCAAGTGCTTCCTGACAGCTGCCATGATGCAGTTTCTCATCATCCCCTAGATCAGTGATGGCAAACCTATGACACACGTGTCAGCACTTACACGCGTAGACATTTCTGATGACACGCGGCCGCTGAGGCGACCGTATGCCAAGGATGAAACATTTGCTGCTCCTGAGGATGAAACATTTGCGAAATAATGTTTTTTTCCTCAAAGTGACACACTACCCGAGTTATGCTCAGCTTTTTGGCGAAGTTTGACACACCAAGCTCAAAAGGTTGCCCATCACTGCCCTAGATTCTGAAGAGGATACAGGACCTTCCAGCTACAGCTGAGAAGTGGCTCCTCAGCAAAGGTGTTCCACACCTCCATCTGTTACAGTTTAAACTGTGTTCTGTCCGCCCTGTTACACACTAATATGTTGGAGTACTAACCCCAATAACTTAGAACCTAACCTTACTTGGAGAAGGTCCTCACAGAGGTAATCAAGCCAAAATGATGTCATTAGGGTGGGCCCTAATCCAATATGATCAGTGGCCTTATAAAAAGGGTTAATTTGGACACAGAGACATACACACAGGGATAAAACCAGGTGAGGATGCTTCTCCAAGACAAGGGAGGTCAAAGATTGCCAGCAAACCAGCAGAAGGTAGGAAGGATACCTCAATTCTTCCTCACACCAGATGCTTACGCAGAAGAAATCAACCCTGCAGGCACCATGATCCTGGACTTCCAGCCTCCAGGACTAAGACAATAGACTCCGTGGAAGCCCCCCAGTCTGTGGTCCCTTGTTATGACAGCTCTGGGAAACCAACATAGCCCCTTTTGTTTCAGTGTTGTCCTTTTCTGGTGAGTGTGAGAAGGACCATGGAGAGCTGGCAGCTTTGGCTACTCTCCTTTCATAGTCTGTGTGACAAACTGTCTACCTCTCAAGGGGTTTCCCTCTATCTTTACCAGCCAACCAGTCAGGCCTGGGCCCGGGCCTTGGCTGGTATGTTCACATGTCTGAGGTACAGTCACTTCCCTCGCAGTTTCTTCATCTATAGAATGAATACTGCCTACTTCAGCAAACTGCAGTGAAGATGATGTAACATTCATAAAGCACACAATCATTTTCTAGCCAAAACAATGACTTGAACAGTTCAATAAATACACAATTTTGACAGTTATCTATGACCCAATTATAAATCATAAACTTGCCAAAGTGACTATGGGGAGGGGTTGGTATAGGGATGTCTAAAAAGTGAGATTTGGGTTTAACTATTATTCCATCCTAACTGGCCTCTTGCTCCAGGCTCAGCCCCACCCCCAATATTTAAAGTACAAATGTTTCCACGTACCTTCTAAGGTTAAAATCCTCAAAGGCTCCCTTCCATTACAAAATCAGAATTCTTCAGCCCTGTACCTATTCATGATATTCTGAAGGAAGATAATCTTACACTGTCAGTTGGTAACAACCTAGTGCTATAGTACTTTTACTAGGTGTACAGTTAATAATGCAGATTTTGTAATCAAAGAAAACATGATTAATTTCAAGAGAAACATCAAAAGTGATTTATTCAAAGTAATGTCCATTGCTAGCTACATATTTCCCCCATCTTTTAGGTAATTTGTGGATACTGTCCCAATAGAACTTTTCTTATTTTGAGGCAAACCATTCAGAGACCCAATTTTCCACTTCTTTGTACGTTTTGAAGTGCTGCTCAGAAAGTGCATGTGCCATCGATCAGAACAAGTGGTAATCTGAAGGAGCAAGGTCTGGTGAATACGGCGGGTGGGTTAATACTTCTCAGACAGATCTTTTAATGTGTCTTTAACTGGTTTTGAAGTGTGTGATGGTGCGTCATCATGAAGCAAAATTACTTTGCCGTGTCTTCTGGCACATTCTGGTCATTTCATGATCAAAGCATGGTTCAAATTGATTATTTGTCGTCGGTAGCGATCAGTATTAACAGTTTCACCTGGTTTTAGAAGCTCATAATACACCACACCTTCCTGATCCCACCAAACACAGAGCATTGTCTTCTTTCCGAAGTGATTTTTTTGCCTTGCAGTCGATGTTGATGGTTGGCCTAGATCAACCCATTATTTTGTTCGTTTGGGATTCTCAAAATAAATCCACTTTTCATCACCAGTCACAATTTGATGCAAAAAAGACTTTCTTTCATGCTGTTGAAGCAACATTTTACTGATGACTTTTCGGTTTTCCATTTTTCTTTTGTTCAGTTGATGTGGCACCTATTTTCCTTCCTTTAAAATCTTTCCCATTGCTTGTAAATGATCGGAAATTGTTTGCTGAGCAATGTTTAATCTTTTTGCAAGTTGTTTTTGAGTTTGACACACATCTTCATCCAATAATGCTTGTAATTGTTGGTCTCCAAACTTTTTCAGTTGACCTGGACGTTCTTTGTCTTTCACATCAAAATAATCACTTTTAAAGCATTTAAACCAGCATTCACAAGTATCTTGAGATGGAGCATGTTCACCATAAGCTTCCCGAAGTATACGATAACTTTTTCTTCAAAATAAAGTAATGAATTAAAACTCCCCGCAAATGCTCTTTTTGGGGCATGAAATTCAATATTTTTAAGCGTAAAAATATCTGATGTTAACACCTTCAGAAAATTTGACATATGAAGTTTTGAAGCTTGTTGTCAATACAACAAAATAGCATAAATATCATATCGCATATATATCAACATTTGTGTAACTCCATCTATTGAAAAAAATCCGCATTATTAACCAGTACACCTAGTATTCCAATGAAATTTGTTTCTAAATCAAATCTTCCTCTTAACTTAAATGTTCTTCTCTTCTTTGATATTACTGAGGCAGGATCACAGTCTCATCCTCCACAATGCAGGTTTTCTGTACTTAGCAAGTCTTAAGTCAGTCTCTATCTTCCTCCTTTTAGGCAAAGTGATTTCATCCATTCATATACATATACATTATTTGGGGGCGGGGGGTCACTCTAACAGGGCAAGTGAGCTTCCTCAATGTGTTCTCCACAAAGATCTGAAATTGTCAAGGGGACTTTCAGTCAGCTTTTAACCATGGCCAAGTTTAGGAGTATTATTTTGCTTCCCCCTGGACATGTGCTTTATCGTGATTATATTATTAACACCTCTCATGGGGTGCTAGCTGTGTGCCAGGGACTGTGCTAAGCACTTTATATGTATCAGCTCATCAATGAACAGCACAATACTATAGTATGAGATGGCCACTATGACTATTCCCACGATGGCCATGAGAAAACTGTGAGTTATAGTCCAAGGTCAAGCTGCCAGTAAGTGGCAGAGCCAGGTTCAAATGCAGGCCCGGCTGTGCTCTTAGCCTCCATGCTCTAAGGCCTACCATTCAGAAGGTAATTATCTATTACCTTCCCAGAAGTAGTCTGCTCACCTAACTGATAATTGTGTAAATAAGACCAAATCTGACTATATCCCTGTGGTGCTTTCCATGACATTTCCTTTTCAAATGATTCACTTAGCTTTTAATTATCTTGATTTATAAGACCTTCAGTTGATTTAGAGTCCATGTGATTTTTTTCTTATCTAAATTAACTTAAAAATCAGTTTTATGTATAAAAATAGTATGCTCAATCAATTTCTTTGCTCTATATTCAGATGTTTGATAGCCCTTACTTTAATTTCATCTATTCATTTTTTAATAAACCCTGCTTATCAAATGTGGCTAGCAGGTCTGGTACTTTGCAAATTCAGGCTGTCCTAACTCACAACTCCATCCTGCCTCGATGTTCCAGATTTTCTCACTTTGTTCCAATATTTAGTTTTTATTCTTACTTAATGTCACTGAGTGCCAGAAGCACATGTACCAGTCAGAGGCAAACACACTTCCCACTCAGGTACCTTTTGGTACTTCACTGGGAAACGGAGAGACCTAAAGTTCCAATACTCTTCTAACCCAGGGGTGGGAACCTTTCCTCTGCCAAGGGCCATTTGGATATTTATAACATCATTTGTGGGCCATACAAAATTATCAACTGAAAAATTAGCCTGCTGTATTTGGTCAAACATTTAATGAACTCACCCCTAACGCCTTGGCAGGGCCAGCCCAAATGATTTCTTGGGCCTTCTACGGCCCCCGGCCGGATGGTCCCCACCCCTACGCTAACCTTTAAGAATGTTTCCCGTATTTGTTCTGAACTTTTGATAGAATCTCAGTCCTAGTAGAAGAGACACAGCAAACAAAGTATTTCCATACTAAAACTACATGGAAGAATTATTTTAACATATGTTGGACATGTTTCTATACCATGACCCTAAACTACCTACTCAGCTACTTCAGAGCAGAAACAGAATTTCAAATATTTTTTAATCTTCTCAAACTGACTTCTAAAGCTCTGGAACTGTTTATTTAAAACAAATCATATACCACCTTGCATTAGAAAAACACGGATGCACTCTGTAGCCAGGTGAGCAGGGTGAGCATGGAGGGCGTGAGGCCACCCTGCTCCAAGGGCCTTGGGATCAAAGCAAGGGTTCAGAGTTCTGACCCATGGAATGGTTTTTAACTTAAGAAAAAAGGAAGCCTCAGAAATCCTTGTCCAAGTACAACATCATATGTGCCCCTGGTTAAAGAAGAAAGGGTGGGGGCCTACAGTCCAGACCACTACCTTAGAGCACGGGCCGAGTATTTGACACAGAATACAAATGCTAAAACTAAAAGGATATCTTTTGGTGGGGATAAAATGTTCTAAAATTGATTGTAGAGATGGTTGCACATATCTTTCAATATACTAAAGACCCTGAATCCCACAATTTAAACGGATAAATTATACAGTATATGAATTATCTCAGTAAGTTATTAAAACAATACACGAGTAAATAAACTTACTGAGAGAAGAGAGAAGGGTCTCTGGAAATGGAGCACCATTTTCTATTCAATTTACATTTCATCTTCAGAATTTATCAGACTTCATCTCTTAAATTTGCTTTTCAGATTAAATAATTTAGCCCTTCGAGAGCCAGTATTACTTCTGACTCTAGTTTTTCTTCTCAAAAGTAAATATCTGTAGAAATTCGCCCAATCAACTAAATCTTCCATGAAATTTGGAGAAACCAAGATGGCGGCATAGGTAAACACCTGAAATTGCTGCCTCGCACAACCACTTCAAAAGTAAAAGACAAAACAGACATCATCCAGAACCACAGGAAGGCTGGCTGAGTGGAAATTCTACAACTAGAAGGAAAGAGAAAAGCACACTGAGACTCAGAGGAGGTGCAGAAGTAAAGTGCAGAGGTACGGAGGCCCACGCGTGGAGAGGGCTGGCAACTGAGTACGCAGTTGTCTTTTACAATCGGGAGGGAGACATGAGCTCCCGACTGCTCTGAACTCCAGTTCCGGATGAGACTCTGGGGACCCAGACTCATATGGGGAGAAACTGGACTGTCTGGCTTTGGGCAGAACTCGAAGGCGGCTTTCTCTTAGAGGTACCTGCAGCAATTACCACAGGACACTGAGACCCGGGGGCCTCTTAGTGCAGGGCTGAGGATCAGCCATAGCTGTTTGCTCTGCCCTGAGATCCCGCCCCACCCAAGCTGTGCACAGAGGCTTTTGCATATAAATGGCCTGGCACTTTGCAATCTAAACTTACAAACTGCAGCTGGGTCAGAATCTAAAAATCTGATGAACTTCCAAAAGAAGGCTCAAGGCCCCACAGCAGCTTGCATTGCTTCACAGCTGGGCCTCATCTGGGCATCTCCAACCCCAAACAAAGAAGAGGAATCTGCAGATCTCTCCATAGCTCCTGCTGAGTGGCCTCAGGCAGAGGCTAAATTTGCACCTCCTTGGAGATCCAAGAGCCAGTGTGCCCAGTGGTCAGAGTGGGACCATCCAGATTACAACTCCTCAGATCCATAAGGGACACACTCAAGGGGCAGACTCAGTGAGCATCAAAGCCCCACTGAAGAAAGTCTTGCCCCATAAGGGTGTCTCCAGCACAGAAGCTCTCCCATCATAGACACAGCTGATCCTCACAGCCAATTGGGCTGGAGGTCAACTCCTCCCAGTGATACCAACAACAATCAAGGCTTAACTACAACAAGACTGTGCACCCAGCCCACAAAGGGGTGCACCAAGAGTGTCCATCTCAGGTAAATGGGGAGGCTGAGCCACTGGGCCCTATAGGACACCTAGCACACAAAGCCACTCTATCAACACAGGGAAGCAGCCAAAATGCAGAGACAAAGAAACAGGTCACAAATGAAAGAAGTGGAGGAAAGCAAACTACTGGATATAGAGTTAAAAACCAAGGTTATAAGGTTTTTCAAGAATCTTCTAGAAACCGCCAATAAATTTAGTGAGACCCTTGAGCATATTAAAAAGGACCAACTAGAAATTAAGCATACACTGACATAGAATCAGGGGCATAGAAAGGGAGTGGACTGACAATTCTCAGGGGGAAAGAGGTGTGGGGGATGTGAGAAGAGACTGGATAAAAATGGTACACCTATGGATGAGGACAGTGAGGGGGGAGTAAGGTCAGAGGGTAGGGTGGGAACTAGGTGGAGGGGAGCTATGGGGGGGAAAAAGAGGAACAACTGTAATAATCTGAACAATAAAGATTTATTTAAAAAAATAAAAATAAATCTTCCATGAAATTCCTTGTCTGTCTCTCCACAGCCTTATATAATCTCTGTATTTTGAGAGATCACATATAGTTTTATGATTATAATTTTTCCCAGTTAATCATGTTTAATTGAAGACAGATATTTCCCTTCCATTTGCCTCAAGTACAGGAATGGAGGTCCTAGATTTTCCATTTGATGTCACTGCCATCTCTGCGAGTCCCCCACCCCATTAGCACTGTATGTGCCGAGAGGTAAAACTGAGGGCCAGCTAGAGAAAGCAACTTGAACTTGCCTGAATTCATACAGAGCTGGCCTTCTGGCTATTCCAGTGTTCAGAGAAAAATGACCTGAAGAACTTAAGACATCTGGTTTCCAATGGCTTATTCAAAA
Organism: Eptesicus fuscus; assembly: GCF_027574615.1. NCBI lineage: Eukaryota > Metazoa > Chordata > Mammalia > Chiroptera > Vespertilionidae > Eptesicus > Eptesicus fuscus. The sequence continues at coordinate 90,211,966 of NC_072481.1, forward strand.
TTGAAATAAAGGTAAAACATTGGTACTCTATAAAAGAGTACACCCTTGGATTTGACTTTCTTCCTTTCTTCCTCACCCCACTGATAGAAATCCACCCTGTGTCTTGTGTCTAAAGCTTTGCTCTCCATCCCATTTGGTGACAGAGTGTCCAGGAGAGGTGTGTTAGGCTAATTACTTCTGAGAACATTGATTGATTTGGTTTTTCTAGAAAATAGTCCAATATCAGCTTTTGGTTATAGGGTAGAACTAAATGGGTAAGGAACAAAAAGCTAACTGTGCCACCTAAATTTTTAAGAAAAAATAGTGTAGTTATCTGAGCAAGAAGAGGGGAGGCAGGGGGATGGGATGAAACGGGAAAGATGAAATAGGATGGGATGGGATAAAATGGAATAAGATGAAATGGGATGGGATGAGATAGGATGGGATGAAATGGGATGGGATGAGATGGGATGGGATGGATGGGTTGGGATGGGATGGGATGAAATGGGATAGGATGGAATGGGATGAAATGAGATGGGATGGGATAAAATGGGAAGGGGTGGGATGAAATGGGAAGGGGTGGGATGGAATAGAATGGGATGGCATGGGATAAAATGGGAAGGGGTGGAATGAAATGGGAAGGGGTGGGATGAAATGGGAAGGGGTGGGATTGAATGAAATGGGATGGGATGGGATAAAATGGGAAGGGGTGGGATGAAATGGGATAGGAAGGGAAGGGAAGGGAAGGGAAGGGAAGGAAAGGGAAAGGAAGGGAAGGGAAGGGAAGGGAAGGTAAGGGAAGGGGAGGGAAGGGAAGGGATGGAATGGGATGCAATGGAATGGGATGGGATGGGATGGGATGGGATGGGATGGGATGGGATGGGATGGGATGGGATGGGATGGATGAAATGGCAAGTAGTGAGATGGTACAGGATGGGAATGGGTGGGATGGGATGGGATGGGGAAGGAAACATGAGATACAAAGTACTCATGACAGTCATCACAGTTGGGCAGTGGCTTCATGGGTATCCATTATGTTCATAACTTAAACACATTATTTTTCAAATACCAAATATTAGATAAAAAGAAAATTAAAGCAAAGAGTATATCAATGTTTAGTCATTATTACTTAGAAAACTTATGTAATAGTTGGAAACACTGGCTCCAGTTGGTGCATGCACATTTTAAAAAGAAATTGCTTTTTCCTTATGTGGACGAAAGGGGCCACATGCTGACCTGACAAGCTCAGGGGAGGCCTGCATAGCAGTCTTGCAAACTCAGAGACCTAAAGTAACCACAAAGGACGGTCTGAAATTAAACTTTAAATGCAGTTATGGTGGGCAGTTACATCCTAGGCCAGTATCTTCACTGAAAAGGTCAACCTTTACCTTAACTGAGCCTATCTGTCTTTTTGCATCTATGATAACATACCCTTGAAATGTCTGGGTAACTTGTAACTTCCCTTTTTCTGGAGCCCCTGGGGCACAACCAAATGTGGTGGGCGCCAGGACAGATACCACAAATTCCTTCATTATCATGTTAATTGTTCCTGCATCCACCTAAGTATGTGTCTATCATTTAACTTTTTATCCAATCCCAGGGGTTTCCCCTGTTTTGCTTTATCCCCCCCCCTCCTTAATCTATCACCAATGAATTTCATGTAACCCACCTATGTCCCTCCTTTGATTGCAATGTATAAATACAGATGTAACCCGCCATTCTCCAGAGCATTATCTCAATTCGTTGAGGTTCTGCTTCCCGGCTTGGCTCAAATAAACTCACAAAAGTTCCTTACAGGTTTTAATGCGTTTTTTTTTACATTAACACTTACTTAAGCTAAAATTCCAGCTGTTAACATTACATTGTATTTCAACTAACAAAACAATGAGTTCAACTCCCCACATTAGGGAGAAATATGAAGTATTATTTTCTTCTGCACCAAATTCAAATGAGTTCAACCAAGTCCATAACAAAGCTCACAGAGGGCAGATGTGCTACCTTAGCTAAAGTAAATGGAGCATGAATACCGGGTCTAATGGAGAAACCCCCTCTCCTGAATCTGGCAGAGCTTAAGTGTAACTAGAGCACAGAACCAGACAACTAGCATCCCCCAGGCACCTACTGTGTGTCTTGCCATCCTGATTGCTCTGGCTACACAGACACCATTCCTGTCACCAAAGAGCTCAGAGACTAGGGGGAAGGGACCACAAAAAGCAGCACCTACCAAATGTGGTAAGAGCACTGGAGCAGTTGAAGACCCCTGTAGTGTGAGAGCAGACACAGCCTGTCTTTGTAAATGTTGCTAAAAGCCTGGGGACATTAGGAGGAAAACACACCTTCCACGCATTAGGTAAAAGTCTCAGTAAGATGAGTTCATTGAAACAATAAAGCAGGGAGAGCCTATGAGGAAGTTTTTGGCCATCTGTCTGGTCAAAAGTCAAACCTGACAGGGAGAAGGATGGTGACTGATGACTTTCTGGAGAAGACACTGCCCTATGGGACTCAACTGCCAGCCCTCTGGGCTGTGTCCTCACCTGCCAAAGAAGGCTCTTAGCCCCTCACACCCTGCTGTCTCATCAGGACGGTCCCACAGGAAGTCGGAGGTACCTTGAAATACCTGGGCCAATGTCAAGTACATCAGAGAAATGCTGGCTTCAACCAAGGTAGGCAGGAGGAACCTGATAAAGATTATTAGTGAGGTTTGCCCTTCCTAAATTGTCAACCGTAAGGACCAGTGCAACCCAAATTTCTGATTCCACTGGTTTCCAGAGAGAAAAGTCAGAGGCACGGAAAGCACGGCCCTGCCGACTTTCAGGATGCCTCGGTGCCCTCTCCACTCAAACCACAACCCCTAACACTCACAACGACCGTGGGTTTCTTGCCAGTTTAAAAGTTTAACTATTTAGAGGTGGAAAACGAGCTTTTCAGAGTTTCATTAAACCAACCTTAGGCAATGTTGCTGAGGCCATGAGCAAGCAAAATTTATTCACTCAAGAGGTAACAGTCCATGTTCATTAATGATTAATTTCCCTTATGCAAAGTGAATCAGAATGTTTCTGTACACCGGATCAGCCATAAAACCAACTTTTGGTATTTCTTCTTTTCTCTTGTGGACGAAAGGGGCCACATGCTGACCTGACAAGCTCAGGGGAGGCCTGCATGGCACTCTTGCAAACTCAGAGACCTAAAGTAACCACAAAGGATGGTCTGAAATTAAACTTTAACTAAAAGCAGTTATGGTGGGCAGTTACATCCTAGGCCAGTATCTTCACTGACAAGGTCAACCTTTACCTTAACTGAGCCTATCTGTCTTTTTGCATCTATGATAACATACCCTTGAAATGTCTGGGTAACTTGTAACTTCCCTTTTTCTGGAGCCCCTGGGGCACAACCAAATGTGGTGGGCGCCAGGACAGATATCACAAATTCCTTCATTATCATGTCAATTGTTCCTGCACCCACCTAAGTGTGTGTCCATCATTTTACTTTTTATCCAATCCCAGGGTTTTCCCAGCGCTTCGCTTTATCCCCCCTCCTTAATCTATCACCAATGAATTTCATGTAACCCACCTACGTCCCTCCTTTGATTGCAATGTATAAATACAGATGTAACCCGCCATTCTCCAGAGCATTATCTCAATTTGTTGAGGTTCTGCTTCCCAGCATAAATAAACTCACAAAAATTCTTTACAGGTTTCAATGGTTTTTTTTATGTTAACACTCTAAAAACTACCATTTATGCTGCATACCTGGACATGACATGAGGTCTTTTCTTTTACTTTCTTTTAGCACCTTCACAGGGGAGTAAGGCTGACAGCATCGTCCAGTTGTGCAGATGGGGACATGGAAGCACAGAAGCTGCTGTGCTCGAGGATGCCCAGGCAACCAGAGAGGGGGGTCTGAGCACAGGTGCACGTGAATCCCAAGTCTCTAACTCACCCATTACGTCCCTCATCCCCGGTGAAGGGCCCCTCTTCCTGCCCTGAATGTGGAGTGCCCACAATGATCTTGTGCCCTTCCTATGTCTCCTAGGGCCCCTCTACTCCTATCTGAGCTGTGGCATGTCCCTGACCTCAGTACACTCCTCTGTAGGCAGGAAAAATAGCCTTACCTCACTGACTTATTATGAAGATTAAATGGGATAATATATATTAAAAACCCTTATACATTACAAAACACCATATAAGGTAAGGTATGATTAATTATTCCTTTCTTTTTGTTTTATGAGCTTTTTAAAAAAATCATCAGATTAATAGCATAATAACAGTACCATTTAGTTAGTGCTCACCTAAGCCAGGCACTATCACCTCATCCAGTTAGTGCTCACCTACACCAGGCACCATCACTTCATGTAGTTAGTGCTCACCTACGTCAGGCACCATCACTTCATGTAGTTAGTGCTCACCTACACCAGGCACCATCACTTCATGTAGTTAGTGCTCACCTACACCAGGCACCATCACTTCATGTAGTTAGTGCTCACCTACACCAGGCACCATCACTTCATCTAGTAAGTGCTCACCTACGCCAGGCACCATCACTTCATCTAGTTAGTGCTCACCTACGCCAGGCACCATCACCTCATCTAGTTAGTGCTCACCTACACCAGGCACCATCACTTCATCTAGTTAGTGCTCACCTACACCAGGCACCATCACTTCATCTAGTTAGTGCTCACCTACACCAGGCACCATCACTTCATCTAGTTAGTGCTCACCTACACCAGGCACCATCACTTCATCTAGTTAGTGCTCACCTACACCAGGCACCATCACTTCATCTAGTTAGTGCTCACCTACGCCAGGCACCATCACTTCATCTAGTTAGTGCTCACCTACGCCAGGCACCATCACTTCTTCTAGTTAGTGCTCACCTACGCCAGGCACCATCACTTCATGTAGTTAGTACTTACCTATGCCAGGCACCATCACTTCATGTAGTTAGTGCTCACCTATGCCAGGCACCATCACTTCATGCAGTTAGTGCTCACTTACACCAGGCACTATCACCTCATTTCATCTTCAAATGAAACCTCTGAGCGAGGCCACTCAGCCGGTACAACTTGGCTCTGCCACTAACCAGTTCTTATGACCATGGCAGCTCCCCTATCTCTCTGTTTCCCATCTGCAAAGTGAGGGACAGAGGGTTGTAGTGGGATTAAAGGCACGTGTATATGTAAAGCACAGAGAAATGCCTGGAGTTTACCACTTTATTCTTGCTCCTGCATGGGCGAACCACCACTGCACTCAGATCCAGCTGGTTCTCCTGCCTCCTCAGGCTGTGCCTGATGGTCTGGAACCTGGGAAGAATTTGTGTGTCTCTTTGTGCTACCTGATAAAACATGTCTCCAGGGCAAGGACCACGTTTCCTCCTTCACATGAAGCTGGGCACCTGGCACAGCGTGGAAATAACCAACACTGTGGAACTGAAGCAGCAAGCCTGTGGCTCCTTTTCACAATAGCTGGTTCCACCAGCCCTGACCTGGCTGTACCACCAGGGGCATTGGTTCTCAGGGCCATGCAGCAGAAAAAGGGCGGGAAGGGCCATCAGGGAAAAGAAGACAAAAGTTACTGTGAAGAAGAGGTGTTTGGGAGGTAGAGCTGAGACATCAGGTCCCCGTGGAGTACATACTAGTACATAAAAAGGATTTTGGCAGAGGAGATGAAGGAATTATAAACTGGATACGTGGAAATGCTAAGGGCCTTTTTAGACCTGTGTCCCGGAGATCTGAAGGGTCAACTGTGGAGCTGGAAGAGAGGAATCAAGAAGAGGATGCTCAAGGCTCAGAGTGACCTGAGAGAAAGACATCTGATTTCCTCTTGGGTTAATGAAGTGCTTCACCTCGTATGGCAGTTACTAAGCTCCTGCCTCCAGGCTCCAAACCCACCCCCATGCTCTCTGCTGTGTGAGGCTGAGCTGGCCTCAGCAACCACATCTCTGCTCTGCCAGGGACTCCCTGGAGGGGCTAAAGGCAGGAGGAAGGAGAACTGGCTCCTCCCTGCTGACTTTCTGCTGCTGTGAAGGCCCCAGCAACACTGCTTCTGCACCCCAGTAATTAATAGTTTGACTAGTGGCAGCAGCTGAATCCACGCTGCAGTTGTTTTGTTGTTGTTTTTAACATCTGCAGAACCAGCCTCCTTGTACCTTCTCAGGCACCCCAGCACAGCTGCTGGCCCCCTCCTCAGAATTCCAGGCCCCCAGGGTAACTCCTTTGAGCTCAGAGACACTTGCCCTTCCTCCTCTTCAGCGGCCTAGAGCTTTGCTTTGCTGCTGAAATTCTGTGGCACACCAAAAAACACATACTACTTTTTGCTGAGCTGACAAAAATATAGGTATAATTTAGATTCATTCACACCAGATAGCTACTGTTGTGTTGGCTGTTGGCATTTAAAAAAAAAAAATTCTTGTCCAGCTGGCAAGGCTCAGTGGTTGAGCGTCGACCTATGAACCAGGAGGTCATGGTTTGATTCCCAGTCCAGGCACATGCCTGGGTTGCAGGCTCGTTCCCCAGTGTGGAGTGTGCAGGAAGCAGCCGATCAATGATTCTGTTTCATCATTGATGTTTCTTTCCCTTTCTCCCTCTCCCTTCCTCTCTAAAATGAATAAAAATATATTTGAAAAAATTATTTTAATCCTCACCCAAGGATATTTTTTAATTGATTTTGAGAGAGAGAAGAAGGGAGAGAGAAACATTGATGTGAGAGAGAAACATCAATGTGAGAGAGAAACATCGATTGGTTTGCCTCACATGCGTGCCCTGACCTGGTGTCAAGCCCGAAATCTGGGCACGTGCCCTGACTTAGAATTGAACCAGCAACCTTTTGGTGTACAAGACAATTCTCAACCAATTGAGCCACCCAAACAGGACTGTTGTCATTTTTTTATTTGACAATCTAAGAGAAAAGAGGTCAGTGCTCCTGACTAAATAGTTAGGTGTTGCATGTTTTAAAAATTCTTGCAGCATACTGGTTGAAAATCGCTGCTTTACTTAAATTTCTCTTTCCTTAAAAAATAAAATAATAATAAAAAAATAAAAGAAAGAAAAAACTGATATAGTTTCTGCCTCCTGCCTGGATCCTGACTCATATACCTAGGAAGGAAGGAACAAGTTTACCAAGAGTTTGTGGTCCTTATCCCTGATACCATGCCAGAGTCTTGGCAACTATAGAAATAAGATCCAGAATACCCAATCTACAACACAAATAAAGCAATGAGAAAAAAAGTGTTGATAAGTTGCTCAGAGAATAACAAAGTTGCTTCATTTAGGGAAACTTCAAAGGCCCCATTCAACAAAGAAACACGCTCCAGATACTGCAGACTATAGTACCTCTATCCCTGCAGAGAAGATACCAGACCCAAGATCTTTCAAATTCCTTTCCATTCCTTTATCAAATAAAACTCAGTGGTGTAAGATGAGACCTAAGAGAGGTGAGGGAAGTGGGGAGATGAGACCCAAGCGAGGTCAGGGATGTGGGGAGATGAGACACAAGCAAGGTGAGGGGTGTGGGAACCAGCATCAAGAGGGGTTCATGCTTCTGGGTTGATGAGGGACACAACACCACAGCCAGACAAGTGGCAGTGACTCCCTTCCATAGGTCCTTAGCCAGGGAATTAGTCACTGCATATCCAGCCACCTGCTGCTACCTAAGGTGCTATCATCCTATATAATAAAGAGGTAATATGCAAATTGACCCTCATGCCCTCACGTCATAAGATGGCTGTCCCCACGTAATCATAAGATGGCCACCCCCACGTTGTCACAAGATGGCCACCCCCATGTTTTAACAAGATGGCCACCCCCATGTATCACAAGATGGTTGCCACAAGATGGCCACCCCACGTCATCCCAAGATGGCCACCCCCACATTGTCACAAGATGGCCAGCAAGGGAGGGCAGTTGGGGAGAACCAGGCCTGCAGACGAGGGCAGTTGGGGGTGATCGGGCTGGCAGGGGAGGGCAGTTGGGGGCAATCAGGCCAGCAGGGGAGAAGTTAGGTGTCAATCAGGCTGGCAGGGGAGTGGTTAGGGGCAATCAGGCAGCCAGGCAGGCGAGTGGTTAGGAGCCAGCAGTCCCAGATTGTGAGAGGGATCGGGCCTAAACCAGCAGTCGGACATTCCCCGAGTGGTCCCAGATTGGAGAGGGCACAGGCTGGGCTGAGGGAACGCCCCCAGTTCAGGAATTTCGTGCACCGGGTCTCTGGTCTATATATATAAAACCCTAATATGTAAATAGACTGAACAACCAATCACTATTATGTGCGCTGACCACCAGGGGGCACACACAGAACATGGCGGGCGTTGGCAGCAGATAGCAGAGCACAGAACATGGCGGGCATCGGCCGTGGTGGGATGGTGGAGCAGGTGAGCGGGGTCACCAGACCAAGGCGGGGTGCTGGTCGCTGTCATTGGGGTGAGCCTCTGGTGGTTACTGAAAACTCTTTGCTCCCTCATGCTGCGGTCCCGCCCGGCGCTTGCACCTGCTGCCAACACCTGGCGCTGGCCCTGATCTCTTGGCACCATCAGCGGTGCGAGTGGCAGCTGCCAGCCCCAATCACCCCTCAGGGCTTCTCCACCTCCCCCTGCTCCTGAGGGACGATCAGGGCAGCAAACACCACTCGCACCCGCTGATAGTGCCGGTCCTGCTCACACCCACTGCTGGAGCTGGCCCCAATCGCTCCATGCTGTTAGCGGGTGTGAGTGGGGTGGCACCATCAGCGTGTGGTAGTGGTGGCAGTGGGAACGGGGCTGCCAGCAGAGAGGGGACCGGGGGCTGTGACAGGAGGGGCCGGACGGGATCGTGAAGGATGGGCTGAGACCCACCCCTGTGCCCACAGCAGCCTCACGGCCCACAGTTCCTTTCAAGGTGCACAAATTCGTACACTGAGCCCCTAATCTATAATATAAAAGCCTAAGCTACCGAATGACCGGTTGACAGGTTGCTATGATGTGCACTGACCACCAGGGGGCAGACGCTCAATGCAGGAGCTGCCCCCTGGTGGTCAGTGCACTCCTGTGGCCGCTGGCCAACCTACCATCGTCCCTCCCCCCATCCAGCCAGCCCCCTCATCAGTCCCAATCCAGGGTCTGGCAGGCCAACCTCCTGCGGCCCCTTTCCCCCCAACCTGCCACTCCCCCCTCCCCTGATCAGCCCCGATCGCCAACCAGGCCAAGGGACCCCACCCGTGCACAAATTCGTGCACTGGGCCTCTAGTTAATTATGTTTGATAAGTAGCACCAAGTCAGAAAATAGCACTGTTTGCTTCTCCCCGCCCTGCAGTGTCATAACAAGTTTAGCCTGAGATTGAATGAAGTGAAATCACACATTTTTCAACAGGCTATTTTCAATGACTTCCTCCCCAAATAACCTGAGGATTCCAATGGTGTGCAATGACTTCCTGTTATCCTGTTGACAGGTGAGATGGAGGTAGTCTTTGTTACTATGATAGCTGTAGAGAACCTGGATTTGACAAACCATATAGTTTCATTTGGGCAGAGTTTTCCAAAGTTCTGAATTCCTTTTATTTAATTGTTTGTGTTTTGGAGATGGGGGTTGAAAAGGGTGGGGATAAGTGAAGAAGCCTGGCTCCTCATTTTAGTTAGAGGGCTGTATTTGTTCACTGCATCTATTCTCTTACCCATATCACCTGGTCCCTGAACTATGATAACTGTGCTGCTGGTCAGGAGTTCCCTGTATTTGGGAAGGTGTGGCAGTGGTGAACCTTCTGAGAGAAATGGCAGAAGAGTGAGCTGTAAAACCTTGAACTTCCCTTGAGCTGATACACTTGTCACTGGCTCATTACCAGGCAGGATTCTTTCTGTGCTGTCTGCCCCTCCTGGCTTGTTCTGTGAGCTGCTAATGAACCAGAACCATGTCAGTGCTCAAGAAGGCTTTGGTTGGCTTGCCCTTCCTCAGACTGTGACAAGGAGATAAGGCAGAAAGCAGAGATGGGAGGAGGGAAAGGGCTAGATGGAGAATTTCACTGCTGAGGCAGAATAGAGAGGAGCCCACAATCGCCTAAGAGGCTGTAAGCAGTGCTGTGAGCAGGAGTGCAGTGCCGGACAGCTCTGTGGGTGGGCCCTCGAACTGTCAGCCATTACCTTTAAGAGCCCTATGAACCTGCCTTGTCCACCTTTCTGGGTTTCTCCCCTGCAGAACCTGGAGTGGCAGGCAAGGAGCACTGACTGGAGGTGAACAGGGAAGTGAGGGGAGACACAAAGCAGGACACATGAGCATCAGAGACACCTACTGATTGCAGTGGTTGAAATACGGGATCCTTTCGGGTGACTGTCAAGTGCCCTCTCAACTTTAAAACAAAGGATAAATCCAATAAACAGAGAGAGTCAGTATGGCTGCTCAGGCTATTTTAGGGCTGGTTGGTTGGTGAATTTTCCACTGTTAGCTCTCATCACTATTTTCAACTGTCTTAAAAATATTACAAGTGGTAGCAGAGGTTGGATCTCTTAAAGATTTGAACCAATCAAAGCAAAAATGGCACATTTTAGAAATGCAAGAGAAGGTATATAAAAATACTAAAGGCCCGGTGAATGAAAATTCATGCATTGGAGAGGGGGTGTCCCTCAGCCCGGCCTGCCCCTCTCCCAGTCCGGGAGCCCTCAGGGGTGGGAGGTGACCCAATGATCAGGGGAAAGCGATGCCCCTTCACACCTCTGCTGCTGCCACTGCCGGCAGTGCAAGCCTTGGCCGGCCCTGGTTACCTGAGCCTTGGGAGGCTCTGAGCGGCTGGGCAGCTGACATCTGAGGCTTGCCTGCACCTTGAGTGTCGGCTAGACAGCTGCCATCCGAGGCTTGCCTGCGCCTCGGGCCAGCCCTGGGTGGCTGGGTGGCTGAGGGGACTTGGGGACTCTGGAGGCAGGCGTGCCTGCTGCCCCAACGGGGCTGAGGAGACTGGGCGCTGCCATCTTGTGGCTGTGGGTGCTGCCATCTTTAAGGGCATGGCAGTCAATTAGCATATTCCCTCCTTATTGGCTGTGGGTGCTGCCATCTTTCAGAGCAGGCAGTCAATTAGCATATTCCCTCTTTATTAGATAGGACTAGTAGCCCGTTTGCATGAAGATTCGTGCAACAGACCTTCATTCACCTGGCTGCCTGCACCAGTTTTCTGCCGGCACTGGGGACCCAGGCCTTGGCTGTGGCCACCGCCTTCTACCTTCTTTCAGGGTCCCGGCTTGGCCCTGGGCGGTGGCCTTGGGCTCGGCTGCACCCAGCGTCCCTGCTACCCGATCTCAGGAGTGAGCCGACCCTGCGATCAGAGCAGGCACCCCGCTGGCACCCAAGGTCCGGAAAGCCCCGGGCGGCTTTCCGGGCCTTGGGCTCCACCGCACCCCAGCGTCCCTGCGACCCGATCGCAGGAGCGAGCCGGCCCCCCAGGTCGGCCCGCTCCTGCGATCGGAGCAGGCACCCCGCTGGCGCCCAAGGCCCGGAAAGCCCCGGGCAGCTTTCCCGGCCTTGGGCTCCGCTGCACCCCAGCTTCCCTGCAACGGTTTCCTGGTGGGCGTGGTTGATGGGTGTGGCTTGGTTGGTGGGCGTGGCGAAGGTGCGGTCAATTTGCATATTTGTCTATTATAAGGTAAGATAGATGTTGCCTTGACCAGTTTGGCTCAGTGGGTAGAGTGTTGGCCCGCAGACCAAAGGGTCCCAGGTTCAATTCCTGGTCAAGAGCACGTACGTAGGTTGCAGGCTCAATCCCTGGCCCTGGTCAGGGACTGTGCAGGAGGCAACCAACTGGTGGATGTGTCTCTCTCACATTGATGTTTCTCTCTCTCTGTCTTTCCCCCTCCTTTTCACTCTCTCTAAAAAAATCAATGGAAAAATATCCTCGGGTGAGGATAAAATAAAATAAAAATATAGACGTCTACAAAACATATTGTCTGCTAATACTTTGACATCAATCAACCCATCTTTGTTATTCCCTCTTTTTCTTCATTCATTCATTCAACAAGTATTTATTGAACACTATGTGCAAAAAACACGAAAGGCACACAAGAGATATCAAGATTTTCTGAGGAAAAATTGAAGGCCATGCTTCACAGTAAGGGGAAAACTTATAAAGAGACCAGGCTGTGGTCTTAATTAAGGTGCGGTCAATTTGCATATTTGTCTATTTCCCCACATATCTCCCCACCACCCAGTTCCCACCCCCCTCTGCCCTTATCTCCCCCCTCCCCCCACTGTCCTTATCCATAGGTGTATGATTTTTGTCCAGTCTCTTCCCATACTCCCCACACAGACACCCCTTTCCCCCTGAGAATTAGCAATCCACTCCCATTCTAGGCCTCTGATTCTATTAAGTTCACCAGTTTATTCTGTTCCTCAGATTTTTAATTCACTTGACTTTTAGATTCACTTGTTGATAGATATGTATTTGTTGTTCATAATTTTTATCTTTCTTCTTCTTTTTCCTCTTTTTAAAGAATACCTTTCAGCATTTCATATAATGCTGGTTTGGTGGTGATGAACTCCTTTAGCTTTTTCTTATCTGTGAAGCTCTTTATCTGGCCTTCAATTCTGAATGATAACTTTGCTGGGTAGAGTAGTCTTGGTTGTAGGTTCCTGCTATTCATCACTTTGAATATTTCTTGCCACTCCCATCTGGCCTGCATGGTTTCTGTTGAGAAATTAGCTGATAATCGTATGGGAGCTCCCTTGTAGGTAACGAACTGTTTTTCTCTTGCTGCTTGTAAGATTCTCTCTTTGTCTTTTGCTCTTGGCATTTTAATTATGATGTGTCTTGGTGTGGTCCTCTTTGGATTCCTTTTGTTTGGGGTTCTGTGCGCTTCCTGGACTTGTAAGTCTATTTCTTTCATCAGGTGGGGGAAGTTTTCGTTCATTATTTCTTCAAATAGGTTTTCAGCATCTTGCTCTCTCTCTTCTTCTGGTACCCCCATAATTCTGATGTTGGTTCGCTTGAAGTTGTCCCAGAGGCTTCTTACACTATCTTCAACTTTCTGAATTCTCTTCTCTTCATGCTTCTCTGGAGGAGTGTCCTTGGCCTCTTTGTATTCCAAATCTTTGAGTTGATTCTTGCAATCCTCTAGTCTGCTTTTGGGTCTCTGTATAATATTTTTTATCTCAGTCAGTGTATGTTTAATTTCTAGTTGGTCCTCATGGAATTTATCGGCCTTTTCCATGAAATTCTTGAAAAACCTTATAACTGTGGTTTTGAACTCTATGTCCAGTCGCTTGTTCTCCTCCATTTCTTTGGTTTGTGATCTGTTTCCTTGCCTTCTCATTTTCGCTGCTTCCCTGAGTTGGTAGGGTAGCTTTGTGTACTAGGTGTCCTATTGGTTCAATGGGTCAGCCTCCCAGTTACTTGAGGTGGACACTCTTGGTGTACCCTTGTGTACTGTGTGTCCCCCAGCAGGAGCTACAGCAAGGGCTAGTTTTCTCCTCCTTTGCTTGGGCGGATTTGGAGCAGTCTGACTAGAGCTACAGTTAATTTGGTTGAGCTGTCACAGAACAGACCATTTATATGCAAAAGCCACTGTGTGGAGCCTGGGCGGGTTTGTAGAATGTGCGGGGCGGGGCCTCAGGGCTGGGCGGGGTCTCAGGGCGTCACTAGGCTGGGGCGTGGCCAACGGCGATGGCTGCCGTCAGCCCTCTCTGCCTTTCCACGTTTCCAAGTCCCTGCGCCCCGCGCTCCAGCGCAGTAAACAATGATTGCTGGGCGCACCACTGCAAAAAAGTCACTCTCACTTTCCGACCCGATGGCCGAGAGTCCAGTTTCTCCCCGTAGGTGTCTGGGTCCCCCGAGTGTCCCCAGAAACTGGATTTCAGAGTGATCGGGAGCTTGTCTCCCTGCGGGTTGAAGAAAAGCCACGCACCCAGCCGCCCGCCGCTGGCCCGATTCGCGTGCCTCCGTACCTCAGCTTTTCAGCGTTTGTGCTCCTTTCTCTTCTTAGCTGTATATCTTCCACTCAGCCAGCTTTCCCGTGGTTCTGGGTGGTAGATGTTTTGTCTTTTAGTTGTATTTTTGAAATTGTTGTGTGAGGCAGCAGATTAGTTGTTTAACTATGCCGCCATCTTGGTTCCTCCCCCTACTTTAGCCTTGACCATAGTTCTTAGTGTGACTTTTAGATAACTAAATTTCCCCCAAATTCCAGGCAATTAATTTATATTTGGTTTTAAAAAGACAAAAGATGAGGTTTTCTTTATCTGAGTTTCAATGGTATTAACAACAGAGTGTTTCCTCATCCATTCCTAGTTTCAATAAGTAAATGTATGCATTTACTGTGAAAATATAATGTTTTATTTGTACTAGTTCTCTCAGATCTACATATTTTTATGTAGCTGATCTGCATAATTTAATGATCCCAGAATAAAATTTCAAAGCTGATCTTGATGACTGGTTACTAGTTTCTCATGGTTAATCTAATTCTCCAAGAATTCCACTCTATGCCTACAATGTGCAAGGCAGCTGTTAAGAAAATTAAAGTGAATAAGACATAGAAACTCTTCAAAAGGAGCTTAAAATTTAGTGAAAGAGAAAGGTTTAGAAGTACCCACAGCATAAGACATTCTAGTCTATGTGCAAAAGTGAAGCAAAATATTTTTCCCCTCAAAAAAATCAAGGTGCTAACCAGGCTGGTGCAACTTACAAAGCTATACTTTCACTGACTAATACAAAATCTAAAGGGGCATGTGCAACATACATGGAGCTTAGGGGTATAAGAGGAATGTGTCTGGTGTGTCAGTCCCCTCTCCTACCTAAATCCCTATCAGGTTTTATGCTGGGAATATTTTCTCAGAGGTGGGATACAGCTAAATGAACACTGATTTGTTAGCCTGTTCATCATCAACCAATGCACATCTCTGTGCTAGGTGACACCATGTTACAATCTGCAGTAAGGGCTGCTCAGGTGGATGCTGGGCATGACTGCATTACCCATGGAGCATGGCCTCTGACTGGGAATTGAACTGTGACCTCCTGGTTCATAGGTCAAAGCTCAACCACTGAGCCACACCCACTGGGCTGAGAGTCAATTTTTAAAACGTGTTCTGCATCTATCACAAAAGGCTACTTGACACCTATTTATCCACAAAATGGAGAAAAACAGAATACCTACTTCGAAATTATTTTTCCAAAAGGATATATGTTCAGCATCTATGTTTATAAAACATGTTGCTGATTATGTGTCCAGAATCTTAACGGGATCCACTAATACTCCCAGAGGTGGCACGTCCAGTGCTCCCAGCACTGCCAGAGTTGCCACAGCACACGGCTGCAATCCAGCTTGTCTGCAGAGGTGACCTCATTCAGCCTGAATACAAATCCAGCAGGATCGGAAAAACACCACACTGCACAGCAAAGCTACAGGGCTTTCACGATAAAATATGCCTCTTAAATTGTTTTAGAGAAGATCACTGCCAAAGGTGAACGAGTGTTCTGAGCTCATTCCTCTGACCAGCACGTAATATACTGCAGCAGTATGAATTCTAATCCTACTGATAACAAGAGGCAGGATTCTATGTGTCAGATGCTGTCCTCATGCTTTTTGCTAGTCCTCACATCACCCCTTGGCAGAGATGAGAAGCCTGGGGCACAGAGAGGTTAAGAAACTTGCCCAGGATTATATGTAATTAATATGTAATTCTATGCTATATAGAGCAGTGTCATTTTAGTCAGTGAGCAGCAGAGTTGGGGTGGGAACCATGCAGCTGGCTCATTCCCGAGCTGTTTCCACCCCCTTCCTATGTATCAGGCTCTGTGACAGGCACAGACATTATAAAGATGAATAAGATACAGCTAGTCAGGAAGTGGAGAAACACACCAATGGCAGCCGAAATAGAACAGTAAGGACAAGTTTTCCATGTACGTTTAAAGGAGCAACATAGTGAAGACTAACCTAAAACTGTCAAAAGAAACTATCAAGAGAGGCTCACTCAATCTGATGGAGTACTAATTTCTTAAAAATGGTCCCCTGAGAAGGCAGAGAGAAAGAGGCAGGCGTGATCTTAGGACACAGCCATGACTCCGATCTGTGAGGGCCTTACCAGGCTGCTGTGGGGATCTCAGTGCAGACAGCTGGGTTCCCACTGGGCATAGTAAATGGACCTACAGAACCCGGCATCTGGTGGGCATTCAGTGAATCAAGGGTGATTACTGGGCATGGAGGACTCAGAGGAAAGGGAGTCCTACAAGGAGAAGAGAGAGCTGGTAGGCAGAACCAGGGGAGCCCATTAGTTTAATTGGAAGAATGGGATTCCTTCCTCTTAGCAATGGGAAAGGGCTGATGTCAGAGCAAAGCTAATAGGTGGGAAAAATGGCAGTGGAGGGAGAAGGCAGCACCCACCATCTCATCAGCAGAGATGCCTGCAAGCTTGCTTTTAATGGGCCAAATGGTGTGTTGTTTTGTATTTTTAATCTGAATAATCTGTGTATATTTAAAAATCAGAAAATTTAACATAATCTGGAATTCTAAGTTATCCCTTAACAAGTAGAAAATGTGACAACACTGGGCTTGGACCTCCCTACGACCACTGCAGCGGACCCTTCAGAAGAGGCAGGCAACGCCCTATTACCCACAACCCAGACCACCTCCCCACAGCCTTTACACTGGGCCTCTTAACTCCATTACATCCCCATGGCTACACATTTGAATTGGTGACCTGAAGTTTAGATACCAAGAAGAGGAGGTAATAAAACTGCTCTGAGGAAAAATTCAAGGCCATGCTTCACAGTAAGGGGAAAACTTAAAAAGAGACCAGGCTGTGGTCTTAATCTATAATAATAAAAGCATAACATGCTAATTAGACCCGACAGCCAAACGACCTTCCCGACAAAGCTGGGGCTGCGAGGGCCGAGCCCCTTGCACAAATTTTGTGCATTGGGCCTCTAGTTGTAGAATAACAGGCCAGAGAGGCACCAGCCATAAAGTGCTTCCAGCCTAACCTCGACTTCCACCATCTCCAAAATCAGAGTTTTACATGTCTATAAACCTGTTATAATTCACAATACCTCATTCAACAATATGTATTAAAGATATATCATATCATTTAACAACCCTATGAGATTAACATTATTGTCCCCCTTTAAAAATTAGAATATTGCCCTGGCCAGTTTGGCTCAGTGGATAGAGTGTCGGCCTGCGGACTGAAGGATCCTGGGTTCGATTTCCTGGTCAGGGCACATGCCTGGGTTGTGGGCTCGATCCCTAGTCAGGGGCATGCAGGAGACAGTTGATCAATGATTCTTTCTCATCATTGATGTTTCTACCTCTCTCTTCTCCCTTCCTCTCTGAAATCAATAAAAATATATTTTTAAAAAATGAGAATATTGAGGCTCAGAGAATTAAGTAATTAACTCAGGGTCACATAACTGAGATTTGAACATGGGCAGTCCACCTCCAGAGCTCATGAACCTGAGGTAGTATGGGGTGTTAGACCTAAAGAATGTTAATAGAGGCTCCCTTTAAGAGGGTTCCATGATCAAATAAGTTTGGGAATTGCCAGCTTCAGGTGTCCTATTCAGAAACTTTAAAACACTAGCAGGATTTATGAATCTCGAAGTAAGGGAAACCATGTCCCCAAATTTAGTTCTGAAATCTTGTTTTTCAAGGAACACAGTATGTAATATGTTGAAGTGTAAAGGACAGGTTCTGGAGTCACATAAAGGAACTCTCATAATTATGGGTTTGAGCAATATAGATTTTCTAAAACAAGTCAAATGTTTGCAAACCTTATTTTTTAAATAATCTTTTATTTATAGAAATCTATTAGCTTTTAATTTGCATTTCTCTGGTGATTAGATATCACTCACACCTGTCAGATAAGCTATCATCAATAAATCAACAAACAAGTGCTGGTGAGGATGTGGAGAAAAGAGAATACTAGTTTACTGCTGGTGGGAATGCAGATTGGTGTAGCCACTGTGGAAAACAGTATGGAGTTTCCTGAAAACATTAAAAATAGAACTGCTATTTGACTCAACAATCCCACTTCATGGAATATATCCTAAAAGTCCTGAAACACCAATACACACACACACACACACACACACACACACACACACACATACTTGAGGCCTGTTGCATGATATTCGTGCAAGAATAGGCCTTCCTTCCCCTGGCTTCGCTCCTGGCCGCCCGGGAGCCTGCAAGTCCTTGCTCCCAGCGGAGCACCGCTCCTGTAGCTCCCTCTACCACCCACCCTCCCCCTCATAGCAGGCGTCCCACCCCTCCTGGGTTAATTTGTAGGGCCCCAGCTTTGTAGGGTTAATTTGCATACTCACCCCTGATTGGCTGTGGGTGTAGCGGAGGTATGGTCAATTTACATGTTTGTCTATTATTAGGTAAGATTAGAGGCCCGGTGCATGAATTCGTGCATGGGTGGGGTACAGCCAGCTTGGCCAGGGGGAGGGACATGGGCGGTTGGCCGGCCTGCCTGCTGGTTGAACTCCTGGTTGAGGGGACAATTTGCATATTAGCCTTTTATTATATAGGATATACACTGAGTGGCCAGATTATTATGCATTCAGAGATCATAATAATCTGGCCACTCAGTATACACACACACACACACACACACACACACATACCGAGCCCATAACCCAGGCATATGCCCTGACTGTGAATCAAACCATGACCTCCTGGTTCATAGGTGAACACTGAACCATTGAGCTATGCCAGCAGGACTATATATATAAATATTGTCTTCAATAATAAAAATATTGTCTTCAATAATAAAAAAAAAAGAAATCTATTAAGCTTATGATCTCACCTTTTCGTCACTACCTAAAATCTCCTCAAGTAAAATAAATCTTGTTGTTACAATTCTATTAATCTGAAATTCTATTAACTATCACTGTAACACATCAATAAAGGAAGATAATAAAAAATAATCTTACACGTATTAGATATTTTGGCATTTGCCATTTTATTTATTTATTTTTTATTTATTTATTTATTTTTATAAATTTTATTGATTTTTTACAGAGAGGAAGAGAGAGGGATAGAGAGTTAGAAACATCGATCAGCTGCCTCTTGCACACCCCCTACTGGGGATGTGCCCACAACCAAGGTACATGCCCTTGACCGGAATTGAACCTGGGACCTTTCAGTCCGCAGGCCGACGCTCTATCCACTGAGCCAAACCAGTTTCGGCGGCATTTGCCATTTTAAATATTCTTCAAGACTACCTTGGTAAAATAGAAATTACTGCATTCCCATTTTATGATGAAAATGAATCCCAAAGAGATTAAATGAACTGACAAAAGTCAGAGAGCTACCAAGTCAGCACCAGACTATGAACCCACTCTTTCCATAGAAACACATCCTAAATTGCTGCCAGACAGTAAATATACTGATTAAACACCATTTTCAATATAGTTTTTGCATTAAGTGCATTTTGTTTTCTTATTTATCAGTCATTTTAAGAACAGTCATCTAGCTCCCATTTTGATTAACCCCATTCTTGAGCCATGGTGGTTTACAGAGACTATAACATAACAAGGCTTCTAAATAATTTGGCTTAGTAATATTATGATTACTAGGACTTTAAAACATAAAGGAATCAATCCTAAGGACCAATAACCTTTAAAAAATATGGAAGGTTTGTATTTTTATTTTACAAAAAAGTAAGTATTTATATTCCCAACAAAACTCAGCTTTCTTTTTATATACAGTTATTCCTAAAGATCTCCAGCAGCCTGTTTTGGTATAAAAATGAACACGGGAATGAAGATATTACAATAATAAAAATAATGTATTTTTCTTCCCTCTGCTACCTCTTGTCATTTAGTTTTCATGTAACCTAATTCTTATTCCGGTCAGAGAAGAGGGAACTGAAAACCAGGATTTTATTAACACCATCGATATCTAGCCCCGCTCAGGTGCATGCACAAACAGTGCTCTGGTTTCTAATTATGCATTTTTCAGATGAGCTTCCCTGGCTGCCCTCCATGCAAATGATGAATAAAGTATCTTTTGTTTTCAGAGATTTATTTCAAAGATCTCTTCATTAAATGCTATGTGGGGGCAGATACATACCTATGGAAGGTTAAAAAAAATGCTGATAAAATAACCATCAAGGAAATGAGACACTGACAGAACCTAAAATGGTCTTTCTCGAAAGGACACATTTAAAACACACACACACACACACACACACACACACACACACACACACACACACACACAGGCTTGAACTACATAAAATCCTAGGCAGAAAGTAATAAGGGTTTGAGGATATAGTTAGAAAATGGATGGCTGCTTGTTTGCTTGTTTGTTTTGATGGTGGGGGTTGGGGGAGAAGGCAGATGAAGTTGCAAAAATTGCCCAATTCTTTCCAAGGGTGTGGAGAATTCTGCTATTTCTTTCTTACAGCTTGGATGAATAGGTTTATGAAAGTAAAAGGAAGATGGGAAAGGAGAATTCTGATAAGGCTGGTGGCAGCAACAGCCAAAGAGGAGCCAGCTGATCCTGTCTCTGACTTCTTACCAGGACAGGCAGAAAAGCAGGCCAGCTGGTGCCCTCATCTGCATACTCAAGGTGAGTGGGAGGAGGGCCAGGCTAGGGAGGAAAAGGGGACTTGGCTGTTCCAAACAGAAATAGAGATGTCTCTTGGAAAAATCTATCTTTCTGCTTTTTCATTCCACAAGTTGGATGAAAAAGCTATATAACCCTTACGCAGCCACAATAATTTCCTCAGGAAATAAGACCAAAGTGCCTCACATTTAGGGACACAAAAGAGAAACTACTCACCACAGGCTTCCCCAGTGAAAACAGCCACTTGTCTGCACTGAAGACAGACCAGACTGCAGAACTGTCATGTGGACTCACTAAGAGTATGAACCAGACCCTCTGCATTCAAATCTGGCTCTACTGCTGTCAGAGAATGTGGCTGTGAGCCTATTATGTGACCTTTCTTTATTTTACTTTTTGACATTCTTTTGAATCTTTATTGTTGAAAGCATTACAAATGTACCCATTTTTTGCCCCCATTGGCCCTGTCCACCAGGTTCCTGCCCCACCCCAGGCTTCACCACCCTATTATCTGTGTCCGTAGCTAATGCATATAAGATCTTTGGTTAATCTCTTCCTGTGCCCCCTTCCATCTGAGGTTCATCAGTCTGTTCTACATTTCTATGCCTCTGATTCCATTTTATTCACCAGTTTATTTTGTTTAATAGATTTCTTATTCATTAATTTTGATTTTTAGATTTAATTGTTAGATTCCTCTTCTCAAAGAATACCCTTCAACATTTCATGTAATAGTGGTTTGGTGGTGATGAACTACTTTAGCTGTTTCTTATCTGTGAAGCTCTTTATCTGACCTTCAGTTCTAAAAAATAGCTTTGCTGGGTAGAGTCATCTTGGTTGTAGGTCCTTGCTTTTCATCTCTTTGAATGTTTCTTGCCACTCCCTTCTGGCCTGCAAAGTTTCTGTTGAGAAATCAGTTGATAGTCATATGGATGCTCCCTTGTAGGTAACTAACTGCTTTTCTCTTGCTGCTTTTAAGATTCTCTTTTTGTCTTTAACCCTTAGCATTGTGTCTTGGTGTGGGCCTCTTTGGGGCCCTCTTGTTTGGGACTCTCTATGCTTCTTGTACTTGTAAGTCTACTTCTCTCACCAGGTAGCGAAAGTTTCCTGTCATTATTTCTTCAAATAGGTTTTCAATATCTTGCTCTCTCTCTTCTCCTTTTGACACCTCCATAATGCGAATATTGATATGCTAGAAATTGTCACAGAGGCTCCTAACACTATCTTCTATTTTTGGATTCTTTTTTTCTTTTTGCTCTTCTGATTAGGTGGGGTTTTTTTTGCTTCCTCATATTCCAAATCATTGATGTAATTCTTAGAATCCTCTACTCTACTGTTGAATCCCTGTAAATCATATTTTATTTCAGTTAGTGTATGCTTAATTTCTGACTGGTCCTTTTTTATGTCTATGACATTCTCACTAATTCCCTTAAAGCTCTCATTAAGAAGCTTGAGTAACCTTATAACTGGTTTTGAACTCTGTGTCCAGTAGTTTGCTTGCTTCCATTTCTTTCATTTGTGACCAGTTTCATTGTCTCCGCATTTTGGCTGCTTCCCTGTGTCTATTTCTATATATTAGGTAGAGCTGTTATGTCTCCTGGAATTGGCAGAATGGCCTTGTATTGTAGGTGTCCTATAGGGCCCAGTGCCTCAGCCTCCCCAGCCATCTGAGCTCCGCATTCTAGGTGCACCCCTGTGTGGGCTGTGTGCACAGTCTTGTTGTAGTTGAGCATTAATTGCTGTTGGCGTCATCGAGAGGAGTTGACCTCCAGGCCAAATGGCTGTGAGGACCATGGGTCTACAGTGTGAGAATAAACAAGTAATCTTTTC
Source organism: Eptesicus fuscus (assembly GCF_027574615.1). NCBI lineage: Eukaryota > Metazoa > Chordata > Mammalia > Chiroptera > Vespertilionidae > Eptesicus > Eptesicus fuscus. The sequence continues at coordinate 90,234,271 of NC_072481.1, forward strand.
TGTCAAAGAAGGGAGTTTAAGCAGCTGCCATTTTGAAACCACAAAGGTCAACTCCTCCCTTTTTCCTTTAAATTAGCCAATTGCACAAGACTTTGAGACTAAACTCTGACCAGTCAAGAGTGAGGGACAGATGACGTGCATCAGGGATAAAACCCCGAGCAAATGCCTGCTTGGTGTGTGTGGTTGCCAGATGCTGTGTTGGCTGCACACTCTTCTGCAGAAGTAAAGATATTTGTTTGAATCCCGAGTATCCTTTGTGTTCTACCAGGACCCTGGTTTTGGGGCTTGCCTTCTTTCTAACAACAGTGGAAGAGCTGCTGTACAGGAGATGCTCCTATGGAGCAGGACTTGCTTCAGTGGAGCTTTGGTGCTTACTGGATGTGCACCTTGAGTGTGTCACTTGTGGATGTGTAAAGTTGTAATCTGGTATGGTGTGAAGCTGTCCACCAGGTACACTGGTTCTGAGGCCTCCCAGGAGGTACAAAATCAGCCACTGCTTGGGACCATCCACCAGGAGCTACAGAGCAATCTGCAGACAACTGCTATTTGTATTAGGTTTGGAAGTGCCCAAGTGAGGCCCAGCTGTGAAGAAAGGCAGGCTGGTGCTAGTGCCCGGTCTTGGGCCTCTTATTGATATGTTTGGGGCATGCTGATGCCAGATGCTGCTTATTTGTGAGACTTTAGGAATGGCTGAAGCCTGAGCCAGGACAGGCCATTCGTATCGAAAAATTGCTGCGAACAACTTGGATGGGGCTGCAAACTGGGTGAGGCAGGGTCTCAGGGAATCACCAGGGCAGAGTGAACAGTGTGAGCCAGGCTGATGAAAACTCAGATATGGCTTCCAATCAGTTCTGTGATGAGGGAGGTCCCAGCACAGGAAAAATAATCCCTGCAAGTACCCCTTTTTGGGTGAAAGCCACCTCCGAGTTCCTGCCTTGATGTCAGACAGTCCAGTTCCTCCCCAAATGTCTCCACCCAGCACAGGAGTTCAGAGGAGCAGATGGCATAACTCCGTGCACTGGCCCTTTCAGAGGGGCTGTCTGGTTCTCCAGCAACCTCCTTGTCATTCATCCACAATCCCCATTTGGTTTTTAGAACCTGAAGTTATGGGGACTTCTCTTCCCAGCTCTGGAACCCTGGGCTGGGGGGCTGGGGGGCTGGTGTTGGGCTGGGACCCCTTGCTTCTCATGGAAGGCCTCTAGAGTGGAAATATCCCTTCCGATTAAAAAAAAAAAAAAGCCACACGTGGGTGTCTGATCAACTCGTTCCGCACCTCCACCTCTCTTACCAGTCTGGGAATACTTTCTTTACTTCTCTAGTTGTAGGGCTTCCATTCAGCCAGCTTTCAGGCAGTTCTAAATGATGGTTGTTTTATATTTTAGTTGTAATTTTGATGTGGCTGTGGGAGCCAGCATGTACCACCATTTACCTATACCACCATATTGGTTCTCCCTATGTGACCTTTCTTAGTCTCAGTTTCCTCATCTGTATTATGGGGATATTAACATTATCTATGTAATAGGTTTTTACATAAAGTGTTTAGAACAGTTCCTCGAAGTATGGTATGAGGATCTGCTAAACAAACACACAAATAACTCTAATTGTTAATATAGAACAGAGTGAGTGAGCTCATTTCTGTTACTGGCCAATTTCATTTAGTAACTAGAGGCCCGGTGCACGAATTAATGCACAGGTAGTGTCCCTCGGCCTGGCGAGGAACTAGGTCTGATCGGGACGGTGGGAGGGGCCGTGGGAGGTTGGCCAGCCAGGGAGAGAGGCCATGGGCGGTTGGCTGGCCAGCTGGCGGGTGGGGCCACAGGAGGTTGGCTGTGGGAGCACACTGAACAACAGGGGGCAGCTCCTGCATTGAGTGTCTGCCCCCTGGTGGTCAGTGTGTGTTATAGTGACCAGTCGACCGGTTGCTTGGTCATTCGGTCGCTTAGACTTTTATATATATATAGACTAGAGGCCCGGTGCACGAAATTCATGCACAGGGGGCGTGTCCCTCAGCCCAGCCTGCACCCTCTCCAATCTAGGACCCCTCGAGGGATGTCCGACTGCCCGGTAGGATCGGGCCTAAACGGGCAGTCGGACATCCCTCTCACAATCCAGAACTGCTGGCTCCCAACTGCTCGCCTGCCTGCCTGCCTTCCTGATTGCCCCTAACCGCTTCTGCCTGCCAGCCTGATCACCCCATAACCACTCCCCTGCCAGCCTGATTGATGCCTAACTGCTCCCATGCCAGCCTGTTTGCCCCTAAATGCCCTCCCCTGCAGGCCCGGTCGCCCCCAACTTCCCTCTTCTTCTGGCCTGGTCACCCCTAACTGCCCTCCCCTGCAGGCTTGATCACCCCCAACTGCCCTCCCTTGCAGGCCTGGTCCCTCCCAACTACCCTCCCGTGCTGGCCATCTTGTCATGGCCATCTTGTGTCCACATGGGGGCAGCCATATTGTGTGTTGGAGTGATGGTCAATTTGCATATTACTCTTTTATTAGATAGGATAATTTAAGTGGAATCCATGTTTCACTGTAAGTTTAAGTTATCAAACAGATGAAATACCTTGGAAGTAGAGCTGTATTCATTCATTTTACAAATGGGAAAACTGAGGTACCAGGAGGGCATACTTAACCATGTATAACCCTTCCACAAGTTCTGCCAAGTGCTTCTCATCTGGATGACCCCACAGCAGGTGCTTGATAAACACTAGTGGCCTGAATTGAATTTCCTGGAGTCTGAGACCTAACTGGGGATGTAACTGAGATAGAAATATTCTTTATTCTGATTTCATTCCTTTTAGAGTATAATTGCTAAGGAAGAACAGTGATACCTTTGGCATCTGCAGCCATTTCTTTTTTACAATGACATTTTTTAAAGCATGGGAATTATGTATTGGGCCTGGGGGATATTCATTCATTGGTAAGATGTTTGTTTAAAGAGTGTCACTGGTATAACGATGAATGATTGAGGACTGGAAAACCTCAGACAGGGCAGCACTTTTATTTTTTAGAGCTCATTAGGCCTTGGTTAAGCACTCCTTTAATATGCCTCAAACATCTCTAAGTGTGTTTCCTTGGTTACCATGCTTTGAAAAAAACTCAAGCCAACAAAAAGAAACTGACATATTACATTACAGAATCAGCCAGGTTAGGTACTCTTTTGGCAGCATGACATCATAAACCTCATTATTCCATGTCTCTAACTTTTAACATAAAGGATTATCCTATTTTGCTGAAAGATAGTGCAAAAAAATTTTTTAACTTTGGTAAAGGTCCTTTTTTTTCAATAGATGAAATCTGATTAGAAGTTAGCCCAGTCATTGAGTTTTACAACAGTATATACACACAAACTTAGATATATTTGGTATCAAAGCCTCTGCCACAAATTATCAGATTGAACTATATGAAAGTGCTAATAATTGACTGTTTTGACCTGCCTCAAAAGCAATTTCAAATGGTTCGACCTGATAATTATATAACTTAGAAAAAATTTCTCAATTCTTTAAATCTCAGTTTCCTCATCTATAAAATACTTTGTGTATGGCATTATCGTAAAGATTATGGAAACTATATGAAAAATACTTAACATAGTCACTGCAGGTACATTAGTCTTAACGAAGGTTACTTATCCATTGTAGTAATACTATTGGCATCTGGTTCCAATGCTGACTTACTGAAGTAAAGCTGAGCAGGAAGTACCTTGCTGTGACCCCAGTGAAATGTACATTGGGAAAAGAAGACACATGGCTCCTTCAGAAAAAACCACCAGCCCCAAAGTGCACAGGTAACAAACCAACCATGCCCTGCTTTTTCTCTCTCTTCAGCATTAACAGTAGCAGCAGTTTTCACAAAGCAGCTGTCAGCTGCAGGGTTCCAGAGCTCAGAGCAAGTAAGCATGCCCAACATCTCGCACACACCTGGCTGGGAACTGGGCCTGTGTGTGATGCTGAGAAACTGCACCCTGCGGGACACTGCTCAGCAACATCACTGGCTGCTGCTTCAGCAGCACTAGCAGGCTGGACCTTTTTTTACACTGACTTTAAAAATATAAAATCCAAAATATAACCCATATGAAGGCTTTCTGAAATCCACTTTTCTGCCATGATAGCCTACCTTTCTCTCTCCTTGTGTTTTCTTTTCTTTTTTTTTTTTTTTTTTTTTAAATCCTTTTGTATCCCTTGTGCATTGGTTTTCTCTCCACAGCTATGCTGCTCTCTAAGACAGGAGTAATCCCCAGTCTGGGCGCACACCAGACTCTCAAAAAATACGAGGATAAGTAATTGATGATGCAAATTCATCATGAGAATGAAAATGACCCTGACTCTCTGCCATTCTGCATATTTTTAGGCTGAAAACCTTCAAAAGAACAACCACATACGTTTTTGGCTTCTTATAAACTCTGCCATGCTGCTGTGATTTCAAACACTTGACTTAACAATTTTATGCACACTGAGGGATAAATGAATATACAACCTTCCCAATGGTTCTATTACCCTGGATATGACACAAATGTGGGCTTTGGTAACCTATGTTCTCCACTAATTGCACATATTAACGGATATTTAATATATCTATGAATTAACAGAGATAGAAACTAGTACTCTATTTGGAAGCGAAGAGGGCTACCAAGAACCCGAAGGTGAAATTCTTTCCCTGAGGATGGCTTTCTCAGCCTTCCCATCATCAATAATGGTCTCAGAAGCACAGTAATGACTTCCATGGGGACAGCACCGCCCAGGACTCTCCCTGTGCACATAGTCTTCCACATGTAAGGACTCAGTTAGCCCTGTCCTGTAAGTGGGGGGAGTATTATGCCCATTTTACAGAGTATGAAATTGAGGCTTAGAAAGGTTAGGTTTCTGGCTGCAGAACCAATGGTGGACAATGCTGCTGGCCATTTGGGTATCGGTTTGGGGTGGGTGAAGCTATGGACAAGGCTACTATGTTTCTGTCTGGTTAATTGTCTTTCTGGTTAACTGGACCACAGTATGGTGGAAACACCTTGGAGCCCTAGTTTCATCAAATGAAAAAATGGGGGTAAGACAATAAAAAAACTGTCTTAAACTTAAACTCCACCCGTTCTTCCTATGGGCCCCATGTTCTGACAAAGAAAAAGTAGATGAAACCAAGGGCAGGGTTTAAAAAGAAGATAAAGAAGAGTACTTGATTTCAAGTAGGCAGACAGTATTAAAAAATGCTATTTTATTTTTAAGTCGATTTTCAGGCTTATGTAAGTCTTATTTGTTACCATGGTGATTACTACTTATCTGTATACAGAAAAGAAACAGCCATAGAGAAATGATCAGTGATGTAATAAAATACACAGTGCTGCTCACAGACTGCCAGGCCTGGCACATCCCCTTAACACAGGATGTAAAGAATGTTTAAATGGGCAAAAAGAAAAAAACATTGGCTTGGGAGAGAAACTTGGTTCTTCTATGAACCCAGAGAAAAGGTATTAAAATCTCACTGTTTTTCCTTTTGGTGGGCAAATCCATAAAGTTAAAACTATGAAAAAAAAAAGGAACATTTATTCTTACCTTAAAATAGATAGAGTGACTCCTAACAGGGCAAGAGGAGAATGTTTTATACACAAGCACTTAATTTACTCACTTAAATACATTATTTAATTCACTAACATGGACATTACAGCTATAATGGTTAAGAGTTACTTAACATTTACTATATGTCAGGCATTATGCTCAGAATTTTTAAAAAAATATATTTTATTGATTTTTTACAGAGAGGAAGGGAGAAGGATAGAGAGTTAGAAACATCGATGAGAGAGAAACATCGATCAGCTGCCTCCTGCACACCCCCTACTGGGGATGTGCCCACAACCCAGGTACATGCCCTTGACTGGAATCAAACCTGGGACCCTTCAGTCCGCAGGCGGACACTCTATCCACTGAGCCAAACCAGTCAGGGCTATGCTCAGTATGCTCAGAATTTTATGTATATTTAAACTGATGGATCCTTACAAAATTATCCTCTAGGTAGGAATTAATATTATCCCCATTTCTCAGGTGAGAAAATAAGCCCAGAGGAATCTTACACATGGTAAGTAAGTAGTAGAGTTGGGGTTTATTCAGGCAGTCTGGCTCCAGAGGTCATGTCTTACCACTATTTTGTTTATCTTTGTATCTCCCTATTAAATAACTTTTTAATTGAAAAGGTAATGAAGTCCACTTCCCCTGACTTCTCCCACCCTATGCACATGGGTTTCCCTATGGCAACTGCACAAGCAGTGACAGGCCAAGAGCTGGGAAGGAGTTTAAGCACAGTCCACCAGTCCAGAGCTCCCTCCCCAGGATGGATCCCCTGCCTGCTGAAGACCGGCCATTGCCTGAGCTGCCATGGGTGGGCTAGGGAGCAGGGGTGCTGGGGCCCTGGCTGAGAACTTGCTCTTGGAAACTAGCACCAAAGGTGCTGAGGAAGAAGGTGCTGGGTGGCAGAGGACCTAACCACTATTTATTCTGATCCAAATAGAATGAAAGTGCTATTAGATTTCAGGAAACAGCAACTAAAGTTTTGAGCTGCAAGAGGACACTTCGAAAGCTACAAAGGAAATAAATTTATTTTTTCTTCAAAAGCTACTACTAGGTATTAGTATATCCTACTTTCTGGATCGATGCTTACTAATGGCTCCAGGGTTTTGCTTCCCTATAGATTTAGTGAAAAGTGAATTTAACTCAATTCTTCAGAAATTACTGTGAAGTGAAAAATAAATATTATAAAATCATATCAAGTTTAATGACATATTCTAGGAAAATCTTATCTTTTCCCTGCTCTGGCCATGGATTCAGTCTTTTCTACAAAGAATCCTACTTCCTTTTAGTGCAGAATGGTATTTAGAAACCAAGATCTGGGTATCAGGTGTGCTCGTTGCTACTGTTGTATCACTATTTCTGGGCCCTCAAAGTGGACAGAACTACAGAGGGGGAAACACACACACACACACACACACACACACATACACACACACACACATTTTATTTTCCATCTAAAAAAAATCACAAGTTTATGTCACTACCTCAAATTCTAATCCAGCAATCAGGATTTATTCCTGCCTTTCCTTTTCTCATGTCTAAAACTCCTTTCTTCAATAGTGAAAAACCCGACTCCCATTATCCTCAGTATTATTTATTGCTTTGCTCAAGCTAGAATAAATAGAAGAGTATCTCAGAATTAACCATGCCACTGTATAAAAAAAGACCCCACAGACTAGAGTTCAATATTTTTATAGTCTTTTGGGGAGGTAAAATTCACTTTCAGTGAAATGCACAAATCATAAATGTATATTTTCATGAGTTTTAATATATGTGTACATTCTTAGAATCCAGCCATCAAGAGAAAGAACACTTCCAAACAGATAATACGAAAGTTGTCTAAGAATCATAGAGACACAGGGGGGCAGCTTGAAGGATCTCCCACTGGCCAAATGTGGGAAAATGAGAGGCTCAAAAAGATAGTAATGGATTTCAACTCATTGAATAAAATAAATAAATAAGGGAGAAGTGAAAGTTCTTCTTGTAATAGAATGTCAATTATAAATATCATTTTCATTAAAAGTCACTAATATTCAGAGTATTGCCCAATAAATAAATTATTTATTATTTACAAAGGGAAAAAGAGTAATTTTCTGGTAGAGAAATCTGGCCTAGTGATCAAAGCTCTCACCACCAATATGGGCCAGATGGTATCCCCCCTCCTTCCAATTCAGTGCATTGAAAAGAAGGAAACATCACCCCTGTGGTATTCCTGTGAAAAATGCACAGAAAACTACAGATAATTCAAACTGAAGCCTATTCTACTATACAACTTGTCTGTACTTTTCAAAGAATGTCAAGGTCAAGAAACATAAACAAAGGCTCAGAAATTATTCCAGATTAAAGGAGACCAAAGAGAGATAACAACTAAATGCACATACACTGAGTGGCCAGATTACTATGATCTCTGAATGCATAATAATCTGGCCACTCAGTGTGTGTGTGTGTGTGTGTGTGTGTGTGTGTGTGTATGTATGTATGTGTGTATATATTAGAGGCCCGGTGCATGAATTCGTGCATGGCGGGGGCGGGGTCCAGGGGGAGGGGACATGGACAGTTTGCCGGCCTGCCTGCTGGTTGAACTCCTGGTAGAGGGTACAATTTGCATATTAGGCTTTTATTATATAGGATATACACTGAGTGGCCAGATTATTATGCGTTTAGAGATCATAATAATCTGGCCACTCAGTGTATAAAATTGTATTGGCCATAGCCGGTTTGGCTCAGTGGATAGAGCGTCGGCCTGCAGACTAAAGGGTCCCGGGTTCGATTCTGGCCAAGGGCACATGCCCGGGTTGTGGGCTTGATCCCCAGTAGGGGGCGTGCAGGAGGCAGCCAATCAATGATTCTCTCTCATCATTGATGTTTTTATCTCTCTATCCCTCTCCCTTCCTCTCTGAAATTAATAAAGAAATATATTTTTAAAAATTGTATTGGATCCTGGACCAGGAATCAAATAACAATAAAGGACATTATTGGGAATGCTGACCAAATTTGAGTATGGGCTGTGAATTAGATGTTGAATCAATATGAAATTTCCTGACTTTATTAACTGTACTGTGATTATGTAAAAAAAATTTTCTTTTTCTTAGAAAATACATGTTAAAGTATGTAGGAGGAAAGAGCATGTGTGTGCTACTTGACCTCAAATATCTGGAAGGGATATAAATACAATATATATAATACTATGTATCTCATAAAAGATATTTCAGATATATCTATACTAATAAAAGGGTAGTATGCTAATTAGACCGGACATCTTCTGGACAACCTTCCGGACATCCTTCCAGACAAAGCCACAGCGGCTGCAAGGGCCCAGGGCCAACAGCCATGGCGGCTGTGAGGGCTGGTCCAGAGCCATGGTCCCTTTCACAGAGGCTACAGGAGAAGGCGCCATGGTGAAGGCAGAAGGGAGAAGGATGGCACCATGGGAGAAGGTAGAAGGGAGAAGGCTGGTGCCATGGGAAAAGGGAGAAGGCCAGCACCGCGCGAGAAGGCAGAAGGGAGTAGGCCGGCACTGAAGGAGAAGGGAGAAGGTGGCAGTTAGGCAGTTAGGGGATTAGGCCAGCAGGGGAGAGCAGTTAGGCAGTTAGGGGAATTAGGCCAGCAGGCAGGTGAGTGGTTAGGAGCCAGTGGTTCTGGATTGTGAGAGGGTGCAGGCCAGGCCCTCCCGTGCACGAATTTCATGCACTGGGCCTCTAGTGTGTGTATATATCCTATCTAATAAAAGAGTAATATGCAAATTAACCACCACCCTGCCACACCCACAAGCCACACCCACCAGCCAATCAGGAACGAGTATACAAATTAACCCAACAAAGATGGCTTTCAATTATAGAGGATAAATAAATCCCAACAAAAATGGCAGCAGCCATGGAGCTGGAGAGAGCAGGAACTTGGGTTGCCCCCGGCGATGGAGGAAGCCAAGCTTTCCACCCACCCTGGCAGGCCAAGGCCTCCACTCAAGGCTACAAAGTTTCAATTATAGAATATAAATAAATCCCAGATACCAGGGCCTCTGCTTGGGTCGCTGGGGGGCATGGCTGGCCTGAAAACCACCACAGGCCCCTCACCCAGGCTGCCCCACACCCCAAGGGAACCCTCACCTTGATCCAGGACACCCTTCAGGGCAAATCAGCCGGCCCCCACCCATGCACCAGGCCTCTATCCTATCTAATAATCCTATCTAATAAAATAGTAATATGCAAATTGACCATCACTCCAACTCACAAGATGGCTGCCCCCATGTGGACACAAGATGGCCACCACAAGATGGCCAGCAGGGGAGGGTAGTTGGGAGGGACCAGGCCTGCAAGCGAGGGCAGTTGGGGGTGATCAGGCCAGCGGGGAGGGCAGTTAGGGGTGACTTGATCCCCACTGATCAAGCCTGCAGGGGAGGGCAGTTAGAGGTGACCAGGCTGGCAGAAGAGGGAAGTTGGGGGTGACTGGGCCTGCAGGGAAGGGCAGTTGGGGGGGACCCAGGCCTGCAGGGGAGAGCAGTTGGAGGGGGACCAGGCCTGCAGAGGAGGGCAGTTAGGGGTGACCAGGCCTGCAGGGGAGGGCAGTTAGGGGCAAACAGGCTGGCAGGGGAGTGGTTAGGGGGTGATCAGGCTGGCAGGCAGAAGCAGTTAGGGGCAATCAGGAAGGCAGGAAGGCAGGAAGGCGAGCAATTGGGAGCCAGCAGTCCTGGATTGTGAAAGGGATGTCCGACTGCCCGTTTAGGCCCGATCCCGGTAGGATCGGGCCTAAACGGGCAGTCGGACATCCCTCGAGGGATCGGGCCTAAATGGGCAGTCGGACATCCCTCGAGGGGTCCCAGATTGGAGAGGGTGCAGGCTGGGCTGAGGGACACCCCCCTGCCCCCGTGCACAAATTTCATGCACCGGGCCTCTGTGTGTGTGTGTGTGTGTGTGTGTGTGTGCTGCGTGTGTGTGTGTGTGTGTGTGTTTTTCATACTAATTATTCACAGATTCTATATTTGGTGATTGGCCTACCACTTAAACATGTTTGTTACCCCAAATCAATATTCTCAGCATTTCACAGTGATTTGCAGACATGAGCAGAGTAGTGAAAAGTGTGAGTTGCCTGATGCACATTCCCAGCTGAGGTTGAACAAGGTGATGCTCTGGCCTCTTGTTTCAGCTCTCATGCTGCAAACACATGTCCTTTTTGAAGTCAATTAGAGCCACATTTTTCTTATTTTTGTGCTTTGTGCTGGTGGTTTCGATGTTTAAAATGGTCCCCAAGTATAGTGCTGAAGTGCTGTCTAGTGTTCCCAAGTTCATAAGGCTGTGATGTGCCTTATGGAGCAAATGCATGTCTTAGATAAGTTTAGTTAGGCATAAGTTACAGTGCTGTTGGTCATGAGTTTAATTTTAATGATGCAACTATATATTAAACCAGTGTCTTACACAGAAATATACCCAAAACAAGGTTATGCATGATTGGTTGATGAAAATATAATTAGAGAATGTTAGGAACCTAATCCTGTATATCACCCAAGAACTTCAGTTTGGAATTCAGCATTCAGGGTGAATTTACAGAACATAACAACTACAGTAATGAAAATCAACTGTACACATAAACACATACACACACACCTGATCTGCATAAAGGGTATTGCTTGGCCCATAGTAAACTTTCAATAAAAGTTAGCTATCATTTCCAGTGAGAGAAACGGGGAAGGCAGGGGCCTTTTGAAAAGAAGCAATGGAGCATGACTGTAATCTCAGCAATAGCAGGGTCTGTCTTAGTCACAAACTCAATGGCTGAGTCCAGACTCTGGGTCACAACAGAGTAAAGAAAAGTTATGAAATCAATGAACCAATAAATAATTGACTTCAGAGAGCAGAAGTCCCATGTGACTGTCAGAAGAGGGCATGAGGGAGGCAAAGGCAGGAGACAGGATAGGAATGGACAATTAGTGAACAAAAAGCTTGGATATCATGCTAAGGAGTTCAAGACCCATTCTTTATGAAATGGAGAACTGCTGAAAATGTTAAAATATAAGATAGTAACATCATGAAGGTGGACCATGATGGCTGGAAACGGGAAGAACCCAGAGTCAGGGGAACCAGGTAGGCTGCTGTTCTAACAGTGGTTGCTAGAGGTTCTCACATGTGACGCTACCTAAGCATCAACGGGAACATGTGAAGAAATAGATTTCTAGATCCTATCCCCAAAGATTCTAACTGGGTAGATCTAGGATGGACAGAGGAGTCCTGAAAAATAAATCAGAAGTGGAGAAGAAAGAAGATGAGAGATTTCATGGTGTTTTCCAGTGACAAAATGAGGTTATTTGTTCAAGATTGAGGGGGGCGGGGGGCTATGGCACAAATCATACACTTGTAGAATGGTCAATCAGCTCTGCTATGCTAATTTTATTTTAGGCATGTACAACAGGAAACAACATGTTCAAACAGTATAAAAGGGAATTTGGGCATTAACATAGGAAAGGGGCTTAACTATGTAAGCTGGCAGAAATAAAAGTACGGGCACTGAGGGTGCTGGTGAGAGAAGAGGGGAAGTCGTTGATGGTGGGCTCAGTCTAGACTTGATGGAGCAAGAAGTGAGGCCTGGGGGCGGGGGTGGGGATGCAGGCAGACTAAATGACTGGGCAAGAAACAGAGGGTGAAGAGGAGGCCGAAGACAGAGCTTGATGGAAGTGTGGGTGTGAGAGGGATAGAACAGAGGACTGTGCTGTGAGAGGGGACTTGTGGCAAAAGAACAGTGATTGGATGACCCAAGCAGTGAAGTAAATTTGTGAAGTCAAGGGGAAATGCTTTTTATCTGATTTATAGAATGCCAAGAAACTGTGCCATTGCTCCTAGGATTATGGAGAGAAAAACCCAGCCAGAGCCACTAGGGGATGTAGGAGGATGATCAGATGATGGCAAGTGAGGTAGGAAGAGGCTGTTATAACTGAGGGCTCATGATTCAAAATCATCTCTGAATGACTTTGGGGAATCCTAATCAAGGTCTCATGGTGTCTTTTTTTCAACTGCTATTGCTTTAGAGGGCAGGATTCTCTTTGTGTTACTGAGAGAACTGCTTTCGTACACGATTCAACAATCTTTTCCATTAAATTACATATTCTTTAATAGCTAAGTAAGCATCGAAATATATATTTATATTTCAGAGAGGGAGGGAAGGAGGGAGAGAGAGAGAGAGATACAGAAACATCAATGATGAGAGAGAATCATTGACTGGCTGCCTCCTGCACTCCCCACACTGGGGATCCAGCCCCTGCAACCTGGGCATGTGCCCTGACTGGGAATCAAAATGGGACCTCCTGGTTCATAGGTTGACATTCAACCACTGAGGCATTCTGGGTGCATCTAAATCATATTTAATGAAGGTATTACATCCCTATGTCACAAAAGAGGCATCAATTAAGTCAGATCAAAATGAAATTGAAATGTGTTTATAGTAATGCAGGTCGACCACCCATAGTTTTACCCATCCCTATAGGCTCTTCTCTGATTACAATAAAACTAATTAGTCAATAAATAATGTTTGAGGCTCTACCTCATTTGTTCAGTGCCCGACTTCAATTTACATACTAGTGATTGCATTCTTGCCTTTAATAGATGTGGCATGCAAAAGTAGGTAAAATACATGAATAACCATTTAAGTGTACTAGGTAAAGTTAAAATGTCTTCATGAGAAATCTACAAATGAAACAGCCAATCAATCTATTTATTTCTTCTATACTAGGAAATAAAGGTGCTCACAGGATGCCGAATGGTGTCAGAGCGGCAGAGTAATGGAGGTGCCTCTTCCATGAGGACATGTGCAGAAATGGCTGGGAAGCACAGTTGACTCATCAGGCTTGATCACTGTGGTTGAAACTGGAAATGCACAGCTGCAGTGACAGTGCAGCTGTCCTCCCAGGTTCTGGGGACCTGTCAGTAACCTTTCTTGTTCCACTTCTAGAATCTATTGAATACTCAGGTTCTGCCCTTCGGTTATCATGCCTAGGCTCTACCCAGAGACTTCCTTTGAGGCTGAATTAGCTCATTAACAAAGTGTGCTTTCCATTCTCTCCTTTTTCTTCTAAAAAGGTTAAACGACACAATACAATTTTCTGTGCAGCAGGCATGTAGCTAACAAGGTTATAGCTAGAAAACTGTGAGAAGGAAAAAACACACCTATAAAACTAGAAATCTGCAGTATCTGGGAAGAGGGCAACTGAATTACCTTTAGAATATGCAAAGTTATGGTAATAGATGCTAAAGATGCAAACTGAAATCCATAAAAGTGAAAAAAAAGATCTTATGGCTTTCATTATCCCACTAGAATACAGAGGGTATTGCATAATATTCAGAATAGTCAAAGTTTTACACTGATTTTTTTTTTTTTTTAAGAGAGAGTGGAAGGGAAGAGGGAGGAGGAAAGAGAGAGGAGGGAGAGAAGCATCCAAGTGAGAGAAACACATCGACTGGTTGCCTCCTGCATTCGCCAAGACCAAGGCCAGCGATCAAACCTGCAACCCAGTTATGTGCCCTTGACCAGGAATCTAACCTCAACCCTTTTGATCTGAGGGCTGACCCTCTAACCACTGAGTCACACTAGCCAGTGCAGCATGACTGTTGATGTTTTAAATAATAATGAAAGCCAACTTTCAATGTCATCCTCTCTTCTCATTTCCTTACATTTCCAACAAAATAAACACATTAGGAAGATCTTCCAAATGTACAAACTGTGGATAGTATTTACTAGAATATTTGATTCTATTTTTCCTTTCATTTTATAGTCTTTGGTCAGAAAAAAATTCTAACTAACATATAGAATCATTCTGTGAGAAGATATCTACAAAAACTTAAAATATCTGTGATCTCTCTCTCTCTCTCTCTCTCTCTCTCTCTCTCTCTCTCTCTCTCTCTCTCTCTCTCTCTTGTAATAATTTGACATTAGCCTTCAATGATGGTTGGAGTTTATGGCCCTTAGCAAGGTTCAAGAGTCTATAGCAAAAAAAAAAAAAAAAAAAAAGGTATATTGCACCTCCAAGGAGTCACATTAGCTAGCACATCAAGCTGAGCAGGCACCACAAACACCACACACTATGTCTGACCCTGCAGCCCTCTTCCAGCCCCACCCCACTTCTGTTCATGTTGTCCTATTGTCTGTAGGAAGCTTCAACCATATCATCTTTATTGGCCACCTGTCCAACACCAACCCTGGTCCTTACTCATCAATACGTCTTGCTTGGCAATGATATGCACGCCAGAGTCTTAACCTGCCCTGGACCACCCTCTCAGAACTCAGCTATGACTTGTCCTCTACAATAAGTACCCCTGTTCTAACTTTCAATTTCTGCTATCAGTTTACATTAGTTGAGCACGGCCCAACCTATAAGCATATGCTTAACTGAGGACTTGCCTATGCCAGTTAAAACAAACAAAACTACAACAGTAAAGACAACAACAAAAAGCAGAGTATGCAAAGGTGGTATCAATGAACCCTAAGTTTAAATTTTTCCACTCACGTAAATTCTCCAAATCTGTCTTTTACTCCTGTTTCCCAGCCCCCAAAGCCTAGGAATTATCCTCTTTCTCACTCATCTTTACCTGAAGTGTTCAAATACCCAGTTTCCCATGTCTGCATATGCAACAGCAGCAAAGTTATTAACAGAGCCCCCTTTAACTCTCAGAGGGAGCTGCATCCAAACTTAGATGATAAACTATATGGTCACTGTACTTCTGTTAACATCAGGCTCCAAGACCTTTCCATTTTGTCATCTAAAGTGTCTTGATCCCAAACCTTACCTTCTAGTCTTTCTAGTTCTGCTCTCTTTAGTCTCACATCATTTATTCCCCAGGCACTGTGCGAGGCTTAGAGTGGACTCCTAGCCTCATGGCCCCAATCCATCTTTCATATGATCAGAACTGGGATCTGTCTAAAATGGAAATCTGATCATGACACTTATTCTCTTGCTAATTGCCTTCCAGATAATATCCAAACTCTAACCTTCATGCTCTACAATTTTCTCTTGTCCACATTTCCCCCTCCATCTCAGAACACTCCCCTAAAAATAGCCTAAATAGAACCACAGATATGGCAGGATCATGTAATGAATTAAAAAGATCAGGCCTGGCCAGCTTGGCTCAGTGATTGAGCGTCAACCTATGAACCAGGAGGTCACAGTTCAATTCCTGGTCAGGGCATATGCCCAGGTTGCAGACTAACTACATCTCCAGTGTGGGGCATCAAGGAGGCAGCCAATTGATGATTCTCTCTCATCAGTGATGTTGGTGGTTGCCAAGGGCTATGGGATAGAGTGTTGAGAATTAATTATTTCATGGTTACAGAGTTTCAATTTGGGATGATGAAAAAGTTCTGGAAATAAATGAGGGTGATAGTTGCACAATGTGAATGAACTTTTTGACACCAAACTATATACTTTAAAATCTATACATATAAAAGGTTAATATGCTAAGTTTCCGTCCAACCAGTCACTATGACACGCACTGACCACCCGGGGGCAAACGCTCAACACAGGAGCTACTGTGACACGCACTGGCCATGTACAGAGAAACGACACCGCGGACCTGGCACCCACAAAGCAACACTCGACTTCCCCCAAATGGAATACAGGCCTCGCCACCATCCTGGAGGCCCACCAAATTACAGCCGATGCTGCTGAGACCCCATGGTGCAAAATGTGGCCCACAGCCCAGCCCAGCCCGGCTGTGGCTGCCAGGTAATGATGTCACATAGCAATGCCCGATTTCCTCTCCCTAGCGACGACTAGCCTCCTTGCAGTTTCTTCAGCCCAGAAACACGACTTGCTTTATAGCCAGGGGCAAACATTTCACACTTTAACCAAATGTCTGTGAAGCATTTTCCTGTGCATCATCTCATTTGATCCTCACAGAAGTTCTGGAGTAGGTAGATAGGAATCTCGGTGGAATCCTATTTTCTTTTCATTAGCCGGAAAACAGAGATTTAGGAAGCTTAGAAACTTGACCCGAATGAAAAGAAGTAAGAAATGGTGGACCTTGAAAATGACCAGGTTTTCTCACTGCGCAGAATATAGTCAAACACTGCTGCAGTTAAATATTTTACCCTTTGTTCTCCCTGCATGATCTACAATAATAATCTGCTTTGTGTTGATATTTACTGCTGTGTTGCTGACAATTACATGAAAGAGAAGTTGGGGTGCTTCACTGGGCTGGAAAAAGTTTAGCTAAATCAGAAAGCAGGTCTACTAGTAAGTAAGCAAGTTTATCTATACATATAAAGCTCTCACTGGCGCCAATCGCACACATGTGTTTCGATCTGTCATTGTCGATTGTGAATTTGGTTGACTCTTCTATTATGGAGAAAGGGCAAATAGCGATATTAAAATATTTCTTCTAATTAATTTCCTTTCAATGTGTACGAATTCGTGCACTGAGCCACTAATGATTAAATAATATCAGACCAAGATGACAGCTTAGGTAAATGCCTGTACTTGCCACCTCCCACAACCACATCAAAATTACAACTAAAATACCTGAACCACCTGAAAACTGGCTGAATGGAAGTCCTCCAACTAGAGAAGTAAAGAAAGTACATCCAGACTAGTAGGAGGGGTAGAGGCATGGAACAGGTTGGTCTGACCCCCACATGTGTGGTTGTTTAGGAGGGTGAACATCTCTGCAAAGGCAGCCTGTGAGGAGAAAGGGGTCCCAGCCCCACACCAGACCCTCAGCTCAGGGTTCCAGACCTTGGAAAAGCTTCAGAATGTAAATACCAGCAGGGATTGTGGCCCAGTGACACAGAGGCTGCAGGACACCCAGGTGTTCCATTTAAAGGGCCAGCGCATAATCTTGCTCAGACTCCCAGGACAAGGCGGCTTTTGAGGACCCACACACATATGGGGAGGAAATGGATTGTCTGACATTGGGGCAGGAACTCAGGGGTGGCTTTATCCCAGACAGAGGTGCACGCAGGGGTCATTGTTCCTGTGCTAGGACCACCCCTGTGGCAGGGATGACTGGCAGCCATATCTGAGTCTCAATCAGCCTGGCCCACACTGTTTCCACCGCCCTGGAGATTCCCTGAGACCCCACCCCATCCAATTTGCAGCCCCACCCAAGCTGTTTGCAGCAGCTTTTCCATATAAATGGCCTGTCCTGGCTCAGGCTTCAGAGTTTTCTAAAATCTCTCAAACAAGCTGAGACTGGTGACAGCATGCCCCAAACCTATCAATAAAAGATCCAAGACCCAGCACTAGCACCAACTTGCCTTGCTTCACAGTTTGGCCTTGCCTGGACACCTCTAAGCCCAATACAAATAGCAAATAGTAGCCATCTGCAAATCTCGCTGTAGCTTCTGCTGGGTGGCCCCAGGCAGTGGCTGAATTTGCACCTAATGGGAGGCCACAGAGGCAGTGCACCCAGGAGACAGCTTCAGACCATAGCAGACCACATCTCTATACATCCATAAGTGATACACTCAAGGGGCAGACTCAGTGAGCACCAAAGGCCCAATGAAGCAAGTCCTCCTCCATAGTGGTGTTAATGCATAGCAGTTCTTCCACTATAGCTGCAGCTGGTCCTCACAGCCAATTGGCTTGGAAGTCAACTCCTCCCAGTGATGCCAGCAGCAATCAAGTCTCAACTACAACAAAACTGTGCATGCAGCCCACACAGGGGTGCACCTAGAATGCCTAGCTCAGGTGACTGGGGAGGCTGAGACACTGGGCCCTACAGGACACCTACTACACAAAGCCACTCGGCCAATTCCAGGAAACAGAGCAGCTCTACCTAATACACAGAAACAAACACAGAAAAGCAGCCAAAATATGGAGACAAAGAAATAGGTCACAAATGAAAGAAATGGAAGCAAGCAAACTACTGGACACAGAGTTAAAAACAATGATTATAAGGTTGCTCAAGGATCTTAATGAGAGCTTCAAGGGATTTAATGAGAGTGTTAAGGGACTTAATGAAACTTTCAAGGATCTTAGTGAGAATTTCAAAGAAATGTAAAAGGAGCAGTCAGGAATTGAGCATACACTAACTGAAATAAAGAATAATTTAAAGGGATTCAAAAGTAGAGTAGAGGATGCCAAGAATCAAACAACAATTTGGAACATGAGGAAGCAAAAATCACCCAATCAGAAGAGCAAAAAGAAAAAGAATCCAAAATTATGAATATAGTGTTAGAAGCTTCTGGGACAACTTCAAGCATACCAATATTCCCATAATGGGGCTATCAGAAGGAGAAGAGAGAGAGCAAGATATTGAAAACCTATCTGAAGAAATAATGACAGAAAACTTCCCTTCCCTAGTAAAAGAAGTAGACTTATAAGTGCAGCAAGCATAGAGAGTCCCAAACAAGAGAACCCCAAAGAGGCCCACACCAAGACACATCATAATCAAAATGCCAAGGGTTAGAGACAAAGAGAGAATCTTAAAAGCAGCAAGAGAAAAGTAGTTAGTTATTTACAAGGGAGCGCCCATACTACTGTCAACTGATTTCTGAACAGAAACTTTGCAGGCCAGAAGGGAGTGGCAAGAAATATTCAAAGTGATGACTAGCAAGGACCTACAATCAAGATTACTCTACTCAGCAAAGCTGTCATTTAGAACTGAAGGTCAGATAAAGAGCTTCACAGACAAGAAAAGGTAAAGGAGTTCATCACTAAAAAACCAGTATTACATGAAATGTTGAAGGTATTTTTTAAGAAGAGGAAGAGGAAGGAGGAGAAGGAGAGGAGATAAAAGATATGAACAATAAAATGGCAACAAATACATATCTATCAATAATTGAATCTAAAAATCAAAATAAATGAACAGGAGATCTAATGAACAAAATAAATTGATGAATAAAATAGAATCAGAGGCATGGAACCATGGAACAGACTGACAAATCTCAAAGGGATGATGGGGGGTGGGGAAGGGAAGAGATTAACCAAAGATCTTAGCTATGGACACAGACAGTAGGGTGGTGAAGGCCTGGGTCAGGGCAGAAATGGGTGGAGGGGGACAAGGTGGGGAAAAAAGAGGGACATCTAAAGTACTCTCAACAATAAAGATTTTAAAAAAATGATTCAATGTTAAATTGTCTGTTATATGTATTTTACAATTTAAGATATATGTATATGCATTGCATATCCTCCTATCTAATAAAAGAGTAATATGCAAATTAACCATCACTCAGCTACACTCACAAGCTACACCCACAGGCCAATCAGGAGAGAGTATGCAAATTCGCCCAACCAAGATGGCTGTGGCCACAGAGAGAGCAGGAGGCTTGAATTGCCCCCAGCAATGGAGGAAGCCAAGCTTCTGCAGCCCTGGCCTGCCTTGGCCTCCTCTGCTCAAGGCTACAAAGTTTCAATTATAGAATATAAATAAATCCCAGACCAGGGCCTCCACTTGGGTTGCCGGGGGGCATGGCTGGCCTGCAAACCACCACAGACCCCTTGCCCAGGTCACCCCATGCCCCAAGGGAACCCCCACCCTGATCTGGGACACCCTTCAGGGCAAACCAGCTGGCCCTCACCCGTGCACCAGGCCTCTATCCTATCTAATAAAAGGGTAATATGCACATTGACCATCACTCCAACACACAAGATGGCTGCCCCTATGTGGTCAAAGACCCTGCCCCCATGTGGACACAAGATGGTCACCACAAGATGGCCAGCAGGGGAGGCAGTTGTGGGTGATCAGGCCAGCAGGGGAGGGCAGTTGGGAGGGACCAGGCCTGCAGGGAGGGAAGTTGGGGGCAATCAGGCCTGCAGGGGAGGGCAGTTAGGAATGACCAGGATGGCTAGGGAGGGCAGTTGGGGGGGACCAGACCTGCAGAGGAGGGCAGTTGGGGGGTACCCAAGCCTGCAGGGGAGAACAGTTAGGGGCAACTAGGCCGGGAGGGGAGGGTAGTTGGGGGGACCAGACCTGCAGGGGAGGGCAGTTGGGAGGTGGGACAAGACCAGCAGGGGAGGGCAGTTAGGGGCAATCGGGCTGGCAGGGGAGCAGTTAGGCATCAATCAGGCTAGCAGGGGAGTGGTTAGGGGGTGATCATGCTGGCAGGCAGAATCGGTAAGAGGCAATCAGGAAGGCAGGCAGGTGAGCAGTTGGGAGCCAGCAGTCCTGGATTGTGAGAGGGATGTCCGAGGGGTCCCAGATTGGAGAGGGTGCAGGCTGGGCTGAGGGACACCCTCCTACCCCCGTGCACGAATTTCGTGCACCGGGCCTCTGGTCCCCCCATGTGGTCAAAGATGGCTGCCCCCATGTGGACACAAGATGGCCGCCACAAGATGGCCAGCAGGGGAGGGCAGTTGGGAAGGACCAGGCCTGCAAGGGAGGGCAATTGTGGGCAATCAGGCCAGCAGGGGAGGGCAGTTGGGAGGGAACAGGCCTGCAAGGGAAGACAGTTGGGGGCGATCAAGCCTGCAGAGGAGGGCAGTTAGGGGTGACCAGGCCGGCAGAGGAGGGAAGTTGGGGGTGACCGGGCCTGCAGGGAAGGGCAGTTGGCGGGGACCCAGGCCTGCAGGGGAGAGCAGTTGGGGGGGACCAAGCCTGCAGGGGAGGGCAGTTAGGGGTGACCAGGCCCGCAGGGTAGGGCAGTTAGGGGC
Organism: Eptesicus fuscus; assembly: GCF_027574615.1. Taxonomy (NCBI): domain Eukaryota; kingdom Metazoa; phylum Chordata; class Mammalia; order Chiroptera; family Vespertilionidae; genus Eptesicus; species Eptesicus fuscus. The sequence continues at coordinate 90,255,384 of NC_072481.1, forward strand.
AAACAGGCTGGCAGGGGAGCAGTTAGGCATTAATCAGGCTGGCAGGGGAGTGGTTAGGGGGTGATCAGGCTGGCAGGCAGAAGCAGTTAGGGGCAATCAGGAAGGCAGGAAGGCAGGAAGGCGAGCAGTTGGGAGCCAGCAGTCCTGGATTGTGAGAGGGATGTCCGAATGCCTGGAATGTGAGCGGGATGTCTGACTGCCTGGATTGTGAGAGGGCAGTCCTGGATTTGAGAGGGATGTCCGACTGCCTGGACTGTGAGAGGGCAGTCGGACATCCCTCGAGTGGTCCCAGATTGGAGAGGATGCAGGCTGGCTTGAGGGACACACCCCTTCCCCTGCCCTGTGTACGAATTTCATGCACCGGGCCTCTAGTATTATATAATAATTTATATTCAATATCTGTTTATGTTTTTATATATATATATATATATATATATATATATATATGTATATATACATATTTTAGTGGAGTCAAGGTTATTACTTTAAGAATATCAAATTGACTCATTTGTATAAAAGTATACTTTGTTTGTGTGGGAGAAGAGTGGGGTTCCTAATAGTTCAGAAGCCTAGGTCTATCTGTGGAAATGGGCTGTGCCAATGAACGTCAGGGCAGAGAAAAGGCTAGCTGTACCAAACCGATTCATGCTATATACCTTGGTTTCTAGTGGACAAGGACTCATCCAAAAACCTAACTACTGAAGAAAATTATTGCCTCATGATCTCATTTCAACTTCCTGTCATGCTGCTGGTATGAGTTCATGCTTTCAATCACCTCTTCCTTTACAGGGAAAAGAAAGAAGCCCAGAGAAAAAGAATGAAACAGAGTCTCTTGAACCAAACTCCCACTAACCTGCTGACTACATAATCAAGAGGTGGACGTTTTATTTAAGTATTATTTTAAAATATATTTTTATTTACTTCAGAGAGGAAGAGTGAGGGCAATAGAGATAGCAATATTAATGATGAGAGAGAATCATTGATCAGCTGCTTCCTGCAAGCCTGCAACATGGGCATGTTCTCTGACCAGAAATCGAACTGTGATCTCCTGGTTCATAGGTTGATGCTCAACCACTGAGCAACACCAGCCAGGCTGAGCATTTTAAAAATGACATTAAAAGACTAGTTGTCAACTCAGGCACTCTTGGGCCAAGAGGACATGCAAGGCTGAAAGAGAAGGAAGGATGTACAGAGTGTTTGTGATTTTCAAAAGGGAGAAAAAAATAGTATATGTTCAAAATGGGTTGGAAAACTAGATTCCTGAAACACTGAAAAATCATAATATGCAGAAACACAACCAACAATATCATCGACCAGAACTCACTTAAAAAAAAATTAATATTACAGAATAACTAAGGTCTTTAAAGTAACATAATAAAGATATTCAAATTGCTAAACAAAGTAACTAATAGTTATTTTTTAAAATAAGGAATTAGGAAACAAAACCAAGAAGAAATGCTATAAGAAGTTAGAGGAAAAAAAATAAACAGTGATCTTAAAAACAGATATAATAGTTATGTTAAAAAACTAAAAACATTATTAAGTTGATAGAAAATACTGATAAAGTGACCAGCACAGGAGGACAAAAAGTAGTTACATGGCTTATAACTAAGAATCTCCAATATACAAGAGCTGACCCAGAAAAAGGTGGTGGACAGAGGAGGAGAATCATATTCATAGAGCTAACAATGCAGACTTTTTTGGAGTTGAACAAAAGTACCCTTTAAGTGGCATAAATAAAGATAAATCTCATGCCAAGATGTACCATGGTAAAACTGGAAAGTCTTAAACATTACACAAGAGAAAAGGCATCATTATCTAGAAAGAAATAATAATTCGGTTAACATCAGACTTCTCAAAAACAAAGGTCAGAAGTAGTGTATTCAGAGAAACCAAGATGGCGGCATAGGTTAAGCACCTAATCTGCAGCCTGGCACAACAATTTCAAGAATACAACTAAAGATCAAAACAGACATCATCCAGAACCACAGGAAATCTGGCTGACTGAAATGCCCACAACTAAAAGGAAAGAAAAAACCACAGGGAAAATCAGAGGAGCCGTAGGAGCCTGAGGTATGGAGACACGGGTGGAGACACAGGCGTACAGAGGGACACTGAGACCCAGGAACCTCATAGGGTGGGGCTGACGGGAAGCCAAGGCTGTAGGCTCCACCCTGAAACTCCGCCCCATCCAAGCTGAGCACAGAGGCTTTTACAATTTTGCAAGTCTAGTTGAATAAGGCTGTCTCCCAGCGTAGACACAGCTGATCCTCACAGCCAATTGGACTGGAGGGCAAATCTTCCCAGTGTACCAACAGCAATCAAGGCTTAACAACACCAAGACTTTGCACTCAGCCCACAAAGGGGGGTACCAAGAGCGACCACCTAGGGAGATTGGGGAAGCTGAGCTACCGGCTCCTATATGTCACCGACCACACAAAGCCACTCCATCAACATAGGGAGGCAGCCAAAAGATGGAGACACCGAAGGAGGTCACAAATAGAAGGGATGAAGGAAAGTAAACTAATGGACGACACAGTGTTCAGAACCACATTTATAAGGTTACTTAAGAATCTTATGGAGGACCGAGATGGCGGCATAGGGCAGACGCCTGATTGTTGCCTACCACAACAATTTTGAGACTGCAACTGGAGGGCAGAGCAGACACCATCTGGAACAATGGCCGGAGGAGTTGTTGGGAGGGGGTTGATCGATGGGAGTTGGGATCGGGAAGACGGGGCCCCACTGGGTCCCGGATCCGGGTGCGCTCGCCTGGCGACTGGTCGCCGCTGCAGGCCCGAGTGCCATCGCAGTGACCTTGGACCGGCCCGCTGCTGTGCATTGGGCTCACCGGAGCTTCGCCGAGCCCACCACCTGGCGAGTTACGCGGCGGCCACCCAGGAGCTCTGAGAGGATGGCCGAAGGAATTGCTGAGAGGGAATTGACCGACAGGAATTGGGATCCAGAAGACAAGGCCCCACTGGGTCCCGGGTCCGGGTGAGGCCACGCGCCCCTGGGTCTGGGTGAGGCCGCACGCCCCCTGGGTCTGGGTGAGGCTGGGTTCCAGGTCCGGGCGAGGCTGTGTGCCCCTGGGTCCGGGGGAGGCCACGCGCCCCTGGGCCCGGGTGAGGCTGGATCCTGGGTCTGGGTGAGGCCAGATCCCGGGTCCGGGTGAGGCCATGTCCCTGGGTCCAGGTGAGGCTGGATCCCGGGTCCGGGTGAGGCCGTGCGCCCCTGGATCCGGGTGAGGCTGGGTCCTGGGTCCGGGTGAGGCCGCGCCCCTGGGTCTGGGAGAGGCCATGCGCCCCTGGGTCCGGGTGAGGCCATGCACCTCTGGGTCCGGGTGAAGCTGGATCTCGGGTCCAGGTGAGGCCGTGCACCCCTGGATCCGGGTGAGGCTGGGTCCTGGGTCTGAGTGAGGCCATGCCCCTGGGTCCAGGAGAGGCCACGCGCCCCTGGGTCCGGGTATAGCTGAATCCTGGATCCGGGTGAGGCCGTGCGCCCCTGGATCCTGGTGAGGCTGGGTCCCGGGTCCGGGCGAGGCCGCGCGCCCCTGAGTCCGGGTGAAGCCGTGCCCCTGGGTTCGGGCGAGACCAAACCAGAGGGAGTTGGACCTGCATTACCACCATTGGTCCACCACCCAGAGCTGAAGAGTCAGTGCCAACACGTACACATAAGGAACTGGTGGACATTGAAAATGGGTCTCAAAAGAACTGCTGGTCCAGAAAGAAACTTACTACAGACTGATTCATTTGCCTGTCAGCATAACTATTATTGCTCGTCTCACATTCGGTTCTTATAAGTATATTTCTAGTAACACATGATCTCACTCATCTAGGGGAAATGATGAACAACATAGACTGATGAACAAGAACACACCCAGAAACAAGGAGGCATCGATCAGACTGTCAGGCCTCAGAGGGAGGGTAGGGGAGGGTTAGCGGGAGAGATCAACCAAAGGACTTGTGTGCATGCATACGAGCCTAACCAATGGTTAAAGACAACAGGGGGGTGGGGTGGGGGATGGAAATGGGGGTATGAGGACAAATATGTGACACCTTAATCAATAAAGAAATTAAAAAAAAAAATCAGAACAGATGATGTTCATGGTGGTGGCGGGGGGGGGAAAACACTGATGGAGGAAAGAGAAGACAACTTTAACACATTAACAAATGAAAATATTTGTTGAGTAAATGGAATGAATGGAGTTGAGGATGAGCTATAATAGAAGTGTGAAGTCCTAGACTTGTCTCCCAGCCTCAGTATGGACTTATTAAATGTTTGCTGTCTGCCCCCCGCCCCCCCCCCCAAAAAAAAAAGAAGTAGTGTATTCAAAGTGCTTTGGAAGAATGACAGGCTTTCTAGAATTTCATATCCCACTAAATTATCATGTAAGAATGAGGGCCACATAAACACATTTCATATATACAAAGAGCAAAGGAGTTTACTAATTACAATCCCTCACATAAGAAATATTCAAAGGATATACTTCATTAAGAAAAAAAGCAAATTCTAAAAGAAAGCTTAGTATAAAAAAAAGGTGAACACAAAGTTTAATAAAATGTTAGTAAATGTGCTTAACTATTGACTAATTAAAAATAGTTGTTTTGCTTTGTTTTTAATTTACTGATTTGAGAGAGAAGGGGGAAAGGGAGAAGGGAAGAGAGAGAGAGGAAGGGAGGGAGGGAGGGAGGGAGGGAGGGAGGGAGAGAGAGAGAGAGAGAGAGATTTGCTGTTCTACCCTTTCATGCATTCATTGGTTCTTGTATGTGCCCTGACCAGGGATTGAATGTGCAACCTTGGTGTATGGGGACAATGTTCTAACTAACTGAACTACCTGGCAAGGGAAATATAGTTTTTTTTAAATGTCAACATCTATATACATAAAAGGCTAATATGCAAAGTGTCCTCTTGGGAGATCGAGACCCTGGCCGACAGCTGGAAGGAAGGCCCTCGCTGGCAGTTGGAAGGCCCTGATCAGCCTACCTGTGCATGAATTTCATGCACTGGACCTCTAGTAATAAGAGAATATTACAAACAACTTCATGCCACTACATTTGAAAGATGAAATGGACAAATTCCTAGAAAAAACTACAATTTACACAAAATAAAACAAAATCTGTATAGCTTAATAATAGAAAAAACTGTAATCTATGGATTAAAACTTCTCACATAGAAAACACCAAGCCCAGGAGAGTTCACTGGTAAATTTGATCAAAAACTTACAAAAGAAATAACTTTAATCTTCAAAATATTATCCTAGAGAATAGATAAAGGAAATACTTCTAAATTAGTTTTATGAGTATAGCACAATCTTAACACCAAAACCTGATAAGAACATAAGAAACACAGAAAGTTACAGACCTATCTTATCCCTGAATACAGATTTAGAAATCCTAAATATTTGCAAACCAAATCTAGAAATATATAAAAACAATAATATATTTAAACCAAATTATGTTTATGCAAAAAATAACCACTATGTCATACATAATGATATCACCTCAAAATATATGGAAGCGCCTAGATTTTAAGTTATTTATGATAAAAACTCTTAGCAAACTAGAAATATAAACATCCCTAATTTGATAAAAGGCTTTCTAAAAAGCATACAGCAACCTCTTTAAATAAATAATTTCAAAATTTTCAAGATCAGACATTTAATTAGGTTTTAATTTTATATTATCATAGTTCATTTAGTTCAGTCTCCCCAATCCTATATAATCCTATATAATAAAAGCCTAATATGCTAAGTGTCCAGTCATCAGGTTGTCTGTTCAACCAATCAAAGCATAATATGCTAATGATATGCTAACGATGCTCAATCGCTCGCTACAATGTGCACTGACCACCAGGGGGCAGACAGTCGACCAGTCGCTATGATGTACACTGACCACCAGGGGGCAGATGCTCCGACTGGTAGGTTAGCTTGCTGCTGGGGTCCAGCCAATCGGGACTGAGCAAGATGGGCCAGACACGATTGTGCACCATTGGGGTCCCTCGTGCACTGGTGGGGTCTGTCGACCTGGCCTGTGCCCTCTCACAATCCAAGACCCCTCGGGGGATGTTGGAGAGTCGGTTTCAGCCTGATCCCACAGAGCCAAGGGACCCCACTGGTGCACAAATTCATGCACCAGGCCTCTAGTTAAATTTAAAAGAATCAAAGAATCATTGTGGTTAAATAACTTTTTCGAAGTCAGTATAAATAGTCTTTTGAGTTTAGATCTACAAGCACCCTGGAGTTCACTTTTGAATAATTAGTAATATGGGCTCATTTCATTTTTTCCATGTGGATACTCAACTACCCCTCCTCCACTTTCACTAAAGGCTTTCCTCCTGCCTTTCTGTTCTCTAGTGCAGATGATATCATAAGTCTAGCATAACACAGGTGTGTTTCTGGGATCCTTATTGCATTCTCTGGGCCTGTGTGTCCATAGTGAATAGAAGTAGACATTTGGGTGGAAGGCACACAGTCCTATTTATTAGAAAATCAAGTCAAGGAACATATGCATGTTCAGAATATTTCAGCACTTCAAAAATGAATAAAGTGCTCACTTCAGCAGCACATACACTAAAATTGGAATGATACAGAGAAGATTAGCATGACCTCTGAGCAAGGATGACATGCAAATTCGTGAAGCATTCCATATTTTAAAAAAATAATAATAATAATAAATAAAAATAATCCTGGCCAGTGCTCAGTTGTTTGGAGCATTATCCTGTACACCAGAAGGTTGCAGGTTCAATCTGGGAGGCAATCGATTGATTCTTCTCTCTCACATCGATGTTTCTCTCTTGCCCTTCCTTTCTCTCTAAAAATCAATAAAAACATCCTTGGGTGAGGATTTTAAAAATGAATAAAAATAAATATAAAATAGCTACTTAGTATGCAAACACCAATTAACATGGAGTTCAAACTCTGCCAAATGGACTCTAGGAAGGCCATCTATTTATAATTCAGTATCCTTGGTAGTGAATTATAGCCTGTAATTGTAATTTATAAATCTCATAGGGATGCCCTTTAGAAAATAAATTCTTCCCTCTTATCGAAATAAAATATTTGATTCATTACTTAGCCAAGTGATAGAAAGAATAATTAAGCTATCCACTATATAAATTACTGCTTACTTTAACCATTCTTCATTTTCAAGATCACAAGATTACACAGTAAAAATGCCATCATAAATGTACCATTTGAAAAGCTGTGCAATAGTGTCATTGCAAAGCAATTCTCATTTCTCTATCTAAACACAGGCCGACCTTAAGTCCTAACATTTCAGATGAGCCCACGTCCTCCTCTTATCCTTAGTGTAAAGGAGCAGTGCACAGCTCTAACTGAAATAGTGAAGAGATTTGTTTCTCCTATAACACACAATGAGGTCAATTAAAGACATAGAACAACTACCCTTATCTGTGTTGACTAAGAACTTAGTAACGTAAATTATTTGGTGGCTAGGACATGAATATAAACCTTGAATTTTCCATTTGTGTTGGCTCTAATCAACACTTGTCTTTTCTTTGATAACTTTGAGGATCTCATTCCTAGTGTGACTGACCTTGAAATTGGTATCAAAGCCCTTTTCTCTTTGGCCAATATAGTTAACTTAGTTGGAGGTGCCATGATGGCCCTGATTTTTATACTTAATCTCAAACAGAGAAAAAAATGTCCAATAGCCACATATTATCCACTAACCCCATCCAGTTGTCCTATGAACGCAGGCACAGTCAGTTCTAGGCAAAATAAATTTTTTACATTTGACTAGGGATCAAAGCATTAAACTAAAAGAAGCAAACTGTAAGGGATGATTTGAAGCACTAGCCAGCAAAAGATAAAAGATTTTAGGATAGAATACATTTTCTAGTAGCCCCATCATTCCATTTCATAATTGACTGTCTATTCATAAAAACAGTGCAGAATTAAGAGATAGCATTTCCTCAGGAGCTTCCCAGACAAAAAAAGGCTCAGGGAGTTTATCACCACCAAACCAGCAATGCAAGAATTGCTAAAGGGAATACTGTAAAAAGAAGAAATAAACAGGTAAGAAGGAATACAGACACAAAAATAGATATGACTATAAACAAATACCTTTCAGTAATAACTTTAAATGTAAACATACTAAATGCTCCAATCAAAAGACATCGAGTGCTGAATGGATAAAAAAACATGACCCATATATATGCTGTCTACAAGAGTCCCACCTCAGAACAAGAGACTCACACAGATTGAAAGTGAAGGGATGGAAAAATATCTTTCAGGCAAATGGAAATGAAAAAAAAAGTATTAGCAATACTTATATCTGACAAAATAGATCTCAAAGTAAATGCCATAACAAGAGATAAGGAAGGCCACTTCATAATACTAAAGGGAGAAATCCAACAAGAAGAAATAATTCTGGTAAACATATACACTCCCAATATAGGAGCACCCAAATACATAAAAAAACTCCTGGAGGATATCAAGGGAGAGATTAATAGCAATACAATCATAGCAGGAGACTTTAATACCCCACTATCACCATTGGACAAATCCTCTAAACAAAAAATCAGCAAAGAAACAGCAATCCTAAATGACTCACTAGACCAGATGGAATTAATTGACATCTTCAGAACATTTCACCCCAAAGCCACAGAATATACATTCTTCTCAAGTGCACATGGGTCATTTTCAAAGATAGACCATATGCTGGGTCACAGGCAAAGTCTCTTCAAATTCAAGAAGATAGAAATTCTATCAAGCATCTTCTCAGATCACAGTGGCATAAAACTGGAAATCAACTACAATAAATACAATCCAAAGAAATCAAACACATGGAGACTAAACAGGATGCTATTAAACAATGACTGGGTCACCAGAGAGATCAAGGAAGAAATAAAAAACATCATGGCAATAAATGACAATGAAAACATAACAATCCAAAATCTATGGGACACAGCGAAAGCAGTCTTGAGAGGGAAGTTCATAGCTCTACAAGCCTACTGCAAAAAAACAAGAAACAATGGTAATTACCTAACCCTACAACTCAAAGAGCTAGAAAAAGAGCAGCAAGAAAAGCCCAGTGTAACCAGAAGGAAGGAAATAACAAAGATCAGAACAGAGATAAACGACATAGAGACCAAAGAAACAATACAAAAGAACAACAAAACCAAGAGCTGGTTCTTTGAAAGGATAAACAAGATTGATGAACCTCTAGCCAGGCACACCAAGAAGCAAAGAGAGAGGACTCAAATAAACAAAATCAGAAATGAAAGAGGAGAAATAACAACAGACCACACTGAAATACAAAGGATTGTTACAAAATACTACGAACAACTCTATTCCAACAAACTGGACAACCTGGAGGAAATCGACATATTCCTAGAAAAATATAACCGTCCAAAAATCAATCAAGAAGAATCTAAACAGCTCAATAGGCCAATAACTATGGAAGAAATTGAAGCAGTCATCAAAAAGCTTCCGGCAAACAAAAGCTCGGGGCCTGACGGCTTCACAGGAGAATTTTACCAAACATTCAAGGAAGAACTAAAACCTATCCTCCTCAGACTATTCCAAAAAATTCAAGAGGAAGGAACACTTCCAAGCTCTTTCTATGAAGCCAGCATCACCCTAATACCAAAACCAGATAAAGACAACTCAATGAAAGAGAATTGCAGGCCAATATCCCTCATGAACATAGATGCCAAAATCCTCAACAAAATTCTAGCAAATCGGCTCCAGCAATACATCAGAAAGATCATACACCATGACCAAGTAGGATTTATCCCAGGAATGTAAGGATGGTACAATATCCGCAAATCAATAAACGTGATACATCACATAAACAAATTGAGAGATAAAAATCACATAGTCATATCAATTGATGCAGAAAAAGCATTTGACAAAATCCAACACCCTTTCTTGATAAAAACTCTCAACAAGGTGGGAATAGAAGGCTCATACCTCAACATAATAAAAGCTATATATGATAAACCCACAGCAAACATCATACTCAATGGACAAAAACTAAAACCATTTCCCCTAACAACAGGAACAAGACAGGGATGCCCACTCTCACCACTCCTGTTTGACATAGTACTGGAAGTATTAGCCATTGCAATTAGACAAGAAGAAGAAATAAAAGGCATCCAAATTGAAAAAGAACAAGTAAAGCTGTCTTTATTTGCAGACGACATGATATTGTACATAAAAAATCCGAAAGACTCTGTCAAAAAACTAATAGATTTAATAAATGAATTTGGCAATGTAGCAGGATACAAAATTAACGCCAAGAAATCTATGGCCTTTCTATACACCAATCGTGAACTTACAGACAGAGAGACTAAAAAGGCAATCCCATTTACCATCACATCAAAAAAATTAAGATACCTAGAAATAAACTTAACTAAGGAGGTAAAAGACCTATACACGGAAAACTACAGGACACTGAAAAAAGAGATACAGGAAGACGTAAACAGATGGAAGAACATACCATGTTCATGGATTGGTAGAATCAACATCATTAAAATGTCCATACTACCCAGAGCAATCTATAGATTCAATGCACTCCCCGTTAAAATACCAACGGCATATTTCACAGACCTTGAAAGAACTTTCCAAAAATTCATCTGGAATAAAAAAAGACCCCGAATAGCAACAGCAATCTTGAGAAAGAAGAATAAAGTAGGAGGGATCTCAATACCAGATTTCAAGCTGTATTACAAAGCCACTATTCTCAAAACAGCCTGGTACTGGCACAAGAACAGACATATAGATCAGTGGAACAGAATAGAGAATCCAGATATTAACCCAAACCACTATGCTCAATTAATATTTGACAAAGGAGGCATGAATATACAATGGAATAAAGATAGTCTCTTAAATAAATGGTGTTGGGAAAATTGGACAGATACATGCAAAAAAATGAAGCTAGATCACCAACTTACACCATACACAAAAATAAACTCAAAATGGATACAGGACTTAAACATAAGACAGGAAACCATAAAAATACTAGAGGAATCCACAGGCAACAAAATCTCAGACATATGCCAAAAGAACTTCTTCACGGATACTGCCCCTAGGGCAATGGAAGCTAAAGAGAAAATAAACAAATGGGACTACATCAAAATAAAAAGCTTTTTTACAGCAAAAGAAACTATCAACAAAACAACAAGAAAGCCCACTGCATGGGAGAACATATTTGCAAATGTTATCACTGATAAAGGTTAATCTCCAACATCTACAGGCAGCTTATACAACTTAATAAAAGGAAGGTAAATGATCCAATAAAAAATGGGCAACGGACCTAAATAGAATCTTTTCAAAAGAAGACAGAAGGAAGGCCAAGAGACACATGAAAACATGCTCAATGTCACTGATTATCCGAGAGATGCAAATCAAAACAACAATGTGGTACCATCTCACACCTGTCAGAATGGCTATCATCAACAAATCAACAAACGACAAGTGTTGGTGAGGATGTGGAGAAAAAGGAACCCTCGTGCACTGCTGGTGGGAATGCAGACTGGTGCAGCCACTGTGGAGAACAGTATGGAGTTTCCTCAAGGAACTCCCATTTGACCCAGTAATCCCACTTCTAGGAATATATCCTAAGAAACTGGGAACACCAATAAGGAAGGATATATGCACCCCTATGTTCATAGCAGCACAATTTACAATAGCTAAGATCTGGAAACAGCCTAGGTGCCCGTCAGCAGATGACTGGATCAGAAAACTATGGTACATCTACACAATGGAATATTATGCTGCCATAATAAGAAGGAATTCTTACCATTTGCAGCAACCTGGATGGAATTGGAGAACATTATGTTAAGTGAAATAAGCCAATGAAAGAAAAATACCACATGATCTCATTCATTTATGGATAATAAAGAACATTATAAACTTGAACAAAAAGATAGATACAGAGGCAGTAAAGTATCAAACAGTCTGTCAAATTACAGCAGGAAGGTTAGGGAGAGGTGGGGAAGATAAGAGATCAATCAAAGGACTTGTATGCATGCATATAAGCATAACCAATGAACACAAAACTCTGGGGGGTGAGGGCATATATGGGAGTCAGGTGGGGGGGAGGCAATGGTAAGATATAATACCTTAATAAAAAAAATTGGAAAAAAAAAAAAGAAAGATAGCATTTCCTAAAGGGCCTAATTGAACACATCTGGCATTGTTGGTGGTAAAATTATACAAAAACATAAGTCGTACTTATGATAAGAGCTCAGTATAAATATCAGAAAATAGCAGGCTAACTTCAACTACCTGCACATGAGATGTAAGGAAAGTGTGAGGACTTCGGGAAAACTTTCCCCGCACTGAAAAGGGAAACAAGGGCACTTTTCTGCTTGGACCTTATTGCATTGTCTAGCTTGCTGCTCCTGCTGCCACCTTTCAAGCCTGAGGGGAAATGCTCAGGATTTTAGAGCCCTAGCATTATTGAGGGCTTCTGATATTTTGTTCTTATTTAAGCTATTCTGAGTTTGGTCTTTCTTGGTTGAAGCAAAAAAGCGCCTCTCTTGATATTTTGTAAGAATTACTTTCCATAGTCACACCTGGAAAAAACCCATTGACCTACTCACTGTTGCTTAATTAACATGTTCTTTCTTCCTATGGCATGTCCTTCAGAACTCGGTTTGTTTCTGATCTTTATTCTGGTGATTTCCTTTTAAATGTTTTTATTTTATTTTATTGATTTAAGAAAGGAAGGGAGAGAGAGATAGAAACATCAATGATGAGAATCATTGATCAGCTGCCTCCTGCACACCCCACTTTGGGAATTGAGCCTGCAACCTGGGCATGTGCCCTTACCGGGAATGGAACTGAAACCCCCTGGTTCATAGGTCAACCCTCAACCATTGAGCCACACTGGTCGTTCTGATGCTTTCCTTTTAAAACTATAACTTTTTTTCCTCAGTTTTATGAAGGTATAATTGAAAAATCAAAACTGTATCTATTTATGGTGTACAACATAATAGTTTGATATACATTATGAAATGATTACTAAAACTGTAACTTTTAACTTAATGATCTATCAACTATCAGTATCTGGTTTAGATGATTGCAGTATTAATGTATCCCTCTGATTCCAGAGATAAAAATACCAAAACCTCTTCTAGTCAGATAGATCATTTCTAAGAAATATTGGACATAATTTGTCAAATTTTATTAGATGTTGGCAAGATTTAAGGTTTAATGTGCTGTCTATAAATAGAAAATTCTTGTGCATTTCCATAAGGTTAACACCCAAGACAATGTATTATGGGTACTGAATGTGTGTACATATAAAGGTCACATCACACATATCCTTCTGCCTACACTACAAGAAAGCTGTGGAAGCAGATGCTGAGGATCTCCTTATTTTTTTAAAAAGGTGCTTTAAGTAAGGAAGAAATGTGTGGTAGCACTTCTCTAAAAATGTAAATGTATCACAGAACTCCTGCTTTCACAAAATACAAGGCAGTCATAAATGCAGGCCTCCAATGAGAGGCTCCAATACACACATGGGGCCACAATCCATAGGAGTCTAAACAGACCACAGGTCAACGAAATGACCTAGCATGCTGAGGCCGGGGTTATATAACACCAATGTTAGCAAAGCCAGCTGAAGAAGGAAACCGCGGGCACCAAGGACCAGGGGACACAAAGACTGTGTTCTCCTGAGCTTAGAACAGTGTCTGCACAGGACACGGCTGTCGTAGTTATGGGATAGGAACAGCAGTGGTGGTGGTGAAAACATAAATAACAGTTAACATGGATGAAATGTTTACTGTGTAATAGGCTCTGTTATGAATGCTTTACATGTAAGCACTATAATGATTCCCAATACAAACTTGCCCATTATCTTGCTCATTGCATCTCTCCTCATTTGGCAGTCAACAAAGATTATAGAGCACATATAAAAGGTTTTATGATTGTCATCTTCCACATTTCTTCCTCTACCTCTTTCTATTAGTTCTTTTCTGGATGAACCCTTTCCAATAAAAGAAAAATACTTATGTGCTTTTTTTTGTGTGAGATGGGAAAATGCACATAGAAATAGTGCAAAAAATGTGAGATCCATTAATTTTATTGTAACACAATGAAGCTGATGAGACTCTTACAGTTGGATTTATTTGGGAATAGAATGAGGAAACACTGCATAATCCTGCATTAAGTCTCTATCAGACAACATTTATGATAACGAAAGCAAAACTGGATCTAGGCGCTATTCCAAGCCATGGAGATTAGCAAGTAATCACAGGCACAAATCCTAATTCAATTCTGGAGAAACTGGGAAAGACTTAAAGAATTAAAAAGTAGAAACGATTTTAAAAAAAGAGAAAATGTTGACCTCCACATGCACTGGTCAGTATCAGCAAAATTCTACATTCACCTATGTATAGCTCCATCAGTGTACCTCACTAACTATAATAATCCTATATAATAAAAAGCTAATATGCAAATCGACCAAATGGTGGAACCAGTCGCTGTGACGTGCACTGACCACCAGGGGCAGATGCTCAATGCAAGAGCTGCCCCCTGGTGGTCAGTGCGCTCCCACAGGGGGAGCACCGCTCAGCCAGAAGCCGGGCTCATGGCTGGCGAGTGCAGGGGCAGTAGCGGGGAGCCTCTCCCGCCTCCACGACAGCGCTAAGGATGTCTGACTTACGGTTTCGGCCCACTCCCCTAAGCCATCAGTTGGACATCCCCCAAGGGCTCCTGGACTGTGAGAGGGTGCAGGCTGGGCTGAGGGACCCCCTGCCCCCGACCCAGTGCCCGAATGGCGTGTACCGGGCCTCTAGTAAAAGTATAATATGCTAATTAGACCGGACAACCTTCCGGATGACCTTCCGGATGAAGCCGTGGTGGCAGGGGCCGAGGCAGAGAAGGCAGAGGAGGCAGAGGAAGCAGAGGAGGCAGCGGTGGCGGGGGCCGGGCCCCTTGCATGAATCTCTGCATCGGGCCTTTATAATTATCTCCTGATAAGTCTACATTGGAAGGAAACAACTTGAAGTCAGGAACTGTCAATTTCATTTACTGACTCCACAGCAGTGCATCTGTGTAGGCAACAACAGAATTTACTAGTTCAATATTAGGAGCTCTCTGGAGTGGTTCCAAGTCTCAGTTTCGTCATCTATAAAATGGGTTTAAAGTACCTACCCCATTGGGTTGTGATGAATGGAAGCTATAATATAGGCGACGCATTTCATTCAGTGACTTGGACACAGCACTCAACAAATGGCAATTATTATAAGATACTAATAAACAAATAAATGCACAGATGTATGGTGCACTGAACTCCGATTGCCAGAAGATATAAATTAAAAAAATGGACAACCTTGGTCTTCAAAACTCTCAGTCCTCATATAACACGGCACTCACTGCTGCTTCGGGGTGCTACAGGAAGAGCAAGGATGAACTCTGACACAGTTTCCCCAGGGGAATATGTCCATGATTGACCTCAGAGATGACGGGGTTAATATAAGACCCTTTCATAGTTACTGCCCTGCTGATGCCTACCAAATTCTTTGTGCTTTCTGTCTCATCTTTCACCATTTCTAGTTATATTTAGTTATAATTTAAATATTAACACTTCCTCTTCGCAAATTACTTAAAGTACATAAACACATCTGTGACTTAAGCATAATTTTTAAATGTGCATTTGAACTGTATTACTTTCTTTCCACAGTTCCCTCACATTGATAAGCAGCAAAGAATGAACGAATGAGTGAACAAAAAAAGAAAGAAATTATGAAAGAAAGGAAGAAGGAAGAGCTTAGGCAGTTCATAAAACCTAAAGGATAACAGTACTGCAACTCTGAAATTCATAGTAATTAAATCTAGGACAAGAAGAAAGAAAAGACTTTTGAGATTAGTATCATAAAGTAGAGATCAGATTATAGTGATATTTATGATAAACTGAAATTTATAGTGCAAAAGAGGAGAAAGTGTATTTAATCACCTATCAGACTATTTCACCTTATCATCTCATTTTACAGATGAGGCAGCTGAGCTTTGACACATAAGATGATTCTGTCCGTCATTATGTAGATTTGCACTGTGGACCATGGACCGACATCAGTATCACCTGGGAGTTTGCTAGAAACACAGAATCTCAGGCCCCATATTGAGCATACTGAATCAGAATCTGAATTGTAACAAGATCTTCATGTGATTCATCGGTACATTAAAGTTTGACAAGCATTAATAAAGGTAGCTTGTTGCCAGGAAGTTCATAAATTAGGTAATTTTAAACTGAATGACATTTTCTACAAATTATATGCTGATCTTTGAATTTGGCTCTGAATAACTGACCTATAAATTTTATACTCAGTATAAAACTTGAGGCAATGGCTCTTTGAAGCCCTGAATGAACAATACATTGTACTAATACACAGTGACCACTCAGCTACTGTTTCCTCATCTGTGAAATGGACAGAATAACAGAACCTAAACTCAGAGGGTTATTAAGAAGACTAAGTTAAGACATGTAAAGCCTTTAGAATAATGCTGAACTAAGAGCAAGGTTCAACTGAGTGTTAATCACTAACTATGATTATTATGATCTTGAATAAGGTTTGATATGATAGATGTGCATGTCACTGCCCACCTATTCTCACCTACTCCTGTTGCAGCGAAAGGCATTTGAGATATTATCCAGGATGAGGAATAAATACAGTCTCTGCCCACAAAAGAGAGCCAATAAAAGTCCTTCACTTGAAAGAAAGATAACAACCAACATTGTTGAATTACTTCATCAAATGGGGACTGACTTTTTGAGCAACTATGGACACACATGGAATTAATAAGTTTTAAGCAAATATGTGAATAAAATTTACAATGTTGGTTAATGAATAATTTTCAGTAACAAGTATTACTCTGTATAGCACTAAATATTGAATTCATAATTCAGGATTGTTTAAAGAACATTTAAAGAATGAACAAAAGTTAGAGTACTGAATATTCAATTCAATGCACTGCAACAGTGAGCTTTACTTTAGGGAGGTGGCAGACATACACACAAGGGCCCAGAATGAACCCAGAAGGGGGAATTGGAGGGGGGAGGGCAGAGGTCTCTTTCACAGAATAAGACAACACTAGTATGATAAAGCACCAGCTTGCTCATCTACTTATTTCAAGCCTTGATCCAGGTTGAGTAAAGAGAGCCACAAAAAGCAAGCATTTAAACTCCAAACATGTGAAATAAAAAACCAAGTGTTAAAACCACCCTATAACTTGAGTTTCCTACTTATTAGACTTAAACAATAGTTTTCAAGTACTCGGGAAAGCATAGCAGAGATGAGGCCTCGGGTAATGAGTCAGACTATTGCTGGCACCTACAGTGCGCCACCGCAGCTGTCTGGCTGGATTTACAGGACAGTGAGATTATGCAGAGGAAGGTGCCACAGAAGCCAAGAGAGCCTAAAGCATAAGCTAAGAGGGACTGAGGGAGATGAGAGAAGAGACATTTCTGCCTCCTGCCAGCCCTGCACAATACAGTTCCCAAATGGCTCCCCGAGTTTCCTGGGCAGAGAAGGCACGAGCTCACGGTTGCCGCAGACCTTTCCTCCACGTTTCCTCTCCTCCCCTCTGGGGAAGTCTTGTATTATAATCATGTTAAGTACTTTTCTTAAGACACGCTAACAGTGACAAAATGCGTCTCCTATTCTCCTCACATATATAAGCATGACCACTCTACACAAATAGTTACAAACTGCCAACACTTTAACAACATCTGTATCACTTATACTTAATACCAAATCTGCTCTATGATACCTGAAGGCAAGCAAGTTGCCATGATGAAAATGGAATATACAAAGGGATATGTGCTAGGCTAAATAAAGGCCTCCAAAAGGCACCCATGTCCTAATCCCTGGAACCTATGAATACGTAACCTTACATTCAAAAAGAAGTTCACAAATGTAAATAAGAAAGGATCTTGAGATGTGGAGATTGTCTTGAATAATCTTGGTGGGCTCCATCCAAGGGTCCTTATAAGAGGG
Organism: Eptesicus fuscus; assembly: GCF_027574615.1. Taxonomy (NCBI): domain Eukaryota; kingdom Metazoa; phylum Chordata; class Mammalia; order Chiroptera; family Vespertilionidae; genus Eptesicus; species Eptesicus fuscus. The sequence continues at coordinate 90,273,360 of NC_072481.1, forward strand.
AGACAGAAATTCAGAGAGAAGGGGATGTGACACAGAGGGAAAGCGAAGAGAACAGGCAATACAGAGCCGTGAGTGAGAAACGAGGACAGCCCTAGAAGCTGGCAAAGGCAAGGGGTGGATTCTCCCCTAGCGCCTCCCAAAAGACCCAGTCCTGCTGACACCTTAATTTTAGCCACTCAGATAGGTTTTGAATTTCTGAACTCCACAACTGTAAAATAATAGACATGTTGTTCTAATCTGCTAGGTTTGTGGTAATTTGTTACATTAGTAATAGGAAACTAACCAAGAATATAATTAATAGATATTAATTATAAGTGAATAATTAGGAAATAGTTCTCTGTGATCTACAAATTACAAAGTATTTTACAGACATATACGGTTTCAGCAATCAAATACTAACTGCCCCATCAGAAGTTCTTAAGTTTATTACACAAAGGCAACAATGTAAATTCCATAATAGTGCAGTTATGCATACACTGATTTTAACTCTGAAGGCAGAAAAGATTTTTTTAAATGATACTTAATACAAGAGACCCATAGTCTATTCCTGGATATCTCTGTGTCCCCTAATAGAAGACAGTTGTGAATACAATAAAAACCACACTTAAGCCACTAACTTGTGGTAGCTACTGTTACTCATCTGTGCTTGCCCACCACACTGCACAGCACACTGCTCTGTACAGTGTTGGCTGGTGTCCCATCAATGTTTGATGATTAAATAAATGATTTAATAAATGAAAAATTAAATGCCAGAAACTTAGCTCCTTAGCCAGGTTTTACTTTTAATTATTTAGATGGGTCTTTATTCCAAATTTATATAGAAGGTCCTGTTTCTAGATTAAAAATAAATAGATTACTTTAAAAAAATAGGATTTTTTTAAAGGCCAAACAAATAAACAAAAGAAAATAGAAACAGACACATAGATATGGAGAAGAATCTGTTGGTTGCCAAAGAAGAGGGTGTGGGAGGGATCAGAATTTTTAAAAGGCCATTAAAAATAAAACCAAAGAATCAAATCAATGATTAACTTTTGGTTAGGATGCAAAAGTTTGCAAAAAAATTTCAGGAACAAGGATAAAACAATAACTTTAAAAATATTATCTGCCATAAAAGATATTGAAGAGATCTGGATACAAGCTTAAATGAATGAAACTCCAGAGAAATGAGCCCTCCAAGGGTGAACAGATATTAGTGGCTGCTGTCACCATGTGGGCCTGAGTAGTCAGAAGAGCTAGCCTGCTCTTGGTAAAGAAACTTCACTGGAGAGGAGAAATTAGCCAAATTTTTATCAACCATTCCTTGGCTGGTGTGGCAGATTGGAAAATGGGGAGATAGTTAGCCCACACTGCCAGCCAATTTACCTTCATAATATTTTTGCTCAGCAAGCACTGACTGGTGTGGAAGAAGCTAGCAACTGGGTGGAAAGCAGAGAGAGATCTTATCATTTCACATGCATAGATCCCAAACTTCTGAAGGGCCAGATCTCACCATCCAGAGAAAATCAGATGGGAAATCCAGTTCCTGATTAGAGATAAGAAATCTGGCCTAATCCCTTTAGTCGCCGGGCAGGAGAAAGTGTAAGGCTTCTGTATTCTTTTAAACACAATTTCAAAAGTAAGACCAGTGAAAAAGCAGAAAACATGTGACACGTAAGAAGAAAAAATAAAAGAATACAAGGAGAATAATAGATAACTAAATGGTTGGAATTAATAGACAAGGACTTTAAAGTAAATATTTGGAAGATGCTAAAGAATTTAAGGAAAAATGTACAAAAGGGGTGCAAAGATGGAGAATTTCATCAGAGTAATCAAAATTCTTAAAGGAAAGCAAGTAGAAACTGTAGACTAATAAGTAAAATATCTGAAATTATTAATTCCTTGGTGGGGCCTAATGGTTAACTGGACACAATAGAAAAAATTAGTAAACACAAAGAGAAGACTTACAACTATCCAAAATAAAGCACAGAGTGAAAAAAAAATCAATAAAAACAAACCCTGAGCATAAGTTCTATGGCATAATTCCAAATGGTCTGACACACATGAAGTTAGTCTGAAAAGGAAAAGAAAGAAGGAGTATAATTGTTAGAAGAGAGAGTAGAGGAGAATTTTCAAGGAGGTTGAAAGACAATCCAACACAGTGAAACCTAAGGAGGATAACAGACAGAAAATCACACATAAGTCAAACTGCTGAAAACCAAACTAAAAGGATACTGGCAGTAAAATGACATCTCTAAAGAGCTGAAAGGAAAAAAAAAAATAACATAAAAAGTGACAACCTATATCCAAGGAAAATATTCCTAAAAAATAAAGGTGAGCCTGGCGGGTGTGGCTCAGTGGTTGAGCATCAACTCATGCACCAAGAGGTCACTGGTGTGATTCCTGGTCAGGGCACATGCCCAGATTGCAGGCTCTATCCCCAGCATGGGGTGTGCAGGAGGCAGCTGGTCGATGATTCTCTCTCATCTTTTATGTTTCTATCTCTCTCTCCCTCTCCCTTCCCCTCTGAAATCAATAAAAACATATAAAATAATAATAAATTAATAGAATAAAATAAATAAATGTGAAACAAAGGTGTTTCCAGACAAACTAAAGCTGAAAAAATTCATGTTGCACTGCAAGAAATATTAAAAGAAGTTCTTCAGACTTAAGGGAAATAATCACAAAGAAAAATCAAAATCAGCAGAGGAATAATCAGTGTGGGGTAAATATCAAGAGAAATATAAACAACATAGTTTTAAACATCGTTAAAAAGATAACTGACTATATGAAGAAAATAGAGCAATATATTGTGAGATTATAACATATGAAGAAATAAAATATGACAATAATACAAAAAAACAGGAGGTGTAAAAAGGAATTACACTATTGTAAAGTTGTTAACTGTTTCATGACTTTGTATAATAGTTACTCATGGTAAAGTGAGATGAATTAATTATGCATATTGTAATCTAGAATAACCACTTAAAAATAATACAAAATGGTGAAACTAATAGCAATAAGGGTAGTAAAATGGGATATAAAAATAAACAAACAAAAATCCCCCACAAAAAACATATTTCCAAATACAGAAATAAAGAATAGAAGAGGGAAATAGGGGGAAAAAATAAAAGGATAACAGAATTAAGTCCAAGAATATCCCATGTAATTATATTAAATGTAAGATGTATTCAACACTCAAATTAAATCTGAATTTTAAAAAAGACCCAACTCTATGGTGCTTATAAAAGATACTCTTTTAATATAAAGACATAGAGTGACAGTAAAATGATGAAGAAGGTGTGCATTACAAACACTAATCATAAGAAACAAATGTGTCTATATAGGATCAGAAAAACTAAACTTTAAAAGCATCACCAGATATAAAGATCTATAATAAAATAATCAAGAAAGCTCAAAACTGGTTCTCTGCTTAGACTAAAAAGCTTGATAAGTCTTTTTCCACATACAATTTCTGAAGGTTTATGAACTCCTGTGGGGTGTTTATGGACTCCTTTATAAACCTATTTTCAAATTCACATTATATTTAAATTTAATAATTCAATTTTCAAATGCATGACCCCCTCCATTCTTTCAAACATTCTTTTTTTTTTTAATTTACTTGATTCTTGCAAGTCATTTTACCTGAAATGTCACCTTCTGGTTGATATCAGACACATGGAACTGCTTCAGGAAGCGCTCATCCTCACTCCAGAAGAGGCGGATGTCAGGGATGTCATAGAGGATCATGGCCAGTCTTTCTAATCCTAGGCCAAAGGCCCAGCCAATTTTATCTTGAGCACCAGCTATGATTAGGAAACAAAACAGAACAATTGATTTAAAAATCATAAAGCGTTCACAGGCACATACTACTTCCTGGTAACTAACCAGTAACACTGTTGAGTGCCTACTAGTGGCAAGGCACTGGGGTGGGGCTGTGGGACATCCAAGGCAATGCCCAACCTTAGACTGCTCCTGCTGCTCACATTCCTCACTGCTCTCATTGAGGCAGTTTGGACTCATACTGTCTCTAAAACTGATTCATTTCTGACTAGATTCTAAGCTCTTTTAAGCCCTGCTCCCTGTCTCTGGCACATGATTTTTCTGTAATCCTTGTTTGCCCTGATTCAAACATAACCATGCTCAGGTTACAAAGTCCCTAAGTAGCTTACTAGACAGACAAATGTGTTCAAAACATGCCATCGTGGACCATTAACATTCAGAAAATGTGTGTCAGACCTTCAAGAACTGATAACAGTAAAATACAACTCTTACTCACAGAGGAGCTACCTTAGCAATACTCCGAGAGCAAGCAAGCCAAGGGGAAACACACATCTAGTACTACTCACTCCAAAGGTGAAGTGTGCTGTTCAGATATGGCAAGGCCATGAACACTAAGGCAGAGTAAGACAGGAGACTTGAGACAGATATTGCTGTAGCAAGAAGGTCACAGAGCAATTTGTACTGCTGGAGAGGCTATGACAAGGGCCCACGAAAGGAACATAATTTCAACTGCACAGTAAAGGATGAGCAGGATCCTAGGTAGGTGGAGATGGCCTCAAGATCCCTGCTCTGTGTAAACCTCTCCCTGGAGTGTGGGTGAGACCGTGAATGAAATGGGATTTCACTCCTATGTTGAGGTTACTTTATATGAGAGTCCACCTTAGCCAACTAGGGAGATTCTCCTGCTGACTAGGAGCTGCCCTGAAGTGAGAGGGCCATGTGGCAGGACCTGAGGGAGGCCCCAATAACTGAGCAAGGAAATGTCATAGAAGTCATAGAGAAGGGTGAGCCTCATTGAATGACCTGTTTAGAAGATAAATGAATAAAAGCATTAAATGAGTTCACAAAAGAAAGATACAGAAAGAGAGACTGGCTCAGTAGTAGGAGGGAAGGTGTGTGAAAGAAGAGCAAGTAGCTGGCTAATTTGTAGAGTGCCCCTGTGTGCCTGAGTAGGAATGAACATTGAAGTGAGGAGGAGGGGAGGGGATTTTTTAAAATTTTATTTTATTGTTTAAAGTATTACAAATAGTAGTACATATGTCTCATATGTCTCCTTTTTTCCCCCCATTGACCTCCTCCCGGCTTCCCTTATCTACCCCTCCGCCCCCCTGCCGCTGTATTTAACCACAGGAACAACGGGGTCACAGGAATGTGTGCACAACTCCTGGCCAACTTCTGCTGCCTAGGAGAGCAGTTGAAGAGCGAGGCAAAACAAGTCAGAGTAATTTATATTGATGCATGAAAACCTTAAAAAAAAAAGCTGGCAACTACATAAAGACATGAAAATTAACATAACCGTGATATACTGGTTTTTTATCTACTAAAATAATATTTTCTTTAAATGACATTGGCCAGTCCTGGATCCCACACGTCATTCATTGTGTGGTTCTAGTACCCTTGACATTTGGAAAATAACATGGTAATACATATAAAGATCTTTGAAAGTGCTCATACTCTCTATTCTTATGATTTTACTCAGGAATTTATCCTAAGGAAATAATTCAACGAAGGAAAAAGACAAATGAAGGAAGATGCTCAGAGCGGTGTTACTTGTAAGGGCAAATATATAAAAACAACCTAGATGCCCCAAATTAGGGAATGCCTTAAAAATCATAGTACTTTTAAAGTAGTCATTTAAAAAATCAGTTCTATGAATGTTTATTAAATTTATTAAATAAGAAATTTTTTAAAATTATGAGAAAATTAATATGTACTTTGATACTAATATTTAATATAGGTACAAATGAGAATGGCAATGTAAAAAAATAAAAAACAAAATGTGATGTTGAAGGGTTATAATAATTTTAAAACAACTTTAAAGCATTTCTTTTTATAACTGTTAGTCTTTCAAATAAAAAGAATAATAAAGATAGGTGGCAATGTTAACATTGCTTTGTAAATTTGGCTTTTTCCTCAATTATAAAAGGTTTTAGATCTTACACAATTTTTAGGTAAAACCAATCATTTAGAACCCAATATCTGTAACTTAATGAGTAGTATATTTAGGATATTTTATTTTATTTTATATTTAGCCATTTTTTAGTATCTTAGCTTTTTTGCTCCTTCCATTAATTACTCAAACTTGCTTTTCCATCCCTGAAAGTTTTCCTAAAACAAGAACAAGAATAACAAAGAGCCTTTGCTGTTCTTTTAGGAAGTAGGTAAGAAAAAGAGCAACAATCTTATTTTCAAAACTAGAGGCCCGGTACACAAAATTTGTGCACAGAGGAGGGGAGGGTGTCCCTCAGCCCAGCCTGCAGCCTCTCCAATCTGGGACCCCTCTAGGGATGTCTGACTGCCCGTTTAGGCCAGATCCCGGTAGGATTGGGCCTAAACGGGCAGTCGGACATCCCTCTCACAATCCAGGACTGCTGGCTCCCAACTGCTCACCTGCCTGCCTTCCTGATTGCCCCTAACCGCTTCTGCCTGCCAGTCTGATCACCCCCTAACCACTCCCCTGACAGCCTGATTGATGCCTAACTGCTCTCCTGCCAGCCTGTTTGCCCCTAACTGCCCTCCCCTGCAGGCCTGGTCACCCCTAACTGCCCTTCCCTGCAGGCCCGGTTGCCCCCATCTTCCCTCCTCTGCTGGCCTGGTTACCTCTAACTGTCCTCCCCTGCAGGCTTGATCATCCCCAACTGCCCTTCCTTGCAGGCCTGGTCCCTCCCAACTGCCCTCCCCTGCTGGCCTGATCACCCACAACTGCCCTCCCCTGCTGGCCTGATCACCCACAACTGTCCTCCCTTGCAGGCCTGGTCCCTCCCAACTGCCCTCCCCTGCTGGCCATCTTGTGACGGCTATCTTGTGTCCACTTGGGGGCAGGCATCTTTGATCACATGGGGGCAGCCATCTTGTGTTGGAGTGATGGTCAATTTGCATATTACTCATTTATTAGATAGGATGGGCAAAGAGGGGAAGGTGTGAGGTAGAAGAGAGTATAGGGGGGACAAATGGTGATGGAAGGAAACTTGACTTTGGGCAGTGAACAGATAATACAATATGCAGATGGTGTATTATACAATTGTATACCTGAAACCTATATAATTTTATTAACCAATGTCACCCCAATAAATTCAATAAAAAAGAAATAAAATGTGCAAATAATATTAAGACAGTCACAGAAAATGAAAGTAAAATCCTTAGGCAAATCAAAAGCTTAAGAAAACTGCAACATAAAAATGCACCAAGTTATCATATTTTACTTAGCAGACTGGCAAAAATAAAAACATCTGAGAGCAAAGCCAAGTGAAAACAAGCACTCTCATACACCGCTGGCGGGTTCATTTGTGGTTTCTAATCCATTCACCTCAGGAGTATAACATAGCAGCAGCTACCAAAATTAAAGGTACATGTACCAGCTTGTTACTTTAACTATTAATGTACCCTATTTATGAAAAATTATGAATGTATAAGGCTATTTATTGGATTATTGTTTATAATAGCAAAAGACTATAAGCAACTCACATGTCCACCAACAGGAAATAAAATAAATTATGCTATATCTATTCAGTGGAATCCTATATAATAAAGAGGTAATATGCAAAATGACCATCACTCCAACACACAAGATGGCCACCCCCCATGTGGACTCAAGATGGCCAGCAGGGGAGGGCAGCTGGGGGGACCAGGCCTGCAGGGGAGGGCAGTTAGGGGTGACCAGGCCTGCAGGGGAGGGCAGTTAGGGGCAAACAGGCTGGCAGGAGAGCAGTTAGGCATCAATCAGGCTGTCAGGGGAGTGGTTAGGGGGTGATCAGACTGGCAGGCAGAAGCGGTTAGGGGCAATCAGGAAGGCAGGCAGGCGAGCAGTTGGGAGCCAGCAGTCCTGGATTGTGAAAGGGATGTCCGACTGCCCGTTTAGGCCCAATCCTACCCGGATAGGGCCTAAACAGGCAGTCAGACATCCCATGAGGGGTCCCTGATTGGAGAGGGTGCAGGCTGGGCTGAGGGACACACACACCCCCGTGCATGAATTTCGTGCACTGTGCCTCTAGTTATTATTATAATAGGCAGTGACAGGTTTCAAAAACTAAAAGCAGCAGCCTTGCTGGGTGGCTCAGTTGGCTGGAGCGTCCATCATCCCTATACCAAAAGGTTGTGGGTTCAATCCCTGCACAGGAGGCAACCAGGAGAAAAATCGATATTTTTCTCTCACATGGATATTTCTTTCTCTCTCTCTCTCTCTTCCTCTTTCTCTAAAATCAATGGAAACATATCCTCGGGTAAAGATTAAAAGACAACACAAAACAAAGAAAAAACTAAAAGCAGAAGCTATCTGTTTTTGTTGTTTGTTTTAAATTTGGAGTTGGGTGTGAGAGAACTGGGCAATGGAGGACAATAGGGAGACTTTACACTATATGCCTTTTTAAATGAAGAGTGACAAGAAGTACTTCAGATAATGGAAATGTTGATGGCTAGATAAAATACGATAAGTTTTGTTTATTTTTAAGAGGTTATAAGAAGTACAAATTATTCCTCTTTTGTCAAACTGGTACCAAACTTTCAGAAAAATCGTATGATCACTAAAAATTGATCTGTCTGTCTTCCTTACAGCCTGAATTAGTTTCTTTCTTTCTGAAAGTGCTAATACATTTCTAAGCCTGGAAAATCAGCATTATCACCTGTGGGAGTTGAAAAAAAAAACAACAACCCTCAAATTCCTTAATACCCTTCCTCTTGAATCTCAGTGGGGGAAAGTGTGACTTCTGAGATTATGAGAAAAAAACCACACAACTAAGATAAATGGAAACAGTATTCAGCTATAAGTTACAGATAGATTGGGAAGCACGGGTCTTTAGTGAAGAACTTTAAAAATTCCAACACATCACAGGCTGGTAATTTTGTCACATATAAATATGCACATGGCACTGCTCCACAACATAATTCTTCTCACATGCAGATGAGCCATTTGCAAACATAGACCATATTCTTGGGACACAAAACAAATCTCAAAATATTTTACAGGATTAAAATTTACAAGAACTATCCTATGTCCAAAGTGAAAATAAATCAGAAATCAACAGTATAAAAATATCTGAAAAGTCCCCTAAATAAAGTGAAATTAAACAACATACTTTTAAATAACCCATAAATCAAAGACAAAAACACAAGAAAATTATAAAATACATTGAAATGAATAAAAAACACATAATATGTGTGTAATGTATCTAAAGTTGTGATTCAAAAGAAACCTATAGTATTAGATGCTTATATTTTTTAAAAAAGATCTCAAAGATACTATATTATGAAACTAGAAAAATATAAGAACTAAGAAAAACAAAGGGGGAAAATAGCATTAAGAAAACAGAAAAACAATAGAGAAAATGGATAAAAACAACAACAGGTTTTTTGAAAAGATCAATTTAATGGATAAACTTCTAGACAGACTAGTAAGAAAAACAACAAAAACAAACAAAGAAACAGAAAAGACAAATTACCAAAGTCAGGAATAATGACAGAGATTCTAGAGACATTAGAAGGATAATAAGGGAATATTACGAATAAACCTTATGCCAACTATATCAATAACTATCAACAACCTATATGAAATGGACAAATTTGAAACAAACTATCAAAGCTTATTACAAAGAAATAGATATCCTATATCAATCAAATATATTTAATATGTAGTTAAAAAACCTTCTTACAAAGAAAACTCGAATCCCAGATGGCTTTACTGGTGAATTCTATTACAATGTCAAAAAATAAATAGTACTAATTCTACAAAACTCTTCTAGAAAAAAAATTTTTTATGAGGCTAGCATTACCCTTATATCAAAACCAGATAAAGATATTACAAGAACTCTTCAAACCAATATATGTCATGAACATACAAGCCAAAAAAAACCCCACAAAACAAACTTTAACAAAATATCAACATATTGAATCCAGTAATACATGACAGGACACTACATCATAACTGGATTTATCCCAGGAATGCAAGGTCAGGTCACATTTGAAAACCCAACCAATAATTGATTACATAAGCAGGTTAAAAAAGAAAACACATGATTATCTCAATAGATACAGAAAAAGCAAGTGACAAAATTCAACATCCATTCATGATAAAAACTCAGCAAATGAGCAACATAGGGAACTTCTCCAATCTAATAAAAGACACAATAAAAAACCAACAGCTAATATTATACTCAATGCTGAAAGACTTGCTTTGCCCTCAGGGTCAGGTTGAAGACAAGGATGTCTACTCTCACTATTTATTTCTATTCCTATTTCTATTTCGATTAACCTGAATTCCAAGCCTTTGAAAAAAAGACAAAGCAAAAACAAAAACAGATTAACAGATTGGAAAGGAAAAGGTAAAACTATATGTGTAGATAGTATGGCTGTCTGTATAAAAATTCCTAAGGAATACATTTCAAAGATAACTAATATGTGAGTTTAGGAAGATCACACTATACAAAATCCACTGTATGCATGGGGGCCGCAGTCCCTCTGGCTGCCAGGGGAGACAGGCCCAGACCTCTTCAGAAGATAGGAAACCCACTCAACCTGAGAGGATACAATGCTCAGCCAGTGAGGGGGGCCATTCCATCAAGTACATGAAATCCTAACCACCTTGTGCAAAGTTTAACAACTTGCCTTTCACTAGGAACCAGGAGCAGCTGGACTCCAGCTTCCTACCATTGTTTACAACCTTTGATTCTCACAATCATTCTTATCAGAAAACCTGCTTGTGACAATCACTTACTATGGAGGGTTGCAATAAAGGGTATGGCATCTATTTGCTGAGCTCTATCAAATTCTACCTTTGAATGCTTTGGCTTGGTCTTATCTAGAGTTGCTTTTTCTGAACTACACCCCTGCATTGTGCCGGGGGCTCCTTGTCAAGGGTGCTTACCATGGTTGACACAGGCTTCCGTATGAGGCTTATGAAATAAACTGAAATCAGATCTAAGAATATGCCTAAGAAACTGGGAACACAAAAGGCTTATTTCCCTTGAACAACTGGATTGCTTTTCATTTTAAGGGTATCCTGGTTACATAATTGATCATAACACACTCTTTACTTCGAGCCCTTGGAAGCTTACAGCCAACCATGCAGGTCACCTCTACAACTATACAAGTGTTCAGGGTACATTTCTCTGTGTGACTCTTGTCCCAGTTTTATTTCATCCTTATTTCCTCTTTGTCCTGATTATCTCAACAATTTATTTTATCCTCTGGTACATACTTTTATATGGCACTTCAAATTCTTTATGGAAGAAAGTGATCCATAAATAACTAGACACTTAAAGATAGTGTCAGCCGGGCAGGTCTAATTTTCAGGTCTTTGGCACTCCTCAGCTGTAATTTGTTGCTAGGTGCTCACAAGCTGTCAGGGTTTTAGGCAGTATTTTCCCCCCATTCCAATACTACAGAGTTCCAGTAAACTCAAGTCTACAGAGGAGAAAACTGACTCTAGAGAAACATCTCAATTAAACAGAATATTAGGGATGGGTAGCAATGAGATATTCTTACTAATGTAGTTTTGTACCTCTGGGGATTAAGCCCACAACCCAGGCAATTTGCCCTGACCAGGAAGTGAACTGTGACCTCCTGGTTCATATATCAACACCCAACCACTGAGCCACACTGGCTGGGCCATAGGGCTTATATTCAGCAATGGTGTTGAACAAAAGCTTCCACTTCCCTTGACCATTACTTAAGATGACAGCCACATAAGAATAAAAGCCCCACAGCATCCCACTGCAACAGGGCACACCCAGAACTCAGGCCGAGAAAGGCCAGCACAGCTCCATAAATTCTGATTTCTTCTCTTTCCACCATTGACTTAGTCCTTGATCCCTTGCTTTCCCGCTACAATTCTTGAACTGTTTCCTCAGAGACTTGCCACTGGATAATTGACTTTTCAAGCTGTGCCCGAAGATCAATCTCCTGCCTGAAGAATTTCTCTTGTATATATCCCTGGCTCCACACACTTCTGTCAATAAGTCCTTCACACAATCTAAAGGCATCTCTTCTAAAGGAACCTTTCGATGATATGGAATAGACGGTGAACCAGATTCTACAAATCATGAAAACAGTGTCCTTAATGCAGACTGAGGTAGACTGCATTCTAATCAGCTCAAACAACCACCACAAACCCTTTACACCCATCTTAAAAAATCTCATTCTGGACCATACCCTCCTTTCCCTTGGGTTCCAGAATTCAGTTTTCTACAGTTTAATAAGGAGACAACAGTCTCTGGTGCATACATTAATCAATAGTACACGAAGCAATTCCCAAATGGTATCGTCCACTGAGACTCTTCCTTATAGATGTTTCCAATTTCCCTTCGGGATCTATGCCCTAGGAATTGGCATCCTTCTGCTTCTTTTAAATTTATTTATTTTTTATTTCAGAGGCACGGAGAGGTAGAGAGAGACAGAAACATCACTGATGAGAAAGAATTATCAATAGGCTGCCTCCTGCAGGCCCCACACTGGGGATTGAGCCTGCAACCCAGGCACATGCCATGACTGGGAATCAAACTGTGACTTCCTGGTTCAAAGGTCAGTGCTCAATCACTGAGCCACACCAGCTGGATGCATCCTTCTGCTTCTTGAACTTTAATCTGGGTGTCATGGACAGTGCTGGTTGCCTTCTAAGCAGTCACTGGATAGCAATGTACCTATTCCAAGTGGAGGGTGCCCCTGTTTCCTAATGACTAGTCTACAGGAAGGCATGGCCAATGAGATGCCAGAGGAAATCTGCTAGGGTGCTCAAGGGTGAGTTTCTTCTCCCCTCCTTTAGCATCACATCTGGAGACACATGGCACCAGGGGTTCCAAAAAACAATCCTTTTGTCAGTTATTTCTTGCTGCATACACCTCTCCAAAACTCAGTGGTTTAAGACAAATGTTCATTTAACTCAATAAAATTGGCACTCTGACCTTAACTGGATTTAATCATGCATGTATGGTCAGCTGGCATTCACAGGGCTGGTGCTGGCTGCCTGTTGGCTGGACACTTTGGTTCTCTCTCGTCAACAAGCTAGCTCAGGCTCATGCTCATGGTGGTGGTAAGAATCTAATTGCACTAAGAGGGCAAGTTTCAATGTGCAAAGCTTTCAAGCTTCTGCATGCAACAAATTTACCACTATCCTTATTGGCCAAAGTGAACAAATCACATGGTAAAGTTAAATTTAACAAGTAGAGAAAAAATTAATGGTAATGTTAGAATTGGTGGCTATTTTTATACCTACCACTACCATGGAAAACTGATATTATTGCCCAGAGCTACTTTTCAAAAAATTTTCTCTCCTAATTATACCTTGATTATCAGATAAATTCCTTCTCCACTGTCTCTTCAGTTATTAAAAAGTCTGTCAAAAGCAACTATAGTAGCTTGTCTTGCAAAGTCTGCTTGACTACTTTATTCTGATAATCATTTAATTTACTCAACAGATATTCATTGTTTGTGAAAAAACATTCACTATATGCTTCCAGATAAACAATATTACATAAAGGAAGGAGTTGGAAGAAAAAATTATCAGCTCAGCATGTGTTGAAGAACATTAACTCATTTAATCCTCACATCAACTCTGTTAGGTCACTATTATTAGTTCCACTTGATAGATGACAAAACCAAAGTTGAGAGAGTTAACTAATTTGTCCATGATTGTATAGCTACCCAGAAAAGCTCTGGCCACAAGCTATAGAAAATTTCATTAAGAGTTGCCCTTGCCTCGCTGGCGTGGCTCAGTGGTTGAGCGTTGATCTATGAGGTCACAGTTCTATTCCCAATCAGGGTACATGCCGGGTTGCAGGCTTGATCCCCAGTGTTAGGCATGCAGGAAGCAGATGATCAATGATTCTCTCTCATCATTGATGTGTTTCTCTCTCTCTCTCCCTCCCCTCCTCTCTCTTTCTCTCTTCCACACCCTTCATCTTTGAAACCAATAAAAATATATGTTTTTTAAAAGAATTGCCTGAGTAATAGATGTTTCATTTCCATACAAGGTTCTCAAGCTGGCCATTTCCATGTTCAGTACAATAGCTCATGGATGGCATCAAGGAGACCTGTTTTTTCCTCTCTTTTTGCTCCACCATCCTTAGTTTAGTTTTCATCCTTATTATAGTGACTTCATAACTGCAAATGGCCTATCCACCCACTGTCATCACATTACAGGCAAGAGGAAGGAAGGAATGGTTCTAGTGGTTCTCATGCCTGTGCTTTCATAGGGAAACAAAAACTATCCCAAAGGCCCCTAAACTTCCCCTTACATTTCACTGCCCAGAACTGTGTCTCTTGGCTGCTCCTACATCCAAGGGAAAATGGGGCTGGGAATGGCATTGGGTTAGTATAACAACTAATAAATGACAGATCTAGAATATGAGCCACATGTAGCTCTAGAGTTCATGTTCTCAAGGAATGTTCACCTTAAGATAGGCTGAACAAGGATGATTTGGAAGAATCAGGTGAGTATGGTCTACGTGACATGTGGGGTTTAAAAAGGTAAAGATCTTCCAACAAGGGATAAAAGTAAAAGCAAACATATGGCGGTAGAAACATGAAATGAAGTTAACCAAATTGGAATAGTACAGGGTAATTCAGACCTTTTGAAAATATAAAGGGAAGCCCTGCTCGGATTGGTTGGAGTGTCCTCCCATTCATCAAAAAGTTCGATTCCAGGTCAGGGTACATACCCAGGTTGTGGGTTTGATCCCCAGTCAAGGCTCGTAAGTCAAGGAAAGCAACCAATTGATATCTCTCTCTCTCTCTCTCTCTCTCTCTCTCTCTCTCTCTCTCTCTCTCCCTCTTTCCCTCCCTTTTCCTTCCTCTCTCTCTAAAAATCAATTTTAAAAAACCTCCGGTGAGAATTAAAAAAGAAGAAGAAAATATAAAGGGAATACTCATGCCTTGTTTAGCATTTACTAAGAGTTGAAAGCTAAATATATTGACTTGCATATAATCGACCAAGAAGTCATATACCACCTCTTATATTACCCTTTGACTAGCCCCCGGAATATAGTTTTTATATCTTTTATTCCTTTACCTCCCATTTCAATCTAATACACCAGAACTCAAGAAAATTAAGCATGTTATTCAGTACATTGAAAATAAGTTCTCATTTAGCCAAAGTTAGCCTTGCCAACAGTTTACTAGCTTTGACCATGCTTTCATTTTTGAGATAGAAATTGCTTTTTTTGATTATTTGTTGCATTTTTTAAAATTGCTTAAATTGCATACAAAGCTTCAGGTAATAATGCATTCCCCAAATTTGCCGATGAGACTTTTTAAAAAATGAAAGCTCTTTTTAAGTGCACAAAAGATGGTCATAACTCAAGAATCACTTTCAACTAAATGTAGATTCTTCATACATCCATTTTAATAAGATGAGTTATGTCCATAGTAGGTATTTAAGAAAACTGTCAAATGCTATAGGGTTGTTAGTGTTGGGATACATTTTTATTTGCTTTAAATGTATCATTAAGTTTCCTTATTAACAAGAACTATCAAAACAGGACCACAAGCAAAACACTAACTAGAATTGAGCAGTCTTTTAGGAAAAAAGGACCAGAAATGGAGAGAAGGTCAGTAAGTTCTCTGAGCCAAAAAGATAGGAGTACTGCCTTTAGGTGACAGGGTCAACACAGCTCTTTGACAGATACCACTGGCCCTATGCTGATTCCATTTGCCATGAAACACAGACTTACAGGGCAGGCTCCAACTTGAGAAAGTCACTTGGGCCAGCCCCTCGCTACAGAAGGGAAGGCACCCTGGCTACAGTACTTGAATAAGCAGCTTGAAGGAATGCTTTCTTCCTTTCTGCATGTGGAGAACCCCAAAACCCACTGATGCACCTTTCAAACATCTTAACCCACAGCAAAAACTCCTGAGGTATTAAGTTAGATGTACTTATTTCGTTCTTTCCGTGACAAAACCAAGGAATAATACTTGCCACCTTGTAGCCTGAAAAAGTGTGCTTTCATACCTCAATTAGAAAAATCGCTTTCCAAAATAAACGTTAATAGTGCTCTACTAGAATTTCTTGTCACAGTGTAATCATTTTTTAACCATGAAAGGAACTTAATTTAGAGTAAGTAATGCCACTGTCACTTAAATATATGAATGATAAAAGAAATGTCAGCTGTTCTAATTCCATAATTCCCAAGTAATGACAATTAATGAAATACTCTTTACTAGTGGGAGTTGTTTTAAGCAGTAGATAAAGGAGACAGTGAGCCTTTTAAGATTTACTTTCATAACCAAATTGCATTTCTCTTCATCATTATCCAAAATATAATTAAAAGATGACATCTAAAGCAAACAAAAAATCGAACTGCATCCCACCCCAAAGGAAAAACAGCAGAGAAGCAGCAATGCTTTACCACCACTGCGAGCGAGTGGACAGACTCCAGATAACTTCCTGTCTCCAACTTCCAGCTTCTGTGCTGCATCTGTCAATCTGGACCATCACTCCCACTTGTCAATACTCAAAAAGCTGGATAATATGATCACTGAGTATTATTGGATTGATAATAATTGGCTTGTTTCACTGCCATGGAAACATTCTTTGACCTTCCCAAAAAAGAAGACTAATCAATAGGAATACCTTATAAAGACTTCTGTTTACTTACTCGGTTTGCTCCAATAGTCTAAAATTTATTGTTACATACGGTGGCCTTTACTATTTTAGCAACTACCTACACTGAGAGAAAAGCTATCCTTTGTTAGCCCAAACGCACAATTCAGTGGCCTACATGACCTCTTGGCTGAAGCCAAGTTAATTATCAATACATGAGAAAAAATTTCTAAGCAAAAGTTAAATAGCTTGATCCAATCTATTCCCAAATATCTTAAGGACAAACTAACCAAAACTTTCTTGGCAATCTCTTTGAACCACGTCTTCTTCCTTATTTTAAACCTAACCCCCTGGTTCTCTGTCCCCCTCACTGGTAGGCCTACAATTTTCTTTACAGGACTTAACCTTCTAACAGAGTGTTTGCTAATAGAGGCCCCCATAAAGCCAAAATAACCAGGGGTTAATTGGAGGCTTGGTGTCAGTGTCTACTCTAGAATTCTTCATGGCCTGAGCCTCTCAGTTGTGTGCAACTATGTATAACAAAACCTGAAAAAGAATGGATTGCAGTCCTAAAAGGCACAGTTCATTCACTCTGTAAAGAAAAGTATACACAGTTGGTGACATTATAAAATGTCACCTAGTATTTGCCCACTGTAGGAAAACCAAGGATATAAAAGTAATTCAATTGAAACAATAATAAGCTTCTAATAACATAAAAAATACATTGGATGGATTTTTTTTCTTCTGTCAAGATATGATATATCCAGAAATTTCCAGTGGTAAAAAAAAAAAATTAAAAAAAATGAGATACAGTCAAAACAGTCACTAGAAGGCCAATCCTTCTTTAACCCAAGAAGTCAAAAGCAAGTCTGTCAGATGTCCTTCAACAAGTGAATGGTTAAACGAACTGTGGGACATCCACATGGTGGGAATGCTATCCCAGGCAATACTGATAGATGCAGCAATCTGGAAGAATCTACAGTGTATTAAGCCCAGTGAAAAACATAAATTCCAAAAGGTTATATACTAAATTATTTTATTTCTATAACAATTTGAAATAATAAAATTTTAGACTTAGAAAATAGACTAATGACTGCTGGGGGTTAGGGACAGCAGAGGGGTGGATACAGCTTTAAAACAACAGCATGAAGGATCGTTGTGGCGCTGAACTACAAAATAGTTCAGTGGTGAATACATGATAACATTGTATAGACATGATAAAATTGTATAGAACTAAATACAGACACAGAAAAATGAATTAAAGTAAAACTGGGGAATCTGCAAAAGATCAATGGATTGTGTCCATGTCAATAACCTGGTGTGACACTGGGCTAGAGTCTGGCAAAATGTCACCATTGGGGGACCCAGGATAAAGTATACACAAGATTTCTTTGTTCTTACAACTGTATATGAATCTACAATTACGCACAAAATTTTCAATTAAAAATAAAAAAGCAACTGCAGCTCTACACATTTGTGACGGGCAAATCCTGACCTCCTCATGGTAAACCCTCCTTACAAGGCTGCCTATAGTTCTGACAAGTCAATGGACAGAGATTCTCCCCAGAACCCTGCAGACTCACCTGGCAGGGGCATGTCAGTGCACCACTCGGTAACTTCCCCTCTCATTCTTCATCCAGGCTTCCCTTTCCCATTCAACCTAGCTGGGTTACATCCAATTTTTACTTCTATACCAAGACACATTAATCGGTACTTTTAAATTTGATAAATAGTATTATTGAATCCCTGAATGAAGATAGTTCATGCCTTTTGTCCCAATGTAAATCTGAATGTGCTCCTGGCCCACCTCCTTTCTTTTTCTGAACGTGTCTAGGCTCTCAGAACTTGAGAGAAGAGGGGACAGGCAGGGAACAAACCCACTTTCTGGGTCACGGCAGTTTCTATGTACAGAGAGCTCTTTTGTGGGGGTTCCGCTGGCTGGGGAGAATGTGGAAGTGGCAGAGATAAATCTCCCAGTAAGTAGAGGCTGGGTATTCCTTTCCTTCAAATTCCCTAGGAGACTGTCTTCCCCAAAGATGAGGAAACCCTCGCCCTTGTGTATTCCACAAAGGCCTGTTAATTGGCGCTGCTCAGAGGCTCCGCCCACGCCCACCGGGCCGCCTCCGACGCTGTGGTGGTGTGCTGAGATCTCAGGCCAGCGGCAGATGGCTGCTGCTGGCTGACTGGCTTGTTTCCGTCCTCAGAGGAAAACAAGCTGCAACCTTTCCCTATGCAGTTAGCTTACTCACACACTATTAAGCTAAAGAATAGCCAGGGTAAGAGCACTGACTCTGGGTCAGACTACCTTAGCTGTGACCGTGGGCGCGTTATTTAACCTCTCTCTGACTCAAGTTCCCTATCTGTAAAGTAAGGACAATTAACAGTACCTACCTCATGGAGCCACTGTGAGGCTTAAGTAAGTTATTACAGGCAACAGGCTCAGAAGAGGGCCTGGAACCAAGGAAAGACTCCATGAAAGCTTGTTATGATCATGATACAGTGCAGGGAGACATAGGAGCAATGAACATGCTCCAATTTGAACTTGTGATTTGCCACTGAACCCTCACCGTGAACAAATAGTTCATACCATATACTAACAAACCCTCTCAAGTTTGCATAGGTATCATTGTTGTTTCAAAAGAAGTGAATGTGAAATAGAATGTTAAATAGAATACTTCCCATTGTCAGTAATAAAAGCTACGAAAGATAGATGCTGGATATGCTGTGAGAAAGTGAGATGAATTTGCTCACCAACCCCTCCATACTACGTATATAGTAATAGCTAAGAATCACTGTGTTCCTAGAGATATAAACTCTCTGGGTTGCTGCCTTTCCCTCCCTCCTAGAGAAGACAAGGTGTGAGTTCCCACCAAGGAAGTTTGGGGGGAGTTAGGAAACCATCTAGACAACTTGGCATGTGTCTCCTTGGATTGGGGGGGGGGGGGGCGACTAGAGAATACCCCTCACCCAAACTTGAAAACTCTAAAGGCTCAAGACTAGATGGAAAAGGCTGTAGCAATGGAGCAGAAAAACAGGATAACAGAAGGAGAACTGTGAGTTTTCTGCAGCCTGGATGGGCACTAACCAGAAAGCAGCTGGCTGTGAGTACCTTGAGAAGCACCCACCCACAGGTATTCCACAGTGGATGAGTGGACCTCAACAGAAAGAACCTATAAATATATCACTGAATACAGAAACCCTGGGGTGAGACCCAACCATCATATATGACACCACCCATTTCTGGGGCCTTCAGTCAAACATCATTAGTGGGAAAACTAAGAAAACCACAAGCCCTAGCCAGTTTGGTTCAGTGGATAGAACGTAGGCTTGAAGACTGAAGGGTCCTGGGTTTGATTCTGGTCAAGGATACATGCCTGGGTTGTGGGCTCGATCCCCAGTGGGGGACATACAGGAGGCAGCCGATCAATGAGTCTCTCTCATCATTGCTGTTTCTATCTCTCTCTCCCTCTCCCTTCCTCTCTGAAATCAGTAGAAATATTAGAAGAAAGAAAAAGAAAGAAAGAAAGAAAGAAAGAAAGGAAGGAAGGAAGGAAGGAAGGAAGGAAGGAAGGAAGGAAGGAAGGAAGGAAGGAAGGAAGAATCCCCATGAGAAAAAGTTAGCATCTGCATATTGGTCACCCAGAAGTCATCAATGCCAGATTCCATCTCTACCAGTGAAAGAAATCCTTTGCTCACCCTTGCCCCACTTCCCTCCTCCCTACCTAAACCTCATTACCCCTTGCTCCCTGCTCCACTATTGCACTTCAAGCTTCCAAGACTACCCTTTTCTGAACAGAGAGAAGGGAGCTTTGCCATTAGACTGGACTGTGCTTGAAAATGACCTGGAAAGCTATGGGGCTGCTTGGAATTTCACTCTGGATGAGGAGGAATGATTAAACTGAACTTGGTGAAGGCAGTGATGTGGAAAATAAAACTGTTTTAGTAGTTTACCTCTACTGAGTCCAGCTCATCAAATGCAATGTTATGCATATGTTTTACTTTAATCTTCCTTCTCCCTCCCCTCATCCCAAATGGCCTCTTCTTTTGTGCTTCCCACAATCCCACACCCACTCTTGCCTCTGCATAACAAATAAATACTTGAAATATTTAAGTATTTTATTCCTCACCCAAGTTAAAGTAGCATATAATGCTAAACTAAGTAGAAATGATGGGGAATAGCAAAAGGCAATCGAAGAATAGATTAAATGTGATCAATTTCTCCATTCTTATTCCCTTTCCCCCCAATGTTGAATATTGCATAAAATTCATCCGTTTAGTCAGGAAAATGGCTCACTCTTCCCAAGCATCTCCAACGCATTTTTAAACCATGGTTATGGAATAAAGGAGATAAAACAGATGGAGGGGAACTTAAAAGGACATTGGAATAGAGTTGGATAAAAATAAGATATCAGTTGGCGAATCTAAAAACACAATTCCACGGGTCTAAGCACATGAAACTTCTATAACATGATGTGTTAATCAGACAGACCAAATTGGTAGAGTTTATCTTGGAACAATAATACAGACTGTCACTTTCATCAACAAACTTTGCCAGTCCATATCTAGGCCAGTAAGAATAATCTATGTGGGAGAAAATGCTATGTGAAAACCAAAACCTGCTTCATTCTCATCTTCCTGGTAAGGAAGGCAAGTATGTGTCCCTACCCTCAGTGCAGAAAGACTGGGGGTCATGTGACTGTACTCTTGTTAATGGAATCTAACCAGACAGACTGAGCCCCTCCCAGACTTGACTCTTAGAGACCCTCCAGTTCTCCTTCTTCGCCTGATGTAGAAACCTTGGCAGCCACAAGTCCCAGATGTTTATTTTTAAAATGAAGAGAGAGAAGCAAACAAAATGGAAAGCCAAAAATAATTATAAAGGGAAAGAGGGAAAGAAAGAATTTCTAAGAATTCCTAAGAGTATGTAAAAAAAAAAAAAAAAAGCTTCTAAGAACCAGAGCTCACCTTTGATGTGATTTTATCAGGAAAGAAGTCAAGACTACCACTCTTGTTGTTAAATAAAACCTATCAAAAGAAAGCCTACCCTGATTTCCTTAGGGGTAGTAGCCAAATCCATCATTCAGTAAGCAACCAAAATCAAACAGGACGTTCAAAATATTGTGATTCACTAACATACATGTATGTTGATATTTTCTCATTTTCAATTTTAATAAATTTATCATATATTTTAAATCAATATTTAACTCCCTTTTGGGGCTGTATTTCTCTGAGAACTTATCCCCCATGTGCCATCTATTCTTAGGGACTTCAAGGATAATTTGAAAAATATGGCTTCATCATTTTTCACTCATCAAACTGGCAAACATTTCAGTCTAACAATTTAATATTTTTGCACTGCGGTTCACTGAGGGTAGCAGAAAGTGAAAACACTGCAAATGGGGGAACTATGGTATTTTTGTTCCATGCCCACGCCTTGCCCAACAAACAGTTTCCAAAATTATGACCCCTTTTCTTCAGCCAGTCATGTTAAAAGCTCTCCTTGACGTGCTTCTAGCTTATTTTACTTCTTGTCTCTGGATAAACTTCTTCAAAGCTTCTACACTCATTGTTTCCATGTTCTCAACTCTTACTCTTATTTACTCATCAATACATAACTATACTATCTGCCTTCTACCACACCATTCCATTAATATTACTTTCACAAGCACTGACAAGAGCCCCTATCTGCCAAAATCAAAGCTGTCTCCTACAGCCAATTAATTGTCTTAGGCTGCTATAACAAAATACCATAAATTAGGTGGTTTATAAACAACACAACTTATTTCTCACAGTTCTGGAAGCTGGGGAGTCCAAGGTCAGGTCCCTGGCAAATTCAGTGTCTGGCGAGGGCTTGCTGCCTGCTTCAAAGACACCCCCCCCCCCTTTTTTTTTAAATATATCCACACATAACAGAGGGGCAGGAAATTCTCTGGGGTCTCTCCTATTACAGCACTAGTGCCATTCATGAAGCAAAGCCTAATCACTTCCCAAAAGCCACTCCTCCTAATACCATCACACAGGGTGTTAGGATTTCAACATGTGAATTTGGAGGCTATAAACATCCAGTCCATAACACAGATTTGATAGTAAATTTGCTGCTTCTGACACTGAGGATAACATCCTTCTTTTAGAACTGCTACACATTCATCCCCTGCAATAGGGGCTTTCTGAGGTTTTGCTCAGACAAGCCATAGCTCATACACCCAATGAGAATGTGCTAGCAAACTTCTTGCTTATTCAAGGGTACAGCCTGGTCACCATTTATTCATAATTTTTGGAAAAATTTTGCTAGTATGCTTTTCATTTGACATAGAATTCTGTGTGTTATGCACTGGACCATGTGTTATTATATCAACATTTTATAAGTAAAACTTTAGCTTAAAGTAATCATTCTTACTTTGTGCAAAAATGGTTCCTTAATAAGTTGCAAGTATTATATCAGTTCACATTAATTCAAAAATCTACACATCCAACAAAATTACAAGTGCTGATATTACAACTGCTACAAATTCTTAAATTTTAATAGGAATTCGTTTTGTTAATAATATTAACAAAGTAGAAATTAATTTTAATAGGAATTATTAGTTATATAATTATTTTAAAAATATAAAATTATGAAAATATATATTTCTTGCATGATGCCAAAACAGATATTATTATTAACAGAAGTATACTTTTCATATTAACTATAATAAAAAATTAGTTATATTTTATAGAATAAATTATGGCCATATAGCCGATTTGTAATTACGTCATTTAATATAATGTTGATGAGAAAAAAAATCGATTTCCAACCAGGGCAATCTGTGGAGTTTGCACATTCTCCCCACCACTGCAGGCTCCAGCCACCTGCAACCCTGAACTGGAATAAGCAGGTAGGAAAATAATCTTACTTGTTTTTATTCACCTTTCATAAATGTATGTATAGCTCACATTTATTTCAATGTTTAATATTAAAAGTGTTTGGGGTTTTTATTTAGAAGTTTGTTGATGTTTTGTGAACAGAAATATGGTGTAGGAACTTAACACTTGTTTGTATCAATTAACCTATGGCAAAATTGGTTTCATTATACATATTTTTGCTTATTTTAACAGAAATGATTAGTTATATAATGATTAAAAATTATCAAATAATTATTGAAAAATATTTCCTGTATAATGCCAACACTGGTATTACTAGTAATAGAAATGTACTTCTAATATTAATTACAATAAAAATAACTGATCTTTTATGGAATCAATTAGAGGTCCAATGCACGAAATTCATGCAAGAGTAGGCCTTCCTTCCCCCGGCTGCCAGGACGTCTGGTCTAATTAGCATATTACACTTTTATTATTATAGATTATAGCCATACTGCACGTCTTCGAATAATGCCATTTTGTACAATTTTGATGAGAAAAAAATAATTGATTCCCAGTCGTAGTTTCCCAGAACCTAACAATCATGTTAAGTGAGGACATACTGTATACTTTTATATATTATGAAATCAACTATAAATATATCTATTCATATATTTTCCTCTGGTCCATCTTTAAATGTTGATGCTACTCAGGCAATCATTTCTGCCTCCTATGCTTCCCTTCTGTATTCTCTGTAGGTAATTACATAGAGTCCCATTGTTTATCCACCACCAGATCACTCCCAAATCTATTTCTCTAGTCCTGATCTCTTTTAAGAGCTTCAGATTCATATACATAAACATCTTCTGAATGTGCCACAACAAAGCCACGTTAACATTCCTAAAACTGAACTCACTGTTATCTTCCTGAATGCATAGCCTACTTTTCCAAAACTCAAAATCTCAGTTTGTGACACAACTACTCACCAGTCACTCAAGACAGAATCCTAAGAGTCACCCTTGACTCCTTGCTCCAATACTCCAACTCCGAATCTCCACAGTTACTGCCACTGATCTTGTGCAACCCTCATATTTGATACTGCAACTGCCTTCAGGCCAGTATCCCAGCCTCCATTCCAGAGCCAGGCATACCATTATCCACTCAGCCCAGAGCTAACTAAAATGCAAGCATGACCTGTGACTCTGCTGTTTAAAGTTCTCCAGTTTAAACAGTTAAAGACATAGCTGCTTCAGAATAGCACCCGGCCAGCGTGGCTCAGTGGTTGAGCATCGACCAGTGAACCAGAAGGTCACGGTTCAATTCCAGGTCAGGGCACATGCCCAGGATGCAGGCGCGAACCCCATTAGGGGGCCTGCAGGAGGAAGCCGAGAGATGATTCTTTCTCATCATTGATGTTTCTATTTCTCTCCCTCTCCCTTCCTCTCTGAAATCAATCCTATATAATAAAAGGGTAATATGCAAATTGACCCTAATGGCAGAATGACCGAGAACGACCGGTCGTTATGATGCGCACTGACCACCAGGGGGAAGACGCTCAACACAGGAGCTGCCCCCTGGTAGTCAGTGCATTTCCACAGGGGAAGCTCCACTCAGCCACAAGCCTGGCTGATGGTTGCGAGCCGTTAGTTGGACATCCCCTGAGGGCTCCCGGGCTGCCAGAGGGATGTCTGACTGCCAGCTTAGGCCCGATTCCCCAGGGAGCAGGCCTAAGCTGGCAGGTGGACATCCCCCAAGGAGTCCCAGACTGCGAGAGGGTGCAGGTCAGACTGAGGGAACCTCCCGAGTGCACGAATTTTCATGCACCGGACCTCTAGTAAAAATATATTAAAGAAAAACAAGAACAGCACTCAAGACTCTCCATAGAAAAAAAAAGATGGCGACCGGCAGGAAGGTAGGGAGAGAGAGAGTGTGAGTGAGGAACCCATAGAGAAGAGTGTAGACGTGTGTGGTGTGTGGGTGTATGAGCTAGGGTCAGTTAGATTCTGCAGGTCTTCCAAGGGGCTGCCTAACCGGGCAGTCCTAGACGGCGGAGCCCCGCGCACAAAGCAGACACTTCTCAGCGGCTGGTGCAGACGCGGAGACCACGCCATCTTGAGAAACAGAACTGCCTGAGACTCGGATCCTGGCTTCTGACACAAACCAGGATCCTGCAGCCACTGGGGACAGAGAACTGCTATCACAGCTTCAGACCAACAAACAACAAGAATCCAGACTTCCCGGCAGAATTCCGTGAGTCAAAGAGCCTACCCCCTCCCCGCAGGCGCGCAGACAGCGCCATTGTAACTGATAGATCCGCCTCTCGCCCAAGCTGCAGAGCTTTGCGCAGGGACTCGCTCCCCCTCAGGGAATTTGGCGCGCAAGGGACAGAATCAGCTCCCTGTTGGGGAAATCTGTCAGTTCGCACAGAGGGCTCCCCTTCGGAGAATTTGGGGGAATTTGGCTTGCGGGTCACAGCTCCCCCTTCGGGGAATCTTAGTGCTTGCACAGAGGGGCTTTCCCTTTGGGGAATTTGGCGCGCAGGACAGACTCCGCTCCCCTTCCAGGACTCTGGTAGAGTGCATGGAGCCAGCTCACCTTCAGGAAATTGAGAGTGTGCGCCCTACCCGGTTTGGCTCAGTAGAGAGAGCACACACAGGACGCAGCTCCACTTCAGGGAATTTGGCACGCCGGACACAGCTGCCTGGGATCCCTGACTCACAGCGCATTCACACTAAGAGCCAGCGACCCCAATTGTTGGTGCATGCACACACAGGGACCCTGATTCTCAACGAGAAACCGCACAAGGCAACAGAGACTCTGACACTCGAGTCGTGGTGCAGACACAGGGAAATTCTGACTCCTGGCACATGCTAAGGATCTCATTTTCGGCACATACCAACAGTGTGGTGCAGACAGGGCCCCTGATTCTAAGTGTGCACACGAGACCACACGGAACACTGGGGACACTGACCCTGGGCAAGTCTGGTTCCCACCAACCAAAGGCAGCCACACGTTCTAGTGTCAGAGCACTTCAGTGAAACTCGGGTGGAGCGAAGTCCCCACAGCACACGGCCCAGGTTCACGCAAACGGAAGCTTGAGCTTTCTGGTGATAGCCAGAATGGGGAAACGAAATAACTCACAGAGGAAAGAAAATGTGGAGTCGCCAAGAAAGGAAATCGGTGAAACTGAAGCTTGCGACATGACCGAAAAGGAGTTTAGAGTAATGGTCGTGGAATTTATACATCGGATGGATGAGAAAATCAACAACTTATGCAAGAATCAGGAAGAAATGAAAAGTGATATAGCTACAATCAAAAACACCATGGAAAGTTTCAACAGCAGACTACAAGAAGCAGAGGACCGAATTAGTGAGTTAGAAGATCAGGTACAGAAACAAGCTCAATCTGAACAGCAATTGGAGAAAAGACTCTCCATACCCTGATTCCTGCCACCCTCTGAAGCCTCAACTTCTGCCACATCTTCCTTATGAGTTATGCCCTAGAACAGCCCCATCCAAGAGAAATGGTACATAAGCCAGATATTAATTTTAAATTTTCTAGTAGCCACATAAAAAAGGTGAAACAAATTATATTAACATATTTTACTTAACCTAATACATCTAAAATATTCACTTTGTCATATAATCAATATTTTGAAAGTATTAAAGAGATAGTTTACATTCCTATTTTGAATTAAGTCTTTGAAAGTTGGAATACATTTTACACTTAAACCTCAATTTGAATGAGACGCATTTTGAGCTGCATTTGAACATGTGGCTATAGCTAGCATGTTAGACAGCAGAGATCCAGTACTAATAAGATGCTTGATATATCTCCCATGCTCTTTTTATGCCTTTGTTCTTTTTTCCAAACTTACTCCTATTCATATTTTGAGATTCAGATTAGACAGCCCTTCTTACCGCCTCACCTGTGACAAGTACAGGCTCATATTCCATTAGCTGGTTGTGTGTTCCACCATCACAACATGTCCCAACACACACTGAACTCATCTCTCTATGTCTGTCTCCAATGCTAGAACATAGTTCCTCCAAAGCAAAATCCTACCAGACATACTCACTTTCATATCTCAAGCACCTTGCAAAATGTTTGTGTACTATAGCAAACAATCCAACCTTGGCTGAATTAAAAAAATCAGAATAGCATGTGCACCACTGAAATGAGCTGTAAGTTTAAATTCTAGGTTCCTCAGTAAACATTTCATATCCTTGGTTAACAACAACAACAAATGCAAAGATATATTGCAAACATACCTAATCCTGTTTTTGGTTCTGTTTCAATGCAGCGTTTACTTATGAAAACATTATACATGTGTCATAGCTTGAGTAGCATAAAGAAATTTAAATTTTGAAGTTATAAGCGATCTTAGATATGATCTAGTTATTTTACAAATGAAGAAAAAAAATAGGTAAAAGTGTTTAAACGATGAATATACATTTACAAAAGTAGCTAACGCAGAACTAGCACCATAACCACATGCCTAGACCCCTGTAGGTTTCCTTTATACTACTCTGCTTGTGTGGTGTGTCAACTATTCACATTAAACAATGTGTAATTAAAATGCTTTTAAAATTAGAGAAAACTTGTACAATTGAAAAAATCTAGTTGTTTGTTATTATTGATGTAGTACCTTTCAAGATGGCATGGCAGACAATATACCACTTAACACATATTCCTTTGCTTCTCCTTCTGTTCATGCCACAGTTCCATAGAGCCATATGGCTAGTTCTAGCCAAAGAAACATGTGCGGAAGCGGCACATGTCACCTCTGGGGTGTAGCATACTTTTCTCCCATGACCCTAGAACCAGTATCGAGATATCACTGCTACAGGCTGGAATAGGCCTGCTATGCCAAGATGCCAAATGGAGGGGTAGGCCTCCACAAGAACAAGAAATAAACTTTAGTCGTGCTAAGTATCTGAGATTTTCAGGTTGTTTTTCAATGGCAGAAGTTCATGCTAAATTTCCCTAAATAATAACTAACAGAAACCTAAATTACATATCTAAGGAAGTATACCTTGAAATACAGTACCATGGCAAATGAATTTAATAACACTAAATACAAACCTACTTTTAATATTTTCTGCTATTTTTAGTTTAAAATCACATGATAAACTATACATTAAATTGCAGATGTATCAGATATAAAATCTTGTTAAAGACGTAAATTGTCAATATAGAAAACACACAGACAAAATCAAATGCTGAATCAAGATTTTAGTACAGATTACTTTTTCTAAAACTGGCAATGTCCTCATGAAATGGCCATGCCAGCCTATGGCACTGAGCCAGGACCTAGTTTTCCTTTCACACTGAGATGGCTCCATGAGGAACTCCTATTGACATTATGGAAATTCAAGAAGGTTTCTCTCATCACCCCTGAGAGCATTGCTGCATCACTTCTTTCTGAAACTATAAAAAGTTTTTATTTACCACTGTCAGAAGTTACCTCTTATAAATTCTACTAGTTGCAATTATTTCCCTATCTATACATGTATTATAATATATTATTAATTAAAGGCCACAAATGTCATTTGGGGGAGAATTAATGGTGTACACTTTGAATCTCCTGACTGCGCATATAGGGATGTCAGTATAAGATTGCATTGGAACGTCTGGAAAGAGTTAGTTAACATCAAAATTTTAGAAAAATACTAAATTTTTTTAAAGGCAGAGCTGCTGACGGTGATAGTTATTTTGCAAACTGAAAGCATGATTGCCTTGTGTTTCAGCCAGAAGAGTTTCAGCCAACTGTGGCATGAATTTCCTGAATGTCTGACTTTTAAATTCATACAGAAAAACTTTAGACATATAGAAGAGATTATCACAGATGCTTAGACTTTTAAATGCTGCTATGCCTTTCTAAGTAATGAATTAAACTAGATAATTCCCAATTATTATTACAGAGTAACTATGCAAGGCAAGGCTATCCACATCTCTGAGATGATCAAGATTTTGGTCATGTTAATGTTTCCCTGAAGTACATTTCCTTGCATTAAAAATGTGTACTTTGTTGGAAAGAATTTCATTATAATTCACACAACTTGCTTTAACTAAATGGTTGGCAGATTACTTGTGCTTCATTTAAGAATATGGCTGAATGTCTTTGAATTTGCAATACACAGAATTTTATAAAAATCAAAATATATCTGGGACATTCATAGACTCACTTTACCTTATATTTTCCCCTACCCCTCATTTCTATTTTTATGGGTGTTTTTTTGTTTTGTTTTTGTTTTACTGTAGGGTGTGTTTTCCTGTAAGTATCCTCATAACTTCTGTGTAACTTGGGAGAACATACATAACCACGTAAAGAGAGAAATGATCACATCTGACTTATCAATAGAGTTTTTAGAAATCTAAAATATACCTCACAGAAGCATTGCTTGATTCTTAGAATTGGTAATAGTTTCTAAAGCCTTCCCCATGCTGGGGGCCTGGAGGGACCCTGACTGGCCCCTAAGTGACAACTTAAGTAACAGCAATAAGCCCTAAGGACTCAGTGTTCATTGTTTATGGCTGAGGTCTGCTGAAATAGACTGGTGCAACACAACTACTTAATAAATAGTAGTTACTATGACAATCATTATCATTCGCATCACCCTAGTCAACCCATCGCCTCCCTAGACAGACAGCAGAGGTTCCTGGAATAGAAGTTCAATAGTAACAGCCAGAAGTGTAAAGCGGGTTGAAGCAGCACCAAAAAATAAGACAGATAAGCCCTGGATGGAATTTCAGAATCACATACAAACATATTACACAGCTCTTCCCTAGCTAACTCCCATTCATTCTTCAACCTTAGGCTAAAAATCACCTTTCAGGATGCCGTCCATGACCTTCTTGGATTAGTATAGGATGGCATTCCCTTTCCAATACTTCCACAAAACTTTGCATTAACCTTGCTGTATCAGTTATTCACTCAAAAATTGTTTATTGAGCCCTTACTACAGGCCAGGAACTACGTCAGGTAATATGAACACAACATGAACATAATTCTGCTGCTTTTCTCAGAGTTCCAGTCTCAGTTAATGATCTCACCATTCAGCCAAATGCCCAAAATCTGTCTTGACTCTTTCCTCCCATCCGTTTCACATTAAACGAGGTACTAAGCCTTGAGAATTTTTAACTCTCTCCACCCAAACCACCACTGCCTACCTAGCACAGCTGTCTGTCCTCTCCCCTGGGAACTATTCCCACAACCTCCAGTCCCTATCCTTTGCAACCCAACCTACACACCTACAAGTGGAGCTCCGAGAATGGAAATCAGATTATCGTGCTCTCATGTCAAATATGTCTAGAGTTTCCCCAATGTATCTGGTGATTTCCCTTGGTTTCCATATTCTCCCACGTACCATGAACTTCTGCTATATTAAACTATTTGCAGTTTCCTACATATGTTCTACTCTTTTATGCCTACCAATGACACCTAATATGGTTCCTAGCACCTACTACATGCTTAATTCATATATATTGATTAAAACAATGAACAAGTAAAAGTATTCATATTTGTATGCTTAATAGGCCTTCTGTTTGAATTGTCATTTGTCTCCAATTCTCAGCATCTTCATCATGTTGCATTCCAAATGCCTAGCACAGCATCTGCAACCTAGGAAATGCTAAGGAGTGTTTTTGGAATGGACAAATCATCTCCTTAGCTTAGGACACAAAGTGGAATACAAGCAAGTAGAGAGCAATGGTTTTCTCTTTCATAAGGAAAGCCTTTGCTGTTTCCTTCAGGAACATGAACTCTGCAGGTCTTGAGAGGTAAAATCAGAATAACCTATGAGAGCAGCCGTGGGAGGAGACATGCCCTTCTTTTTCATTCTGATTTTAATTCAGCAGATATTGATTGAGGTACTGTAAAGGTAGCACCACATAATGGAAACAGAATTGCCCTGGGAGTCAGAGGACCTGAAGTAAATTCTAGTACTGATTCTACCTCTAATAAGCTGTGTGACCTGGATGCTGCTGTATCAGAAGCCAGTCCACCCCACGGACCTCCTATTTATGCAAACAATTAAAGCCCCTTTTTCTGCTTTAGTTGGGTTTCTGATGCTTGAAACCAGGAGTGCTGACTAATATCCCATTCTTATGGTCTCTTGTGGTTGCATTACTATGTGGGTAAGCCAAAAAAAATGCCATAGATAAAGCATATTTAGATTATAGCAAAGCATTTGGCCTAAGTCTCTTAAAATTTCCTCATAGAGGGCTCAATTGTTCACTTAGATGGACTTGAAACTTGTTGAACCAACATATGCAAAAATGTTCTGATTAACAAATATGCACCCATGGAGAGAGATCTCTCGTGTCATGTTACAAGGCCTGAACTGCCCCTAGTCTATTTAAGGTTCCCAGCAGGCATTTAGAAGAATGAGAGGCATGCCTACCATACTTCTAGGCCTCTCAGAGCTGGAAGAAATAGTTAATATAATAGATGTATGAGTCAAATTCAATGGCCTAACGAGGCCCAAGAGGATGAATTTAATAAGGAAGATAGAGAAAAGGCCCACTTAGGGCCATAGGCCTCTGAAATGACCCATATCTTCAGTTTTCCCCCAAATACATTTGGAGATATTACCTAGCCTAGGAAATGAGACTCTTCTGTTTTTCTTTTTGATTTTTAATACTTATAATTAAGTTTCTTGTAT
This sequence comes from Eptesicus fuscus, assembly GCF_027574615.1. Lineage (NCBI taxonomy): Eukaryota > Metazoa > Chordata > Mammalia > Chiroptera > Vespertilionidae > Eptesicus > Eptesicus fuscus. The sequence continues at coordinate 90,305,370 of NC_072481.1, forward strand.
ATTGAGCACTTTTATTCCATTTTTAAAGATAAGGTATTCTTCTTTTCTTTTTTAACCCCACCCCCACCCCTCACCACAGAGCTCAGGGCTAAAAGGGCCACTGGAGGGGAGCAGGCAGCCCCGGTTATGCACAAGCACGTGCTCCGGTGCTGCAGTCTGACCCCACACCACGCGCAGGCTCAGTAGGGGCTCAGCAGCAGCGTGTGGGTATTATTTCTTCATTGTACTGTTCTTAGAGTTATTTGAGAAAGTTGCCCATTTGTGATTAATTAGTTGTTGTTTTTTTATTTTGTGTTTGAGTCTTAAGGCCTTTGGGCATATGCACCTGAAAATTAAAATTGATTATACTAGCATAATGAAATCAAAATGATTTTATGTAGCTTCATGATTTATATTTATTTGGAAAGTTATTTTAATTATAATTTATAGGTTATTCATCACAAGCACAACTGCTTTTGTTTTCCTCGTTCTCACCTACAAGAAAATCTCAAGATTTCTTAAATCCTGCTCATGTAACACATCATTTGGCATCTATTTTTCTTTCTTGTTATTGCTTCCATTCCTCTACTTTTTCTCTTATTGACTGGCTTTGACCAGCAAGTCCAGCCAATTTGGCATGGGCACGGGAAACACAATCACCTCCTTGCCTCTTGCCCACTGTGCCTTCAAAGTGAAGGGACCTTCAGTCCTCTCTGAGCTCAGGGGAGAGTGCAAGAAATGAACTCTGGCTCCAATCCTCCCGCCCTCACTAGCCCTGAGGAGAAGAGAGAATAGGAATACTCATACTGGATTCTAGCCCCAGACACACCTATAAGAAAAGTCCTGCACAGATGGAGGGAGGGTTCAGGGAATTGGCCCAGCCATTAATAAACAGTAGCTCATTTTTTCATCTGGATATTATTTTTGTGATTTCATATCCTCTGAAATCTCCAAAAGATCATGAGGATGGTGGCAGGACTCAAGAATAGAGCTCAGAACCTGACCTATTACTTATGTAGTAGTGTAGCTCATTGCTTTGTTTCACCATCCACACAATCATTTACTCATTCAGCAAACATTGATCAATGTGCCAGACTCTCTACAAGGCACAGAGATGACAAAGATAAGACACAGGCTCTGCACTCAAACAGTTCAAATCCCTCCCATTCATTCTGTCAGACCCCATACACATTGCCTTGGGGAACTTCAAAAGCTTAAAGACTAGAAGGAAAAACAGGCTATGCTATGCTAATAGAAAGGTTCAGAGAAAGTGTTCTTTGAGGTCTGAACAAGTAGAAACTGCTTTAGCTCCATGGCTCTGAGAGGGTTTCGTGGAAGGAAGCTGGACAGGATGGAATCATGCAGGGAAAAGGCAAAGGGACCAAGTGAGTCCACCCCAAAGTGATCACATCTGCCAGCCCTGACAACAGCAATGCTCCCCTCTTTAGATAACCACAGAAATCACTGAATTAATAAAAAATGAAATGAGGCACTATCTTTGTTTAAAAAGAAAGGGGAGGGGGCGGGAAACAAACCAGCCTACCCTTTGCCTTTCCTATAAAACTATATTACTGCTCCTTCTTGCCATCTATCTAGATAATAATTTCTGTAATCACCAACCTGACACCGGCAGGCCTCACAAAAAGCTAATATTACAATTAACACCAGAGCTCCACATTAAATAAGAAAACAAAATTGGGAGACATAATGTATTTTGAGTAAAAGGAAAATAAACCAGAAACTGTGTGTATATATAAACATGAGGAGGAATATACATGTGTTATGTGGTGGTATATATAGATTCTGTATTGTGGATAATGCTCTTCCCAGTAACCTGTTTAAAATAACAACACAAAACAAGAAAACCAGTACACTGCAGCAGGTATCCGCATAAAGAAGCCACCCACTTCCTGAGAACATTCCTGATGCTCTGCCTACCCTCCTTATGTCCCATTACTTCACAGCTCCAGCAGCAAGCTTGATGTATTACCCTCCTGACATCTTTCCTCACTCATCATCTACTCCCTGGGAAAGTAAGTCACTTAGATGTCATAAGAACCCCTCACCAGGTCCTTAAGAACCCACTTTCCATGCACCTGCACCCTTTGAGTCTGTCCCTCATTTTCTGAGCTCCATCTAAATTGTAAAAACTGCCCTAACTGGTTTGGCTCAGTGGATAGAGCATCGGCCTGTGGACTGAAGGGTCCTGGGTTCAATTCTGGTCAAGGGCACATGCCAGGGTTGCAGGCTCGATTCCCAGTGGTGGGTGTGCAGGAGGCAGCCAATCAATGATTCTCTCTCATCACTGATGTTTATCTCTCTCTCCCCCTTCCTCTCTGAAATCAATAAAAATATCCTATATAACAAAAGCCTAATATGCTAAATGCCTGACCATTCGACAGTTCGACCAGTCGCTATGATGTGCACTGACCACCAGGAAGCAGACACTCCGACCGTTAGGTTGGCTTGCTGCTGGGGTCTAGCCAATTGGGACTGGGCGAGACAGCTGGACATGACCTGGAGCCCTCCCTGGCCCCAATCATGCAGCGATGGGGTCCCTTGGCCTGGCCTACATCCTCTCGCAATCTGGGACCCCTCAGGGGATGTTGGAGAGCCAGTTTCAACCAGATTCCCACAGGCCAGGCCGAGGGGCTGCACCGGTGCACAAATCCATGCACCGGGCCTCTAGTATTTAAAATAATTAATTAGTTAATTAATTAATTGTAAAAAAACAGGGCCACATTTGTTCTGTCACAATCTGCTCATTTCACCAATATGCTTACTAAAATTTCTTTGTGAATTTTCATCAGCTACATCATGTGAGCTAGAAACCATTTACCAGACAGAGGTCCAGCTGAAACCATGGGTTACCCTGGAGTTCCATGCTAAGGAAGGCTGAAGTAAGTGGAACTGGGCAATGCTGAATATTTGGTATCTCAGAAAGAACCTGCTCACAACCATCAGGTTGGGTGAAATGAAGTCTTGGTTCAGGACAGCCAATCTGCACACAATGTCCTTTCTATTCCCTAGGGCTAAAAACTTTTTGTTTTAGCCCTGATATCAGGGATTGGAAACTGGCCCCTGGGCCAAATCTAGCCATGCCCATTCTAGCCTATGTATTGTCTGTGGATGCTTTTGCACTTCAATGGCAGAGTTGAGTAGTGACAAAGACCAGCTGGAGACAGGCCCACAAAGCTGAAAATACCTGGCCCTTTACAGAAAACCTTGCTGATTCTTACCTTATATTTATCACTAAATACTGCCAATTGTTCCTCTAAAAGACTTCCTAATTTCATAATGCCCTCTTATTTCCAATGATAGCACTGTGACTCAAGCTCTCTTTCTTCATGGTTTGGGGTACCTTCCCTCTCCTACTCATCCTGCACACTGCTGCCTGGCTGATCCTCTGACCACTTATTGAATCCTCTCAAACCCACGCCCAAGGACTTACATGCTCTTAAGTGCCACCAAAGCCAATTTCCTAATTTTACCCTTCAGGGCTCAAGTCAGATGTCTGTCTCCCTTCTGTCTCAGCAGCATCCAGCACTGCCTACACTCTCTGAGCTCTCTTCCCTCCCACAGGCTCTGCTCCCATATCCTGCAGGGAATCTCAGGTCCACAGATTCCCCACTGGGCACTCCACATTCTGTCCGCCGTTCAATTACTCACTCACATCCAGTTCATTTCTTGCTGAATATTTGCTCACCTTATAGATTCAAATGGTAACAAAAAAAATAAGTTAGGATAAAGACTATAGTAAGAGAAACGCTGCTGAGAGGAATTCACTTGGGAGATGATTCTCTCTTAGACATGATTTCCTAAATGATACCACATCTCAACACGTGGACCACCTAAACTCAAGGCAAAAAAGGCTCATGTCTCCCTGCACATGGCAGTTAGGGTTTACATCACACACTTACCTGTTTTCACAGTACTTTATATTTTTGCCCTTTATCTCCTCAAGCATTTTATAAGTCCCCATTGGGATATGGAATATGTATTGCAGTGCTAGGGAATAAAGGAGAGGAACTAAAAAATAACTGATTGTGAGATACAGAAGTATATTCTTTAATAAAACCTAATGACTTCTTCAATTTCCATATCTACATATGAAAAACCAGAACTTGCTTCGCAGATAGTGTGAATTTGGGAAGAAAAAGGCAACACCTCTGTCGGGGCCTAGTCTGGGCATGTCTGTCCAGCCTCAGATACCCATTTGGATGGTCAGGGCTCTGACAGACTGAATGTTTATAAATATACTGTTCTGGGAGCTGCTGTACTGCCAACAAAATAACAAATCTTGCTGTAAAATCCCTAGGAAAGAAAGGCTAAAGAATGTTCGCCCCGGTTTTGTCTTCCTTCGCTGTTCCTCTGCTCTGCTTAGTCTTTTCTTCACATGTCATCACGATGTGCCAGCACCGCCCTCGGAACCCAACCTGCTCTGTGATCGCAGAGATCATGGACTGCCAGGCCAGCCACTGGAAAAGGATCATGCTTTTAAAAGTAAGCTCCATTTATAACCTGAGCCTCTCTTGAAAGCTATTATCATATTCTCTTAAAACCATCTTTAGATCCTCCTTCCCTGCATATTCCACCCCAACCTACCAATTTCTGACTCTTGTCTGGGACCTTTCACTTCTAATTGCTTTTCCAAACATAAATGAAAGTACTAAATATTAATAACTGGAAGAAGATATGAAAAGGAATATGCTTCAAATTCATTTTTAGCCATTTTAAGTCAAAAGGAGCAAAATGTCAGCCTTAAAAAAAAAGCTTCTTTTTTTATGAATTGGTACAATATAGGTAGGAAATAATGCCTCAAACCCCAAATGGATTTTGAACATAAACATTTCAGTTATGTGTCCAGTTTCTACGTCAGTGTTAGCCAGTATGGTCACATTAACAGGAAAGCTAGTCAGGAAAAGCAGAGGCAAGTAACTGCTATTGTCAACCACACTGCTAATGTGTTAGGTGCCATCAATGTTTGGCTGCCAAGTTCTGAAAACTCTGTCTTTGAAAGTCTGCGAGCACTGTATTCACAGAGAAGGTAGGTGGCAGAAAAAGGCTGGAGAGGTCAGGTGTCTGTGTGAATCAGTTTTTAGAAAGATCTGAAACTCCAAACAGCAGTGTGTGTGCACTCCAATGTGTAAAGCTGGAGAAAAGTAACGCTGGGTTGAAAAATCAAAGCCACTTACAGTAGATACACATCCAAGACAGAGGGATAGTCTTTAAATATATAGTTAGCTTTTTAGCCTCTCCATGTGGAAAACTCCGAATTGTCAAGAGCAACACCAAAGATTTACTGTTATAGTCAGATTTCTCCTGCTAACGTATTGTTCACAAACTTTCAGAGGAATTTTTCAAAAGCGGTTTTCACAAATGCCTAAATGACTAACCACTGCACAGAAGGCTTTGTTCACCTGTTGCCACATCTCCTAGCTCAATCTGCTCTGTCCATCCAAAAACAGATCCTTCCCAGGTCCAAAGCATTATTAATAATGTTATCAACAAGTATTAAGAACTCTAGCTGACCATTTGGAAAAGCTAGCTGTAGAATGATACATTAGAAATCTTCAGGCAGTGGTGGGAGGTGCTAGAGACAAAAACACGAGGAGGGGCTCACAGAATCGTACACAGAAAACAGCTGTTATGACAAGTGGTGCACTAGGGATTGGCTGGATTCACTTCTCAGCCTTACCCCAGGCCCACACTCTCTACTTGATCATCTGAGTGCTGGCTGGCATTCATTAATCTTGAGAATTTGGGTTTACCAGGAGACTTATGGTGGTGTGCCTGGCCTTGTGTTTCCATCCGAAGAGAAATTTCCAGTAGAGCAACTCTGACCTCTTACTCTACCCATTACTGAATCCTTGTTGCAGAAGTAAGTTAGCTGATTAGTCCATATTTCTGGGTGGGATGGAACTAGTATATTAAAAGACTTCAAACAGTAGGAATTTGCTTTTTTCCTATGCTCATACCTCAACCAGATGAGAGACTATGCCTGTTATGCCAACCACGCCCTTCCTTTAGGTGGGCTGCAGAAGACGGAAGGAGGTGGCAGGGAGGAAGTGATAGTGCATCCTCTTAGATGGAGATGTAAAACTAGGTTGTCCAATCAGCTTAGGAGAAATGAAATTGACATTCTCTTTCATCCATGTGCTTTGGTGTCTTATTCTTAATTTGCTATAAAATCAGGAGGGTAAGAAATGACTCTTCTGGCTGCAACTGATAGCAATTAAACTTGAATTCACAAAAGCAAAATGTTAATCCTATATAATAAAGAGGTAATATGCAAATTGACCCTCACGCCCTCGCACAAGATGGCCGCCCCCATGTGGTTAAAGATGGCTGCCACAAGATGGCCGGCTGGGGAGGGTAGTTGTGGGCAATCAGGCCAGCAGAGGAGGGCAGTTAGGAGTGACCGGGCCGGCAGGGGAGGACAGTTGGGGGCAACTGGGCCAGCAGGGGAGGGCAGTTGGGGGCGACGGGGCCGGCAGGGGAGGGCAGTTGGGGGTGACCGGGCCAGCAGGGGAGGGCAGTTGGGGGCAATCGGGCCAGTAGGGGAGCAGTTAGGTGTCGATCAGGCTGGCAAGGGAATGGTTAGGGGCAATCAGGCAGGCAGGCAGGTGAGCGGTTCAGAGCCAGAAGTTCCAGATTGTGAGAGTGAGGTCCAACTGCTGGTTTAGGCCCGATCCCCATCTCCGGAGGGGTCCCAAATTGGAGAGGGTGCAGGTTGGGCTGAGGGACACCCGCCCCCCCCCCCCCCAGTGCACAAATTTCATGCACCAGGCCTCTAGTTTACTATAAAAATGTTCAGGCGACTAGTGGAACTAAGGGAAGCCTCAGGAAAAACTGCACCCAGGAAATTAATATTATCCTGCCTCTCATTTTGCATCTTCTTCCTTCTTTTTCTCTCTATTGACTCTCAAGTCCAAAGTATGAAACACATGGCGGCCAAATGCTACCTGGCTTCACTTATGATAGCTTCAGGCACTGAAAAGAGACTGCAAAATCAGTTGTCTTAAATCTAAAACTCCTATGCAAAATGTGTATCACCCCAACCCTGTCAACTGTCTAAGATGGAGTGGAGCTACTCAATTCTGGAAGAGGGTGTGGTGGAGCAAGCTGGCTAAGGCTCAACTAGCCTGAGGACCACACTGGACGGGTGAAGGAACCCCTGAGGGGACGAGATTCTGAGACAGCAATCCCTTTACCATCTGACCTGAACATGTGAATTCTGCCATGTTTCAAGCCTAAAGATTCACCAAAGCTGTTAATGAATAAAACATCCATATAATTTATCATTTAAACCAAGTCCATTTTGAGAGTGAAAATAGGTGTTGCACATAATTCAACTTATTTTTTTTAAATAATTGCTTATTGAAAAACTAGTTTTCTTATATTAATGGATATAAAGAATCACTTTATTCAGAAACTATTTCCAAAAACAAAATTCTTTCTAAAAAAAGAAGTCTGTGTATATGAAAGCAAAATAGAATAATTTCTGTTAATTTTATGAACCTTTAAAAGTAATATAATCAATAATTGGTCTTAGCATATATTTACAAACTTTGTTCAGTTTCATAACTGTAATTGGTCTTGGCATATACTTATAAACTTTGTTTAGTTTCATAATTTTTTATTTCATCTCTAGTGTTCTTCTAAAAGTATATGCTTTCAATATGACCTTGGCATTTAATTTTTTTTGTGAGGAAATTGCCTGCAGTCTTCTTTGAAGTTAAATTTTGTACAATTTGAGATCGTTGGCACCTTCAACAGACTCTTCTGTGAAGACCACTCTAGTTTTGACTTTTGAAAACTTTGAGATCGTGTGATATGCTCAGAGCAGGTCCTACCAAATGGGGAATATTATCAATTCTATTTTTTAATGTATGCATAAATATTTCAGCCATAGTACTTTCAAAGGAACTGTCACTCTGCCTCAATTCAGAGGTCTTTAATAACTATGCTAACAAGACCAGGCTCTCTATATAAATTATCTCTATTAATGATTCTTTTGAATGTTTTGCCAAATTTAAATGATGCAATATTATAAACCATCTCAATGTCATTCCATTGTGCCACAACATAATATTTTTCCAATTAAATACAGAAGTTACAGAAAAAAAATTTCTTTCCATAGTAGAGCTATTCTAAATCAGAATTACAGAATTTAAAAATTAAATTTTGTGGGCCATTGGGCCTTCATCACATACATTTTTCAGTCCCTGCTTGCTTTTGTGAGAACATATTACAGTATCTTCTCACTTTCAGGCCTTGTTCTTTAATTCCAATTCTCTAAAAGCTTCAAACGCTGATGCTTTTGGTATTCAATTAATTGAATGCTTTTATTAAAGATTTCCAACTGGTTCTGGGGGGGAAATGCAGACAAATGTAAAGGAATCCTACTTTCAATAATGAATAGTTAGGGAGATACAAATTAGTTTTTCAAAGCCTGATGCATTGTTAAAATTCAGCTGATGCATTGTTAAAATTCAGCTGATGAGAGGCAGCAAAGAGAGCAAGTATGTTCTTGCCAAATTGATGTATTTTTTACAGCTTTGTTGCAAAAATATTATAGTGAGATATGTATGTATGCATATACATATGTGCATACATACATATATATGTTTCTCATACTCAATTCCAAGAATATTTCTGCTTCACTTTTCTAAATTTAGTAATAAAAGTGTTTTAATAAAAATAACACTTTTATTACTAAATTTAGAAAAGTGAAGCAGAAATATTCTTGGAATTGAGTATGAGAAACATATATATGTAGTTAGTTGACCTAAATGAATAGCCATTCTTCAAAACACGTTCTGTAAAAGTGCCACATGTGTTAAACTCTCTTCTCTGGGATGTTCAGGACAGATGCCAATGCTTTGCAGCAGATGTGTCTGTTTGGGTTTTCTTATGGTCAGTGATACTGCTATGGCCCTCATGTGAATGGTTAATATCGACAGGATGCACATTCAATATCAACTTTCTTGAAAAATGGAAATCTGGTCATTCATTTTTTTCTTAAAAAGGGCACTTTTTTGGTGAGGAAAGCATAACTGCTACTAAAAGGTTTATTAAAAATAAAAAATTACTAAAAAGTAAAATAAATGAATAGCTTCAGAGTTATACAATGTGCCAACCCCACATAGCAAGTACTACTTTCTGTACCTATAGGTTTGAGTGCACAACTGTTTTTTGTGCCTCTTTTCTGTACACATTTCAACCTACAATTTGTTATAATTCTCACTGCCCAAGCTGACTGAAGGCCAGTGGTGCAGAGGTCCTGGAAGCTATGGAGTGGGCCCTGGCACAGTTGGCTGATAGACGACGTGACTGGCGGAGGTAACAGTTTCTAATACTACTCCCACCACCATGCTGGACTGGGAGGAGTCGACTGCCCCAGCTAGTAGTGGCTTGGTGCATTCTCTTTCATTGAGAACACCTTGCATGCCATCCTTAAAGGGCACTGTTGGATAAGTTGCATCTTGAAAGGCTTGGGGAAAGACAGGAAGGTTACTGTTGGTCAGATTAAGATTTCATAGAGAATGCAGTTCACTGCTCATGTATTGCATATACTACTAGAGGCCACCAGAGCAGAGAGGGAAGTACAAAGCTACAACCAGTGAACGCATGAATGGGTGGAAGAGAAACTCCATGTCTCTCTCTCTCTCTCTCTCTCCAAAATCAGTAAATGAAGGGATTAAAGAACATATATGCACAGCCCATGGTCACAGACAATAGTGTGGGGAGGGCCAAGGCAGGTGGGGCAGGGGCTGGGTGGAGGTGGGCAAGGGGGGAGGGAATGGGGAGCATCTGCAATAGTGTTAAAATCAACAAATTTTTGGTAAAAATTAATACAATTTGCCAGCCGGTGTGGCTTAGTGGTTGAGCGTCAACCCATGAACCAAGAGGTAATTGGTTTGATTCTTGGTTAGGGCACATGCTCAGGTTGGGGGCTCAATCCCCAGTGTAGGGCATGCAGGAAGCAGCCAATCAATGATTTTCTCTCATCAATGATATTTCTATCTCTCCCTCTCCCTTCCTCTCCCTCTCTCTTCCTCTCTGAAATCAATAAACATATATCTTTTAAAAAGCAATACAATTCAAAGGAAAAGTAAACTAAATCTTGGAAAAAATTTTAAATGAGAAATCCAAGACAATGTTAATTTGGAAGGTATAAAGGCATAAACTGGGACTGTCCTGAGCAAACTGACATGTGTGTGGGTCACCCTTCAATAAACAACTCCTAAGAAAATGTGGCTCAGTGGTTGAGTGTTGACCTATGAACCAGGTGGTCACAGTTAGATTCCCAGCCCAGCCCAGCCGGGTATATGCCCAGATTGTGGACTCGATCCCCAGTGGGGGGTGTGCAGGAGGCAGACGATCGATGATTCTTTCTCATCATTGATGTTTCTCTCTCTCTCTCCCCCCCATCCCCTCTGAAATCAATAAAAATATATTTTTTAAAAAGAAAATGTAATTGACATATCCAAGAATCGCAGAGTGAGGACTTCCTAACTATAAGGCATATGTGAGGAGCTTCACAGGAACCACCTATTTAATGCCCCCGGTGAGCACAGCTATGAAATGGGTCTTGTTTCTTCAGCAGACTGATTTCCTTCCATTTTCTTAGTACAGAGCTGAGGAGCTCGAGGCATTACCCAAGGCTCTGAGGTCTCTGAGAGAGACCAACCATCTCTCTCTCAGGGATTTGGATCTTGAGTAAAATGTCACAGGGACAAAAAGTGCTTTCTTTTAAAGTCATTCAGTGGCACCACCTTGGAGGGGCTGTCCTAGATCCCAGCGCTACCCTGGTTGTTATCCTTGAGGACTCACTATTTGAGTCCTCACTAATTCCATGAATTACTCAGTGTCCTTTTAATACATTCCAACCCACCTCCTTTCCACTTAAGTTGCCACAATTGGTTTCTGTGGCTTACAACCAAAGTGCTCAGACTCCCTCAGAAATGAAATCGAGGTCTGTCTGTCTCCAACCTTAGCCACCACCTGTGCCAGACAGGCCGCCACTTGGCTTTGCCCTAACAGGAACGCACTGGAAGGAAACAGCACAGACCTCTCCTGAGGAAGCCTCCACCTGAGCACCCGGCTTTGCCCCATTCTTGCCTGGTTTGGCTAGCCTTGATTTCCCCTGGGCTGTCCAGGAGAGACACTTTTTAATGTTCTATCTTCTCCCTCAAATCTTATTTAGTCTGCATTCTGCTTTACCAAAAGCACAGGCAGCTATAAGCAGCCTTGAGAAAAGCAGTATTTCTATGAATACTTTCTCAGCCTCCACATCAGCCTCTTTCTCCAAGATGCTGATGAAAAGGCAGTACCCAAGTGGCCAGCATTTCTCACTGTACTGCACACACTTTCCCAAGCTGGAGAAAATACAGTTTCCTGGAGGAGAGGAGGAGGAAAAGGGCAGCACAGCTGAATAGCAGAGAACTGGATCACATACCCAACAGGCTTTCTAAATGATGTCAAATGGCGAAACTGCTGATGCAAAGAATCATGTAAAAATTATATCTTCATAAAAAGACACATTTGCAAAGGATACTGCCTCTAAAATTGCTACCTCAGCATGGTACAACTGGCACTTACTTCTGCCAAAATTTCAGATGCCCCTGATAATCATTTATGCAGAGGGAAGAGAGAAGGCACTGAGAAGGAAACAAGCACATCGAGAAAGCTGAAAACCAACACAAAGTGAACAGGAAATATAGGTCACTGCTATACCCAAAGTTTAAGTAGCTAGTGACTACTGTTTGAGTCATCTTTAGTTTTTCAAAGTAAAAGAGCAACATATGATCTCATCATACATATTCTGGCACACAGAACTGGATAAACGGCTTTGTACCAGTTTTCTATTTCTGCATGCAATGACATCATCAAGCTAAAGGAACCAAACTGGGAGAAAATGATCCCAAAGTCTGAACTACAGCAAACACTGAGAACTCTATGAGGAACTCAGAGGAAGTGTGAATTTTCTACATGCATGTTTTCTGAGTATATATAATTTAGAGCAGTTACCATAAATTACAATCCATTTAACTCACTCATCTTATGAATGAATGTTGAGGCCCAGAGAGATTAACTGACTTGATCCAAGGTCACAAACCCAACTGGTGTAGATCTGATATCAGAAATCAAGCCTCCTAGTTCCATTCTCAACTACTCTTTCCTTTTCACCAAGTTGCCCTCGTTCACGTGAGTTAGGTCTAAAGAATTCCCACGTGATTGAACGTGGGGCCACCAGTCCCGGTCAGGTCTGTGTAAGCCTTGCGCACACACCAGCAACCATGTCTAAGGGACCTGCAGTTGGCCTTGATCTTGGCACCACTTACTCTTGTGTGGGAGTATTCCATCATGGAAAAGTGGAAATAATTGCCAACGATCAGAGAAACCGAACCAACCCGAGTTATGTTGCCTTTACTGATACTGAGTAATTGATCAGTGATGCTGCAAAGAATCAAGTAGCGATGAATCCTACCAACACGGTCTTTGATGCCAATCGCTTGATTGGATGTAGATTTGATTATGCTGTTGTCCAATCTAACATGAAGCATTGGCCTTTCACGGTGGTGAATGATGCTGGCAGGCCCAAGGTCCAAGTAGAATACAAGAGAGAGACAAAAAGCTTCTATCCAGAAGAGGTGTCATCCATGGTTTTGACAAAGATGAAGGAAATCGCAGAAGCCTACCTTGAGAAGACTGTTACCAATGCTATTGTCACAGTAACTGCTTACCTCAATGACTCTCAGCATCAGGCCACCAAAGATGCTGGAACCATTGCTTGTCTCAGTGTACTTAGAATCATCAATGAGCCAACTGCCACTGCTATTGCTTATGGTTTAGACAAAAACGTTGAAGCTGAAAGAAACGTGCTGATCTTTGACTTGGGAGGTAGCACTTTTGATGTGTCAATCCTCACAATTGAAGATGGAATCTCTGAGGTCAAACTTACAGCTGGGGACACCCACTTAGGTGGAGAACACTTTGACAACCGAATGGTCAACCATTTCATTGCAGAGTTCAAAGGCAAGCATAAGAAGGATATCAGTGAGAACAAGAGGGCTATCTGTCGCCTTTGTACTGCTTCTGAACATGCTAAGCATACTCTCTCTTCCAGCACCCAGGCCAGTATTGAGATTGATTCGCTCTATGAAGAAATCAACTTCTATACCTCTATCTCCCATGACTGATTTGAAGAGAAATAAACTTAACTAAGGAGGTAAAAGACATGTACTCGGAAAACTACAGGACATTAAAAAAAAGAGATAGAGGAAGATATAGACATATAGAAGATATAGAAGAATATACTGTGTTCATGGATTGGTAGAATCAACATCATTAAAATGTCCATACTACCCAAAGCAATCCATAGATCTAATGCAATCCCCATTAAAATACCAACGGCATATTTCACAGGCCTAGAACAAACTCTCCAAAAATTCATATGGAATTAAAAAAGACCCCGAATAGCTGCAGCAATCTTGAGAAAGGACAAAGTTAGAGGAATCACAATACCAGATATCAAGCTATATTACAATGCCACTGTTCTCAAAACTGCCTGGTACTGGCACAAGAACGGACATATAGACAAATGGAACAGAACAGAGAACCCAGAAATTGACCTAAGCCATTATGCTCAATTAATATTTGACAAAGGAGGCAAGAGCACACATACAATGGAGTCAAGATAGTCTCTTCAATAAATGATGTTGGTAAAATTGGACAGATACATGCAAAAAATAAAATAAAACTAGACCACCAACTTACACCATATACAAAAATAAACTCAAAATGGATAAAGGTCTTAAATGTAAGATGGGAAACCATAAAAATCTTAGAAGAATCCATAGGCAACAAAATATCAGACATATATTGTAGCAATATCTTTACCAGTATAGCTCCTAGGGCAATGGAAACTGAGGAGAAAATAAACAAATGGGACTACATCAAAATAAAAAGCTTCTGCACAGCAAAAGAAACCATCAACAAAACAACAAGAAAGCCCACTGCATGGGAGAACATATTTGCCAATGTTATATCTCTGATAAGGGCCTAATCTCCAAAATTTATTGGGAACTTATATATCTTAATAAAATGAAGATAAACAATCCAATCAAAAAATGAGCAAAGGACTTAGACACTTTTTGAAAGAGGACATACAGAAGGCCAAGAGACATATGAAAACATGCTCAAAGTCACTAATCATCCAAGAGATGCAAGTCAAAATGGCAATGCGATACCATCTCACACCTGTCAGAATGAATCAACAAATCAACAAATGACAAGTGCTGGCAAGGATGTGGAGAAAAAGGAACCCTCGTGCACTGCTGGTGGGAATGCAGACTGGTGCAGCCACTATGGAAAACAGTATGGAGTTTCCTCAAAAATCTAAAAATGGAACTCCCATTTGACCCAGTAATCCCACTTCTAGGAATATATCCCAAGAAATCAGAAACACCAATCAGAAAGGACATATGCACCCCTATGTTCATAGCAGCACAATTTACAATAGCTAAGATTTGGAAACAGCCCAAGTGCCCATCAGCAGATGAATGGATTAAAAACTGTAATACATCTACACAATGGAATACTACACTGCTGTAAAAAAAAAAAAAAAAGAACTCTTACCATTCGCAACAGCATGGATGGACATGGAGAACATTTTACTAAGCCAGTGGTTCTCAATCTTTATAATGCCTCGACCCTTTAATACAGTTCCTCATGTTGTGGTGACCCCCAACCATAAAATTATTTTTGTGCTACTTCATAACTGTAATTTTGCTACTGTTATGAATCGTAATGTAAATATCTGTGTTTTCCGATGGTCTTAGGCTCTACAGCAGTGGTTCTCAACCTGTGGGTTGCGACCCACAGGCTGAGAACCGCTAGCAGGGTCGCCTGTTTACCATCAGAAAACACAGATATTTACATTACGATTCATAACAGTAGCAAAATTAGTTATGAAGTAGCAATGAAAATAATTTTATGGTTGGGGTCACCACAACATGAGGAACTGTATTAAAGGGTCGTGGCATTAGAAAGGTTGAGAACCACTGTACTAAGTGAAATAAGCCAGTTGGAGAAAGATAAATATCATATGATCTCACTCATTTGTGGAATATTATGAACAACATAAACTGATGAACAAAAATAGATGCAGAGATAGAGAAATATCAAACAGACTGTCAAACTTCAGAGGGAAGGTGGATGGAGGGTAGGGGGTGGGTAAGAGATCAACCTAAGGACTTGTATGCATGCATATAAGCCTAACCAATGGACACAGACAGTAGGGGGGTGAGGGCATGTGCCGGGGAGTGGGGGTGGCCAGGGAGAGGTCAATGGGGGAAAAGGAGACATATGCAGTACTTTAAACAACGAAGATTTAAAACAAAGAATTCCCATGTGTGGTCTTCAACTCCCTAACAAAACCACCAAAAAAGTACCGTACAGCCTGGCTTGCTTCACCTTTTTCTACCCCAAATACTTCACTCTGAAGAAAAGTGTTTGCCCCAAACTTGGGTTCCTTGGGGTTCACTTTGGCCAGAACCAGGTTAGAGAACTGCCAGTGAAAACTTGGATGCAGCCCCAATTAATGCACATCTCACACAAAACTCTTTAATAAGAAGAAGGTGCTGCTTGCTTCATTGGAAATACAAATGCCACATTTAAATTCTCACATCCAGTACATTTCTGTCCCAGGTTCTCTCAACTTAATTGAGCAGCTCCTCTACTTAACTCAGCATTCTTAACCTTGTCTTCCTGCTGCTATCCTATTGTGAAAGACAGGAATTCAACCTGAGAAATCACCAAGTGGTGGTAGAGTGAGAGCTGCTCTGAGGAGGGCTGGAGGAGTACTTTAGGGTTAGGTTGCAGCAAGACAAAGACAAGTTTATTCTTTGTGGAAACTGAAAACAAAAACTACATTGATCATAAATCTAATTCAACAATCAACTCAGACTACTCTTTCCAACCAGGCAACTAGTGAATGCCTCGTGTGGGTGTGTCACTCTGCTGTAAGGGACAGGAGGTGAACAGGCTCCTCCCTCAAGCCATCTGAAGTCTAAAGAAGCACCAGAGTCAGATCAGAAGTAAAATAAGTGCCATCGGACTCATCAATCAGTGAACTTGGCTGATCTGTTTTTCACCTCGGTGTTTCTTTTCCATGTTGGTGCTCTTGAGCAATGACTCTGAAAAATAAAACAGTCCAAAGCTTGATGACAAAGGCAAAAAGAGAAAAATGCAGAGCCTAAAATCTCTACCACTGAAATAAACATATCATCTAAGATAACCTAGAACCAACTACTTTACTACCAGAGCAGGTTGTATTCCCAATTTAGAACTCTAAAATATTTTTTAAAAAGTAACCACTTCTTATCCTTTAAAATTTATTTTTTTAAATATATTTTAATTATTTCAGAGAGGAAGGAAGAGGGAGAGAGAAACATCAATGATGAGAGAGAATCATTGATAGGCTGCCTCCTGCATGTCCCCCACTGGGGATCAAGCCTGCAACCCAGGCATGTGCCCAGACCGGGAATTGAACTATGATGACCTCCTGTTTCATAGGTCGACGCTCAACCACTGAGCCACACTGGCTGGGCTAAGATTTGTTTTCAATCCCATTCAGTGAAACTACAAGTAGTATCGAATTGTAACTCAACAAACATTTAAGCCCTAAACACCTCCAAAGAGATCCCATACCCCCTTGAGTCCCCAGCACAGCAGCTAAAGCAGATGGGTTTGACAGAGGTTTTATCCCTCTCCAAACTGGCTGTAGAGCTGTATAATTAGCTACATGATCCCTAAATTATAGCAGTTTGGGAAAAGGGGACTGAAAACTCTTTGTCTGTTCACAATGAACTATAATGTAAAATACTTAATTGGCTTCAGATGCTCTAGCTCCTAAAACAATGAAAGGTTAATGAATTACTTATTTGGAGTAAAAGAAAATAAATTAAGGGATTACACCTTTAAAGCAGACATTTTCTAAAATTCTACTTAAAATGATACTATGAGTAATAAGATTACCCACATCTGTAGCTCTCAATCAGAATAACTCTGTGGAAATTGTAAGTAGTTTGAATGACACAACTGGCATTCACTTACAATGTTAATACCTTACTAGTCGATACAGGCTTTTTACTGAAGGTGTGAAATAATGTTTGGTAAAACATTTTGATTTCTATTATTAGGAAAAGAACACAATGTTCCTTTTACTCATTTTTCTGACATTTAATCCATGACAGTCAATCATTTAAGATACCATTTACTTTGTCCTTCATCTCGCATTAAGACTTTCACTCTCAATAGGCTTGGCAAAAAGGCCTGCTCTTCAAACCCCTCAAGACTCAGCTGACACCTGCCCGCCTTAGCATTGATTTCCTCCTCTACATGCACTAGGGACTCCAGGAAAAGGTATCATAAGTTCAAACATTTTTCATTTCTAACATGGATTTGGTCATTTCAAATAACATTATCTATATATATAAAAGCCTAAGTGACCATCCAACCATTTGACCATCTGACCAGTAGCTATAATGTGCAATGACCACCAGGGGGCAGACACTCAACGCAGGAGCTGCTGAGCTGCAGTGACTTGGCAGCTGCGGTTCTTGGGTGACGCACCCAGAACCAGAGAAGAGGGAGCCCGATTCTGGGACACGTCACCCAAGAATTGCCCTCTCACAATCCAGGATCCCTCGGGGGATGTCGGAGAGCTGGTTTTGGCCTGATCACCACAGGCCAGGCTGAGGGACCCCACCAGTGCACGACTGGTCCTCCAGTATTATAATAACCACTACATTTACTGTTATGTTATGTAGCAAGAATGATGACACCATCATTCTTCTTAGTAGGAATTTGGAGTTTTTAAAATCTTCACCTACAAGACTTCTTTTACCTCTTAGTACTATCCTATAAGGGAATTATTCTTAATTTCATATTTCCATTAAACACCATTCAGTCCCGATATTAGAGTTTGGGCTGAATTGTGCACCGCCCATTCATATGTTGAAGTCCTAACCCTCAAATCTGACTGTATTTGGAGGTAGGGTCTTTAAAGAGATAATTAGGTAAACTGAGTTAGACCCACATCCAGTAGGACCAGTATTCTTATATGGAAAGATTAGGACTCAGGTCCAGAGGGAAGACAGAAAGACACAGGAGAGGACTCAGAAAAAACAACCCTTGCTCTCGCCAAGGAGCTTGGTTGGTTAGAGCATAATCCTGATACATCAAGGTTGCAGGTTTGATT
Organism: Eptesicus fuscus; assembly: GCF_027574615.1. Classification (NCBI taxonomy): domain Eukaryota; kingdom Metazoa; phylum Chordata; class Mammalia; order Chiroptera; family Vespertilionidae; genus Eptesicus; species Eptesicus fuscus. The sequence continues at coordinate 90,323,620 of NC_072481.1, forward strand.
CCTGGTCAGTGAATGTACAAGAAGCAACCAATGAATGCACAAATAAGTGGAACAACAAATGGATGCTTCTCTCCCTGCCCCCCGCCTACCCTCAGCCCCACCCCCCAGTTCTCTCTCTCTCTCTTAAATTAGTAAATAAAAATTTGAAAGAAAGAAAAAAAAATCCAACCCTGCTAACACCTTGATCTTGGACTACAAAACTCTTGAGGAAATAAATTTGGTTTTTTAGCTACCCAGTCTGTGGGACTTTGTTACGGCAGCTCTAGCAAACTAATACACCCTTTATCACCTGTATGTCAAATACATTCCCAAACTCTTCCTACTTTACTGAAAAAGATATTCTGAATGCTAAACATTTAATGAAGTCTCACTTTTAATAATCTTAGACCTACTCCTATAACTCTAACCCCCAAGTCATCATCTAAAATCATCTAAGTGACAAATGACCCACTTGAACAATATGCTCTGCTACACAGCAACCAGAAAAACAACATGTTCAGAAACTGAATACCAAGAAGAGTGAAATTAATAATTCCTCCTAAAAAGAAGATAAGAAGGAAAAGGAATACATAGTTTTATGTGGTATGGACAAAGTAATTGGGAAAAAAGTCAGCAGAGGAGTCACCTGGTGGGGCAGGGGATCATAGTACTAAACCAGGTCATAGTAATTTGGGGGAGAGCGGTGTCACTGATTATTTTAATGAAATGAGTTTTTTTAAATATATTTTTATTGATTTCAGAGAGGAAGGGAGAGGGAAAGTTAGAAACATCAATGATTAAAGAAAAATCACTGATTGGCTGCCTCCTGCACGCCCCCTACTGGGGATTGAGTGGCAACCCAGGCATATGCCCTTGAATGGAATCAAACCCGGGACCCTTCAGTCCACAGCCCAATGATATATCCACTGAGCCAAACCAGCCAGGGCAAAATGAGGGTTTGGTTTTGTTTTTACATACAGAAAGGAGTGTTAGGAACTAAACATCAGGCCAGAAGAAATGTTTTGCCAAATTTAAGAACATGCAGAAAAGGCATGATCTTGAGAGAAACACAGTCTTCATGATATAATTATCATTGTGCTAAATTAAGCAAACAAAGAAATAAGGACATACTGTCATTGGAAAAGCTAACTATTCTGGTAGCTTCTGAATATGCCATGGGTAGTCCAAAGAATCAACTCCTTCTTTACATCTATTCTCACAGTTGATATTTCAATAAACAAGAAAACTGTTTCTCTTTCTTTTCTTCTTTGCTGTATTTTTGAGGCTATTTTGCTGCCATGTAGTATCTATTTAAGTACACAGAAAGTAACAAAGTTAAATTATAGATGAAACATGAAAATTAGAAGATATTTTAGAGGTCATCTCTGCCAACTGTTTATCTAAAAATCTACTGCCAATTCTTGTGATTTAAAAAAGCTACGAGATATTAAGCATGAGGTGGCTAGTTACATATCTATATGTCATCTATCCACGCTAGCTCTGGCTCCTCCTCCCACAGGTCAGTGGACAGGGGTTTTAGTGTTGAATACACCCTATGCCTAGCTTATCTCAATATCAAGGTATAACAAGTACCTAACTTTAGAACTTGCTGATTAAAGTAAAAAAATACAAAACCTGAATGCTTATAAGGTTCTCATTTCATTCATTCGTCATTCAATCATTTATCAAACACCTATTGAGAGTTTAAAATATGCCAGGCACAGGTCTATGCCCTAAAGATGCAATAGTTAAGAGAGACATGTTCCTTGCCCTTGCAGAGCTGCAGTCTAATTTGTATAATGCGAATAGCATGAGAGTTTAAGTAAAAGTAATATCCAAATTAAGGGCTGTTAGCTGCTCAATTAGGGTCTAACAATGCTGCAATAAGTTAAGAGGATCACTCTTCCAGTCCTTGTAATCCCCTTAGTTCAGTGCTCTGGGCAACCAGCTAACTAAGGCTGATACAGGAGTTGTAATCTCCTTACCGGTCCTGCTCAGAGTATGAGGATTTAAATAAAAATCTCTTTCCGATTCCAAACAGTTCTATGTAGGTTTCTGCTCTCGATTACTTTACCTGGGAAGATAATTAATGTGGATGAGGCCCATTAAGAGTGACAAGAACTATCACCTCAGTATTACTGGTTTGATTCTGGATGAAACTAAACAGATGACCTCTGACCCAAATAAAAGAACAAATTTGGGACAGATACCCAAAGGCCTAAGGGTTTATGTCCCACCAGAAACGCTTTACCCTGAATAGCATGCTTCCATTTTCTCTGCCTACCTCTGGATTTTTTTTTTTTTTTTTCACCTTTTCATGTTTCCATTAGACTGGACCCCGGAAGCATCGACAGAACAGAGGCAGAGTTCACATTTCCAATTCACTTTTAATTATAGAAAACAGTTGGCGAAATATCCAAACCCCATGTACAATTTCTTCTGGTTCCACAGGGAGCACAAAGACTTACTGAGAGAGAATAAGAGAGAAAAATAATAAACTTAGAGAATTATGACAAAGCAGAAAAGGAAAGAAAAGATGAAACAGGAAGAAAACAATGACAAATTTACATCTGCCAGCTGGCATAAAAAACTAAAAATGTGCATTCTAATTTAAAGTGGCTACAATTTTTACTGTTTCTACAGTTTAAAACAGATTTTATTATTTGCGAGGGTAGAAAATGAAGGTGATGAAAGACAGGGAGGGAAAACAAGGCTTGCACTCCTGCCAACCTTTGTCATCCAGGACGCAGAGCCTCCCACAGGTAGTCATTTTAAGAAGTATGTTCCAAAGAGAAAAGCAATTACCCCTTAAATGGGCCAATATGTCCATTTGTTTGAAAGGGTCAAAAAGAAGGAAAAGATTAATCTGAACTATATGGAAGCAAGTAATAGTTATTCTCCCTTGCAGTTTCCTCACCTAGCTTTCTTTTGACATTTTAAACCATTAGAATACCTTGAACACTTTAGCTTTAGGGGAAAAGGGTGGGGGAAGGCGAGAGAAAAAGAAAAATAATATATCCTCTTAGTATAGACCCGTGGTCAGCAAACTGCGGCTCGCGAGCCACATGCGGCTCTTTGGCCCCTTGAGTGTGGCTCTTCCACAAAATACCACGGCCTGGGTGAGTCTATTTTGAAGAAGTGGCGTTAGAAGAAGTTTAAGTTTAAAAAATTTGGCTCTCAAAAGAAATTTCAATCGTTGTACTGTTGATATTTGGCTCTGTTGACTAATGAGTTTGCCGACCACTGGTATAGACCATAGACTATGTTTGAAATTTCATTCATCAAACATGTGAACTCGGGCAAATGAGACACTGGAAAAGTAAAAAAAGGATAAAATGTAAAAGGTACAACAGAGGGAACACCTGAAGTCAAAAGGATGGTAGTGGAGAAAAGAGAATTAACAGGCATGAACCTAATTCATGGTTTGTCCATCCACTAGTCCAGTGGTCGGCAAACCGCGGCTCGCGAGCCACATGCGGCTCTTTGGCCCCTTGAGCGTGGCTCTTCCACAAAATACCATGTGCAGGCGCGCACGTACAGTGCAATTGAAACTTCGTGGCCCATGTGCAGAAGTCGGTTTTCGGCCTGGGCAAGTCTATTTTGAAGAAGTGGCATTAGAACACTCAAGAGGCCAAAGAGCCGCATGTGGCTCACGAGCCGCGGTTTGCCAATCACTGCACTAGACGATCAGCCTTCCAAACATCTATCCAGTATGAAATAAAGCTCTATAGGGCAAACCAAACTAGTTTGTTAGTATTAGTAAAAGGAAGACAGAAAGGGAGTGAGAACATGCCATCATCACAGAAATCCAGCAAGGGTGTCAATATGTGAAGCTTGATGAGAAGTGAAGTGGAGTGCCAGAAAACACCAACCAGAGTCCAGCCCTGTGGCTGGCAGCCTCAGGCAGACTTCTTGAACTCTCTGAGCCTTGTCTGTAAAATTAAGAATTGTTGAACTGTTTGATCACCAGGGTTTCTTCTGTCTTTTAAAAAAGTTATGTGGGTCCGGGAGAGGCCATGCGCCCCTGGGTCTGGGTGAGGCCACGCGACCCTGGGTCCGGGTGTAGCTGGATCCCGGGTCCGGGTGAGGCCGTGCGCCCCTGGATCCGGGTGAGGCTGGGTCCCAGGTCCGGGTGAGGCCGTGCACCCCTGGATCCGGGTGAGGCTGGGTCCCGGGTCCGGGTGAGGCCACGCCCCTGGGTCTGGGTGAGGCCGCACACCCCCGGGTCCGGGCGAGGCCACGTGCCCCTTGGTCCGGGTGAAGCTGGATCCCGGGTCTGGGTGAGGCCGTGCGCCACTGGGTCCAGGAGAGGCCACGCGCCCCGGGGTCCAGGTGAAGCTGGATTCCGGGTCCGGGTGAGGCCATGTGCCCCTGGATCCGGGTGAGGCTGGTCCTGGGTCCAGGTGAGGCCGCGCCCCTGGGTCCAGGAGAGGCCACGCGCCCCTGAGTCTGGGTGAGGCCACGTGCCCCTGGGTCCGGGTGTAGCTGGATCCCGGGTCTGGGTGAGGCCGTGCGCCCCTGGATCCGGGTGAGGCTGGGTCCCGGGTCCGGGTGTAGCTGGATCCCGGGTCCAGGTGAGGCCGTGCACCCCTGGATCCGGGTGAGGCTGGGTCCCGGGTCCAGGTGAGGCTGCACTCCTGGGTCCGGGAGAGGCCACGCACCCCTGGGTCCGGGTGAGACCAAACCAGAGGGAGTCGAACCTGCATTACCACCATTTGTCCACCATCCAGAGCTGAAAAGTCAGTGCCGACATGTACACATAAGGAACTGGTGGACATTGAAATTGGGTCTTGCCCTAACCGGTTTGGCTCAGTGGATAGAGCATTGGCCTGCGGACTCAAGGGTCCCAGGTTCGATTCCGGTCAAGGGCATGTACCCTGGTTGCAGGCACTTCCCCAGTAGGGGGTGTGCAAGAGGCAGCTGATCGATGTTTCTCTCTCATCGATGTTTCTAACTCTCTATCCCTCTCCATTCCTCTCTGTAAAAAAATCAATAAAATATATTTAAAAAAAAAAAAAGAAATTGGGTCTCAAAAGAACTGTTGGTCCAGAAAGAAACTTACTACAGACTGATTCATTTGCCTGTCAGCATAACTATTATTGCTCGTCTCAAATTTGGTTCTTATAAGTATATTTCTAGTAACACATGATCTCACTCATCTAGGGGAAATGATGAACAACATAGACTGATGAACAAGAACAGACCCAGAAACAAGGAGGCATTGATCAGACTGTCGGGCCTCAGAGGGAGGGTAGGGGAGGATGGGGGTAGGGGGGAGAGATCAACCAAAAGACTTGTGTGCATGCATATGAGCCTAACCAATGGTTAAGGACAACAGCGGGGTGGGGGCATCCATGGGGAGGGGTGTGGGATGGGAATGGGGGGATGAGGACAAATATGTGACACCTTAATCAATAAAGAAATTAAAAAAAAAAAGTTATGGTTCTAAAATCTAGAATTTTACTTTTTAAAATGTAATCTGACACAAATAGTAGTCACTAACTACTGAAACTTTGAGTATATTTCCTAAACCTTAAACTATCCCCACAAAGACAACTTGGTACCACAGAAAAAGAATAAAGAGAAACAGAAAACAGGAACAAGAGAAAAACAAGCAATACAAAGGGTATTGTAGAGCTTCCAACAATGGACCAAGATTAACTTCTGACATGAGTTGCAATAATTACTGCCTGTTCCTGGGCACCCAGACACTCTCAGTCATTGTTATAGACCGCACTACTGACTATCTTTAAATTCAAATGGCATTTTCATAATATAGAGGGGTATGTCAATAATGCCACAGACAAAATAAAAGCAAATAATAACAAAATATTTGTATAACACTTTCTACTATATAAAGTAACTTATCATTACATCTCTAGTGTATAACAAAAATGTTAGTAATTTTATAAAAGTGAAAGATACTCATCCTAAGTGTTCCTACTCTATTTCTTTTAATCCTTAAAACAACATACGAATAAGTAATATTGTTGCCCACATCTTATAGATGAGGAAAAGATATCTTAAGGCAAAGATACACTGAGTGATGTATCCAATTTTGCAGAGCTAGATATCAATACAGCTAGAAGTCAGACCCCCAAGTCCTGGCTTGACAATTTAGTGGAAACACAGGTCACCCATGGAGAATACGACCTTGACTACTCATCTGCTCAAAAGTCAAATCTAATGCAGTGTTGATCTAGCCACACAACAAAAAGTATTTATTCTATTAAAATTTTGTCATTTCATTTAAAAACTTTTGTCATTTCATTTTAAAAAGTGGTTCTTAAATGTTGTTCTGTACCAAGCACTATGCTAAGTGGTTTGATAAAACCTACTTTCAAGAATATTAAAATATGAGATGAGGAACAAATGAAACAAATTAGAATTAAAAGCAACTATCTAATCTATATATGTAAAAGGCTAATATGCTAAGTGTCCGTCCAGGTAATGACATCACGTAGCAATGCCTGGCTTTCTCTCCCTAGCGACTAGCCTCCTTGGAGTTTCTTAAGCCCAGGAACAGGACTTGCTTTATAGCCAGGTGGAAACATTTTACACTGTAACCAGATGTCTGTGAAGTGTTTTCCTGTCCCTCATCTCATTTGATCCTCACAGAAGTCCTGAAGTCAGTAGATAGGAGACTCGGTGGAATCATATTTTATTTTCATTAGCCAGAAAACAGAGATTTAGAAAGCTTAGAAACTTGAGCTGACTGAAAAGAAGAAATGGTGGACTTTGAAATGTCTTCAGGTTTTCTCACTGTGCAGAATATAGTCAAACGCTGCAGTTAAATATTTTACCCTGTTTTCCCTGCATTATCTACAATAATAATCTGCTTTGTGTTGATATTTACTGCTGTGTTGCTGACAATTACCTGAAAGAGAAGTTGGGTTGCTTCACTGGGTTAGAAAAGTTTAGCTACATCAGAAAGCAGGTTTAATTAAGCAAGTTTATTCTATATCTATAAAAGGCTAAGTTGACTCGTACATGTGTGATGCATATAAAGCTCTCGCTGGCACCAACTGCACGCATGTATTTCAATCTGTCATTGTTGATCGTGAATTTGGTTGACACTTCTATTATAGAGAAAGGGCGAATAGCGATATTAAAATATTTCTTCTAATTAATTTCTTTCAAGGTGCATGAATCCATGTACCGAGTCACTAGTAGTTAAATAATAAGAGAGCAATATGTGGCTCATTTCAAAATGAAAAATATACAGAATACAGGTCCACAGGAGAAAGAAAAACAAAAAGAGTAATTTATAGGTGGTTTTGTGAACCACTGAGACCACCTATAAGAAGATTAGAGACAAAAATTGAACCTATTCCACAAAGACACATTTTTAAAGTTGCAACCCTTAAAAGAGTGCGGACAGGACAGGAGAGTGGTTTGCTGAATTTAATGCAGTGCCACCTGGCTACAGTCACTAAGCAAATTATGTAAGTGGAAAGATTGCATGGAGAAAAAACAAATTGGTTTGGCAATATAGAATATATCAAATTAGAATAAAGTGTCTTTTTAGCCTACATTAATTTAGGCTCCAATTATATAACACAGACATTGAAATAATGAAATTACATAGCCCCAAATGCATTTAATAGTCACCGAAAAAGAAGAAGAAGCAAGTACACTAATAAAGTTAACACATATAACTGGAGTCAATGCTAAGATAAAGAAAAAAGTAACGAGTCACAAAAATAAAACAGAACAATATCAGGAGTTATAGTCCTATCTGTCTAAAATCTGTTAATCTTTTATTCCAATAGCACCTTGTCTTTCACAGTAAGGATGGAAGAGCATACAGAAACTTCTGCACATTAGTTACCAAGGACACCTCTGTATAGCCTTATCCCGGAAATACAGAATGCCCTTTCCTCACCCTTGCCATCTGGTAGACTACTGCCAGCCCAATGTTACTCATCAGGAAGCCTTTCCTGGAATACCCAGGCACAACTGACCTCGAGCTCCTAGAAGCTGCCTCTGTGCTTTGCACAGGCACTTCCTGCTGCACTCTACACTGCCACACTAGGATTGCAGGAACTATGTCTGACTCTCGAATTGTGAGCTCCTGAACTGTAGGAGTCTTGGTTTATTCATTTTCATAGATCTACTGCCTAACACTGTACCCAGAATATTGGTTTGATAAGTACTTGTTGAAGAAAAAATAAATCATAATTCATAGAAAATATGCCAAGGGCCATTTGGCATTTACAATGTTAGTATAAATGCTTAACAGAAAGTAGAATCAAAATAAATATTTGCTGATATAATTCTATTGCTTGAAGAATTTAAAATTGTGCTTAATATAAAGCTGTGAGGAAATACTTAAACAAGACTAGCAGTAAATAGTAATATTGTACTAATGTTTGCATAATATATTTTACTTTTTCAGAGTTTACCCTTTGGTTCATCTCTTGAAGCAGGAAAGTCAGGATGTACACTGTCTTATCAAATCTTTACAACCACCTAATGAGAATTCTGCTAATCTGACTAAAGACCACTGTCCTAGAATTACCTGCTTCTTACACTTAATTTTAAGGTGTTAAAGGAATACTATTATTGTCATGATCTTGAACGTACAAAAGCAGTGAGTGTTAAAGGAACTCGTGAGAAAGAAGATAAGATCATGATAGAAACAAAAATTAGGGATGATTGTAAACTATGAATCCGGTAAGAAAACAATGGATAGTGCATGTGTTTATGGAATGAGACAGATGATAGGAGGAGAAATTCCAAGGATAGAGAAGGAATCATGCAACACTAAAAAAGTACTGTGTTTATGCAATCCTATATAATAAAGAGGTAATATGCAAATTGACCATCACTCCAACACACAGGATGGCCGCCCCCACGTGGTCAAAGATGGCTGCCCCCATGTGAACACAAGATGGCTGCCACAAGATGGCCGGCAGAAGAGGGCAGTTGTGGGCGATCAGGCCAGGAGGGGAGGGCAATTGGGAGGGACCAGGCCTGCAAGGGAAGACAGTTGGGGAGGGCAGTTAGGGGTGACTGGGCTGGCAGAGGAGGGCAGTTGGGGCCAACCAGGCCAGCAGGGGAGGGCAGTTGGGGAGGACAAGGCCTGCAGGGGAGGGCAGTTGGGAGGGACAAGGCCTTCAGGGGAGGGCAGTTGGAGGGGCCAGGCCTGCAGGGGAGGCAGTTGGGGGCGACCAGGCTGGCTGGGAAGGGCAGTTAGGAGCAACCAGGCTGGCAAGGGAGGGCAGTTAGGGATGACTGGACCAGCAGGGGAGGGCAGTTGGGGGCGACCAGGTTGGCAGGGGAGGACAGTTGGGGGTGACCGGGCCAGCAGGGGAGGGCAGTTGGGGGCGACAGGCCTGCAGGGGAGGACAGTTAGGGGCGACCAGGCCAGCAGGGGAGGGCAGTTAGGGGTGACCAGGCTGGCAGGGGAGGGCAGTTAGGGGCAATTGGGCCAGCAGAGGAGCAGTTAGGCATCGATCAGGCTGGCAGGGGAATAGTTAGGGGGTGATTAGGCTGGCAGGCAGAAGCCATTAGGGGCCATCAGGTAGGCAGGCAGGTGAGCAGTTGGGAGCCAGCAGTCCTGGATTGTGAGATCCAGTGGGATCGGGCCTAAATGGGCAGTCGGACATACCTCGAGGGGTCCCAGATTGGAGAGGGTGTAGGCTGGGCTGAGGGACACCACTCCCCCTCCTCGCCCCCGTGCATGAATTTTGTGCACTGGGCCTCTAGTTCTCAATAATTGGCAAGAGACAAGAGAAGTGATTAATGTTAAGGATTTTGAGTGGTGGCTAGCGAATTAGCTGCAATGGTGCATGGTTATTAACTCATTGTCACTCCAGGAAAAGACAGGGAGATTGAGAACTTATGGCCAAGTATGGTCAAAATGCTGCTATAAAATATTATTGTAAGACCTACTTAATTCTGCTCAGCAACGAACAGGCCATGTAGGTAAGGATTCTCATGTCCTATGGAGACAGTGCAACAGATTTTCAGGCGAAATGTTTTACAAAATGACAAGCCAGTTTTTAAAATGGACAAAAGTAAGAATAGACACTTCATAAAAGAAGATAATACAAGTGGCAATTAAAAACATGAACAGATGTTCAACATCACTAGTCATCAGAAAAATGAAAATTAAAAACAATGAGACATCCCTACACACCTACTACAATCACTAAATTTAAAAGACTGACAATGTCAAATGTTGCCAAAGTTATAGAGAAACCAGAACTCTCATGGTACTAGTGATCTATTGCTGTCTAGCTAATTATCTCAAAAACTTAGCTGCTTAAAACAACAAACATTAATTCTCTCACACAGTTTCTGATGGCCAGTAATCCAACAGCAGCTGAGCTGCATAGTCCTGACTCTGGGTCTTCCAAGACTGCAGTCATCTGGAGGTATAAATGGGCTGGAATATCTGCTTCCAACCTCACTCACATAGCTGTCAGTAGGAGGCATTGGTTCCTAATTGGCTGTTGACCAGAAGCCTCAGTTCCTCACAAAATGGGTCTCTGCATAGGGCTGCTTACAACATGGCAGCTGGCTTCTCCCAAAGTGAGTGATTCAAGAGAGAGTAAGCAAACAATCAAGATGAAAGCTGCATTGTATTTCACAGCCTAAGCTCGGTGGTAACAAACCATCATTACTACTGATCACTAAACCAACCCTGTCACAATATTGGAGGTCAGAACTTCAGAAAGTGGGGATCACTGGGATCATCTTGTAGGCTGGGTACCACAGTCACATATTGTTGGTGGGAATACAGAATGGTAAATCACATTAGAAAAGAATATAACGTACCTTATAAATTTAAACATACTGTTACCAAATGATCCTTCTTTCACTTGCAGTCTTATTTATTCAAGAGAAAGGAACAAATGTGTCCACACAAACCTGTATACATGGGTGTTCAATGCAGCATTATACATGATAGTCCCAAATTGGAAGCAATCCAAATGTTCACCAGTAGACAAATAAACAAATTGTGATATATCCACTCTATACATTACTCAGCAATTATAAAGAACAAAATATTAATACGTTCAACATGAATAAATCTCAAACACTTTGTAAGTGAAAGAAAGTGCCATATCTGAGTCCACTTCTATGAAATTCTCGGAAAGGCAAACTATAATGACAGAATCTATATCGATGATTGCTTGAGGCTGGAGCAGGGAGAGAGGAAAACTGCAAAGGGCTATGAGGAAGCTTTCTAGAGTGAGGGAACTTTGTATATCTTGCCTGTGGTAGTTATATGATTGTATATACTTACCAAAATTCATCAAACTGCACACTTGAAATGGATAAGTTTTATTTTATGTTAATAATGCCTTAATAAAAAATACTACCATTATGTGCATGACATTATTATATGCTTCTCAACTCCAAAGAAAATAACAGGAATCCATTAAAATGTACAAACTTTTATAATCTACTGGATGTCCGGTGCACAAAATTCATGCACAGGAGGGGTGGGGGGGTCCCTCAGCCTAGCCTGCGCCCTCTCGCAATCCAGGATCCCTTGGGTAGGGTCCCTAGGCCTGGCCAGTGATCAGGGACTATCGGGCCTTTCCTTCCCCCCGCTTCCGGCAGCTGGCCCTGCCCCCACTGCTGCCACTGCTTGCCATCTGTGTGGTACTGCCCTCTCTACCCCCCACCCCACCAGTCGCCTCCCTCTGCAGGAGACAGGTGTGGGGTGTTCACTTGGTTGGCCTGGACCTCCCTCTGTGGCCATCAGCCAGGTGGCCTGGGCCTCCCGCTTTGGGGCGATTGATAGTGGAGCCTCCCCCCCCCCCCCCCCCCGATCGATCACCCTGCAGAGGGATGCCCTGCCCACCTGGCCAGGGCTCCATGATCAATCACTACAGACAAAGGCTATGCCCACCTGGCCGGGGCTCCGCAATCCATCAGCACGCAGAGGGCAGCCGCGCTGCCAACAAGGTAGCCTGAGCCTCCCGGCCGGGGCTCTGCCATCAATCACCCCCATCAATCACCCCCGCAGAGGGTGGCCTGGGCCTCCCTCTGCAGGGCGATCGTGGGGCGATGGCTGGGCCCCCCCGACTAACTGCATCACACCTGCCTTGGCTGGCTTGGCGCCAGTGCGTGTCATAGCATGGTCGTCTGGAAGGTCATCCGGATGGTCGTTCTGCTGTTCGGTCGCTCAGTTAATTACCACATTATGCTTTTATTATTATACATTTTTTTCAGATATAAGTTCAGTATACATAAAATGCAAAAACATTTTATATGCCATCAATGACTAACCAAAAAAATCAAACTTAAGAGATTAATGAATAATAGGCTTATCTGGAAATTAATGTAAATTACAAGAGAGAATTACTTCCTTAACCAGAAGTAATGGCATCATAAATAGCGAGAAGGAAATAGATGGAAGCCATATTACACAGGCTGAACTGATTGAATTTGTTAGCTGATTGGAGGTGAAGGCGGATCAAAAGAGACACTCAAATATGACTATTGGGAGGATTATGATACCATTAAAATATCAAATGTCTCCTTCCCAGTGGGGCATCTGCTGACTGTGCTTTTAAACGAAAATACCCTCACCTACCCCTCTAATCAGAACTTCCTATCTTCCTTCCCTGCTTCATTTTTCACTGTATCATTTACGATCGGATAACACTAGACACTAGTAAAATATATTTAATTTACTCATGCATTTGTTGACTGTCTACTCCCAGCAGACCATGAGCTCCACAAAGGTTTAGTTTTATCCTGTTTTAGTCCCTGTTATTCAGTACCTAGAAGAGTACCTACTACACAATAAGAGCTCAATAAATATTTACTAAATGGATTGAATAAAAACATTAAAAGAAATTTAAAAATCAGGAAAACAAATGGGTGTGTATATATGTGTGTTTCAGGGGAGCAGGAAGAGATGATGGATTTGACTTTAGACATGGAGAGTGTAAGTAATTTACCAGCTAAAGAAGAGCAAAAGCTGTGAGAGAAGTCGGGGTAGTGATTTTCCTAAAGACAATGGCTGAAGCTCTACAAAAGCATGAAATCTCCAAGAGGCACTAAAATTCCACAGCTAAACGACCTCCCTCCCCCCCAACCTGTTCCCCTCCTCCTCGGCACTTGCCCTTGTCCCCCCCCCCCCCCCCCCCCCCGCCCCAGTGTCTTGAGTCTGTTGGTTGTGCTTATATGCATGCTAACGCTTTAAGCCCTGATAGACAGGTATTTAATATACAGAAAAGCAGAGAAAAGGCTCTGCACAGGAAGTGAATCACAGCCTGACCAAATATGGCCTTTGAGTATCATCACGAAAATATGGCTGCATGTCTGTTCTTGAAGCTCAAGCATTTCAACCAGTGTTGTTGCAGGGAAGATTGGGTAGAGGCGTGGACAGGATTCAGAGGGAGAATTAAAGAAAGGTCAGAGCAAAACACAAAAGCTAATGATTAACTCCAGGGCATAGGAAAAAACATATTCCCAGGACACAGTTGAGGCTGCTTCCTAAGAAAGTCCTAAAGAAAGTATCCTCAAGCATGATAAGCACTGCCTTGAGGAGAGAATATCCTCCAGACTAAGCACTGTCCTGGAGCCCCAGACAAAGCCTGCCAACATGCAATATATGGAGTCTGATTTACTCGTTCTGTATTTACTTAGGCTTATCAGGTGCCAGATGACGCACAAGCCCTTATGAAGTTCAACTGACGTAAACCAGCAAAGGTCCTGGGGAGGCTGATGATGCTAGGACTCAGAAAAGCAGGGTCTGCGGAACACCAAAAGGACATAGAACAATCTAGTCAAACACTCATTCTGGGTTTGAAAGTTGTGTTTTTATTAAGTTTATTGGGGTGATATTGGCTAGCAACATTATGTAAGTTTCAAGTCTACAGTTTCATAATATGGCACCTGTATATTGCATTGTGCACTCACCACCCAAAGTCTACTCTCCCTCCATCACCATAAATGTGACCCCCCTATACCCTCTTCATCCTTCTCCCACCCAGGGGTGTAAATATTAAAGGAGATAACTGAGATATGATTTTACTTGGGTACCTAGCACAGAGTTGCTGAGTGCTTGATACATGCTAGCAATTACAGTGCTGGTTGGACTCATTACTACCCTGACTCTGTTTTATCCAGTGGGTACTGGAGACTGATTCTCACAAACTCTGCTCCAGGATTTAGTCACTGACTCACTGTTTTTTAACTCACTTCATGAGCCTGTCGGTCTAGATTCTAGAAACCACAGTTTCTAAAATTTGGCACTCTGCCTAATACCAGTCCTTAACTGCTCAAGTACCTTGAACCTGTTGACCTAAATAAAGAGGTAAACTGAGACAAGCTCAAAAGGTGAGTTTATTTGGGAATAGCAGAGAAGCTGCAATTTGTGTCAAGCAAACTGTTGAAAGTTGCAGGGGACTCCGTTGAGGGTATGGAGTAGGCTGTATTTATGGACAGGGAATGTCAAGGCGGGAGAGTTCACTGAGAGTCAGTTAGAATAAAAACAAAAGGAGAGCAACCTTGAAAATTCCCAGAGCACATGAAAGCAGTCCGGTCCAGCCACACAAGCAAAGCCAATTCAGCCCACTTTGTGAGACCCACCCGACTGGGCCATCTCCTGTCCATGCCTCTAGCAAAACTTCCTAAGGCTGATATGAAACAACCTCTGACTAAACCCCCATCAACCAAGAAAATTCCAGCACTACCAAATATTCTGTAAATCAGGCATTTACAGGAAATCAGTCCGTTAGTCCTTAAGTTTCATCTTCCTGGGGGCTCATGTGTAAGGTTTCCCACTTTATATCCTCTAGTTCCATTCTAGATTGAAATTCCCTCACACCACAGGCCCCTTTTTCTGACTCTCACTGGTCACCAATCAGCACTTCTCCACCCAAAGCTCACAGGCAGGGTACTCCCCGTGCTGACCCCTGAGGCCAGGGAGGGTTGATGGGGCCCTCAGTCTGACCAGTAGACTACTCCTGATGAAAAGGAGTCTAGTCCATCTGTGTGGTGAACAGAGGCCCAGGCACAGGAATAGGACCAATATCTCCCAGGGGAAACAAGGAAATACCTTGATGTACAAATTGGAAAGCAAACAACCAAAATGCCTTCTCTGTCTAAGCATTGTTATTTCAGCCGAGAACTATATTGTCTTTTTATATACATCTCACTTTGTAACTTCTTTGAAATAATCCTTAATAAACCTAGACATGAACAACCAACATCCAACCACCTGCATTTCTGTCAATGGTGGGGACCCATGTAGGTTTCCAACAGTATTGTGTATGCAGCACACGCGCGCGTGCGCACATACACACACACACACGCACACACACACTCACCAAATGATTGAGTATGCAAATCATACAATTCAACTGATCAACAGTTCATTTGTGATTACTAAAATATAATATTACCATTATCGGCTGATAATATTAGCATGTAAAGACCATGATTTCTCTTCAGCAAGAACAGAGGCAGATGCTGCTGCATGAAAAGGTGAAGGGTAGGCTCAGAGTGGCCTGTCCATACATTCACATGATGTAAATATGGCTGAACAGTGCCCACTGAAAAATGAAAGAAAAAAATGCCAGGCTTAAGAAGCCCATGATCCCACAGGCTGGCCTCCTGCCATCACATTTGGTTCATTATAGCATATGAAAAAAGTCTTGTTGCTCAGTCACAAGTAATACACTGACATAGACGGAGAAGATAATTAATACAGTGTTGGCTGGAACTTTTTCATATGCAAAAGTAAAACAATAATTTACTCTGAAATTCTGATTGCAAAGTATTCCCCCCTTTGAGCTAACCTTTCTCTCTACCCCACCACTAAGCTGAGCAAATATTTATCATGGGGTTTTCTCGAAATTACCATGGAGTGAGCACTAACCTGACTCACAATTTAAGGTGAAAATAAGTGACAGAGACTACAGAATAGAAGGCACCTGCTCTAAGAGGTAACTCTGCTCAGGATTTAGAGGGGCAGTTCTCTTTCACTGGCAACACTGAGACCAAAACCGAATGCAATCTCACACTTCCCAACTGTCCTCCAAATATAAATGTTAAAAAGTTAAGCTTTGTTAGAATGAACAGTAACAGAAATATAGGTGCCTCTATCATATTAGTAGCTAACATGTATTGCACATGGCCAGGCCCTTGCGTGGTCATGCCTTACTTTTCACTTTACAGTTTCATGAACAGGAGCTCAGAAACAACAAATAACTAGTCTCAGTCCATCAGGCTAGTTAGCGGCCAAGTTAGGCCTCCACCTAACTCTAGAGCAGGCTGCCTGGTAGAACTTTATGTGTGCTACAAACACTCTGCATTTGTGCTGTCCAATTCAGTAGCCACCAGGCACATGTGGCTACTAGGCACTTGCAATATGACTAATGTAACTGATTAATGAAATGTTCGATTTTAATGAATGTAAATTTAGCTAGCCACGGGCAGCTAGTGGTGACCACACTGGACTGGGCAGAGCGGTGGTTGTCCAACTATTGGCTGTGGGCCAAGTCTGGCCAGAGCTTGTTTTTATATGACCACAGATAAGTATTTTATATTTTTAAAAGGTTTTTAGAAGAGAAGAAGCAACAGGGACAGCATAAGACCCACAAAGCCTAAAATATTTACTATCTGGCTCTTTACAGACAAAATCTGCAGAATCCTGCCCTACCCGTTTAACCACCACAAACACTACCCCTGGGAATAGAGATTTCCAAACCTGTTTCCCAGTTTAAATCTTAACAGTAGGAAGAGGACATGAAAATCATGTCATATAAGCCTTTTCCTGATTTTCTTATCCTATTAATAAAAGCCTATGTGGTTGTGACGCCCTCACGCCATGACACCCTCATGCCGTAACGAGAGATCACCAGGAGGCTGCGTGAGCAGTGGGCGTGCGCAGGTGGGCAGGGCTGCGTGTGCACGTGGGTGGGCGGTGGCTTGACACTGCGTGCGCGGTGCAAAGGCAGGTCCTGCGGATGTGGCCTACCTCTTTGGGGCAATCCATCGAGGAGCCACGGATGGGTGGGTGGGGCCTACCTCTTTGGGGCGATTGATCGTGTGGCTCCCACACTGTGAGAGGGCACAGGCCAGGCTGGGGGACCACCTCCCCCCCTCAAGTGCATGAATTTTGTGCACCGGGCCTCTAGTAGTACGTAAGTCTGAGCAAAGGCAAAAAATGCTGACCAAGATATGCCCTAATCAAGTTCTGTACAATTAGCCACCAAAATAACATTGCACATTTACAAACTGCTTTTGCATTTATTATTTCATATTTTATTTAAAACACCCCCATGAGCAAGGATGCCCATTTTACAAAGGAGACACAATAAGGCTCAATGCGCCCAGGACCAAACCAGACAGAGTCGGACCTGCATTACCACCATTTGTCCACCATCCAGAACTGAAATATCAGTGCTGACATGTACACATAAGGAACTGTTGGACACTGAAATTGGGTCTCAAAAGAACTGTTGGCCCAGAAAGAAACTCACTACACACTGATTCATTTGCCTGTCACCATAACCATTATTGTTTGTCTCATTTTTGGTCCTTATAAGTGTATTTCTAATAGCACATGATCTCACTCATCTAGGGGAAATAATGAACAACATAGACTGATGAACAAGAACAGACCCAGAAACAAGGAGGCATGGATCAGACTGTCGGGCCTCAGGGGGAGGGTAGGAAAGGGTGGGGGTAAAGGGGGATATCAACCAAAGGACTTGTGTGCAGGCATATGAGCCTAACCGGCGGTTAAGGACAACAGGGGGGTGGGGGCATGTGTGGGGAGAAGGGTGGGATGGGAATGGGGAGATGAGGACAAATATGTGATACCTTAATCAATAAAGAAATTTTTTAAAAAATAATAAATAAATAAAAATAAGGCTCAATGCTTCATCGGAGAAGTGACAAGTCCACTGATTTTCCTATAAAATAAGATTTCTTTAGGAGCTGACAAAAATGAAGAAAAACCAAATGGTGCATGTAAGAGCACCCCATAAGTTCACCTGAGTGAAACCGAATAGCTAAGGCCACGGGTATTCTCCCCCGTGGAAGAAACAGCCTCTATTCTTCCACCAAGTTAAGTGGGAGCGGAGGGAGAGATGGGGACGGAGCTCCTCCAGGGCCGCTCCCAGTTTCTGGGACATGAGTAGACTCTGAAGGATAGGGTGGCTTTTTCGGAGGTCCTAAAAATCAAGAAAACAGCTTCCTGGAGCTCAGACCCCCTCAAAAGTATGTGCAGCTTTGCCCTCTTCTACCTGCTCACTAAGAAGGAGACCACTCTCGCAGCAACAACTGAGACCCTTTGGAAACTCACTCTGCCCTTTTCTCTCTGACATCCTTCACACCTCTCCTGTGATTGCCGGGACCTGAGGAGCCTCTGGGACTTACAGTGTATGGCAGACTGTACTTTTTATCCGAGGCCACTGACTGTCCCCAGATATTCCTGTAGGTTATATATGAGCCGCAGGTATTTTGTATCCTTTTTGTATGCTCTATGCTTACTACATTGTCTAGTGAGGTAGCCAATGTGGCTATTTCAATTAAAATGAATTAATATTAAAAATCTAGTTCCTCAGTTGCATTCACATGAAACTCAAGCTCAATAGCTACTTGTAGTTAGTGGCTTCCATAACAGAGAGCATACAGAACATTTCTGTCATCACCAAAAATTCCATTAGACGGCGCTGCAGTCTAAAACCCCATATTCACACAATGCTAACTACTAGGCACAAATACATGAATGAGGAAGATTGTATTTTGTTTCTAACTTCTGATTGGTAACATGCCAATGCCATGTAACCATGACCAAATTATTTCTATTCATTACTAATAAAATTCAGTACCACAAATTCCACTCACTCATGATTATTTCCTGTATGCTTTCTCCCACACGTTCCCCTTTGCCCATCTGACAACTGAATCATTTACTAAGGTGCTTGCCTGCAAGTTTTACTTGCCAATTTAAACTTGCAAATCTCCTTTCTCACCTGGGGTATTCTGGCCTTGACAGTTTGGATTAAACCTATTGAAATTGTATATTGCCATATCAAAGACTTAGAAATGCATGTGTATATTTACCTTCTCTCTAGTTAGCTCTTGGCTGTTTTTGTCTTTGCCTTCCTTGACTTAGCCTCTTCTTCATCTTTTGGGCCCACTTTGTTGGCCAGTTTAACAGCATATTCTAAACCTCCTCAATACAAGCCTTAAGTAATTACCGTGAAAAACATTTCAGTAGTGAATTTATTTGGGTTGCTGTAAAAGCAGAACTGAGACAGACTGTTGCAGATAGGATTTTGGGGGAGGATGATCCCAGAAAGATGAGAGGATGCAGGGAGAATGATAAAACAAGGAAAGCTAAAGTAAAGGTGTGTTATAAGGTTGCTGCTGTGAGCAGTAGGATCTCAAAGCCACCACACAGAAGACTTCTAAGAACTGTCAGTCTGGGGCACCTATCCACCAACTCCCACCCCCTTAGCTGAGGACTGCCCTTCGAGAGCTCTTGGACCGGGGCCTGCAGGGTGCCCAGAGCTCCAGAGAAGTCTCCAGGTCAGAAGGTGGAAGGTGGTCCCTGGCAGCAGGGGGAGTTGGAGCTTGTATGACTCTTCCACCGCAGCTATGGCTGAACCCAGAGCTGGGCAAAGAGGTGGTAAGGCAGCGACCCAAGGCAGGCTTCTCTGCAAATGAGAACAAGCACTATTTCCCTATTGTTATTTTTTATTAGGACTCAGCCTGAGTGGTTTCTTCCTGGAAGCTTTTCTTGCTCTCCCCACCCCCAACTGAGCTGGGGTTTTCCTCTATGCTCTCTCCCAGCACCCTGCGACACTCCTCACAACGACTTCTAAATGTGTGTTCACTAGACTGTCTCTCTCCACTAGACTCTGTCCTTCACCTCTGGGAATCCTGCTCCGAGCACGCTGCAGGCGCACCTGGGCTCAATACCGGTACATCCTTCCCAGTGAAGGGAAGAAAGAAGAGGAAGATATCAATTAGGAAGTAAAGATTCCAAATCTCTATCCCCACTAACAAAGCCCAAAATGAAGGGCCCATTCCCAACCAAATGAAACAGACATTTGTAGAGCTTCACATGCCTCATGTTACTCAATGTAATCCAGCATCAGTCCTGGTTGGTTAAACCAGATTTCATCAAACCCGAGGCACTGCTGATTAGAAGATGCTGCATTATCATTATTTATTTACCATTAAAAAAATAAAATACTGCCAAAATAACTGAAGGATGATACTGATTGTTAAGATAAACACTGACTTCTCAGTTATACAAAAATGTGGGGGTAGGGAGAAACTCTTTACTTCCTAGAACTGTTGAAATGTAATATTTATTCATTTCCCATCTAATTCCAAAAAAGATTTAAGTTGGCACTCCTGTGAAACAGACATTATTTTTCACATGCTACCAACTAAAAAACTGAGAATTCTAAGGAAGACAATCATGTTTCCTGGGCATTCCTCCCTCTCCATTTCATGAGGCTCACTGCTCACTCTGGAGACGCCTCCACTGGAGAAAGCCTTTGATGAACTCACTCACACCAAGAAGGAATTTACCAGGACAGTCTTCCAAAAATACCCATGGATACCTATACTTCTTACACTTGGAACAGAGAAGCAAGAAGCCATCGCTGAGGGCCGCATCTCCAAGTGGAGACACAGGCATCATGAGGCAAGCTGGGAAACTGTATTCGGAACAGGGGGGTGTTTTCCACAGAGCCTGCCTTTCCAGCCCGCCAATGCACCCCTGTCAGAATACGTAGTAGCATAGACACTCCAAATCCCTAGATAAAGATGATTCCATAAACTGAAATAACTGCTGAGAAATTTCAAAGGAACTTCTTGCAAAGCTGTGCATGGCTAAAGCAGTCAATAAATAACACTGTGATTCTGAAAAGCAATGGAATGGGTGGTAGAAGATTATGTCATAGTTTTATTTTCTTTTGAAGAGTCAACTTAATGGGGACAGATCTGAGGCTACAGATAACAAATGATTAGTCACCTTCCCCATTCCCCAAGCCTAAGAACAATGAACTGAGGGGACCCAAGAAGAGAAAGAAGGAAAAGAAACTGTGGTAGTAATTAGAACTCCCACTGTGTGTCCAATTGACAGCTTGCAATGTGCCCCAGGCCTTTATTCTCCCTTCAAGACGCCACAAGGCAGCCTTAACTAGCTAATAAACAGGGGACAGTGGCTGAAGGCTCTGTGATGCTTCAGCACTTCCCCTCCCCCATGTGGACTCTCCCCTTCTCCCCAGCCTATTAGCAAATAAGCCTGGCACAGTGTCCACATTACCATGTGGTGTGCCTGGGCAGGAACACATGGAGGGCTCCCCTGGGCTCTGGAGACAGGTGGTACCCGCTCTAAACAGAGACGATGAAAAGATGCTCATGCCAGAATATTTTTCCTTCCAGAGGGAAGAGAAGAGAATTGAAAGGGAGGTGTAAGACATGCATAAAGGGCAACTACCTTTTCCTGCTGCCAGTGAGCACTATGCTGCAGGCTCACTGCAAAAGAGAATTTTTAAAAGACTGCTTTTGTTTTTAATTTTGCAAAGTGAATTCAACCAAGAGACTAGCATGTGCATGCACACACACAATGTTGTTTTCATCTGTCAAGTCCTCTATATGGCCTGCAGAAGCCTACTTTACAGAAGAAAAGGCGTGGGGCATATTGCAAGCTGTCAATTGGGCACAGTTAAATCTAGGTATAGCAATAAAGATTTTAGTTAATAAAGAAATGAATATAGTAGACATACAGAAAAATACACAGGATGTTTGTATAATGTTAACTAATAACTATAAATCAGCATGTTAATACCAATGAGGTCAACGGATCATTGAACAACCCCACTGTAATGCTTGACTTTGCTCAGAGGCCTTCCTGCTTGCCCCTGAAAGAAAACCGCTGTTCTGGTGTTTGCCAAACTCTGCTCTTAAGTTTTCCTTCTCCCTTGCGCTTGTTGCATTTGGCTCCTTGTGATGTGTTAGAATACAGCAGCCCCCTCATCTGTGGGGGATAACGTTCCGAGACCCCCCAATGGGTGCCTTATACCGTAGATAGTTCCAAACCCGATATATACTATGCTGTCCTATGCATATACATACCTATGGTACAGTTTAATTTATACATTAGACACAGTGAGAGATTCACAATAGCTAAAATGGAATAATTATACAGAACACTAATAAGAGCCATGTGCAAGTTTTCTCTCTAAAAAATAAAAATAAAGAAGACACCTTTGTTTTGGCAGCTTTGTTTTAAGTAATGGTGGTAACAGACGCTTTCCTATCAGGAGGATTTGGTGACACAGAGCCAGAAAGGAGGCAGCAAAGGGAAGGGCTTTCTCTGGATTTTTAACAATTTCCCAAGATGTGTTTTAAAACAGCCATTTCTCTGTATCACATAGTTTCCTCTCAAAGTTGCATATGTCACCTTGCAATTAAATATTTTCACTAACTCATTCAAATAGATATATCATTTAGTAATCTGTGAAGTCTAATGTATCTCAGGTAAGGGAGGGATTATCAGATAAAATCATCCACATGTCGTTTGCTCAACTTAATACTTCCCCTGAACCGCACACTGTGCTTCCACTACATCATCTACATTTTCCAGCTGCCTTATCATAAGTTAACTCATACTGAATTTGTGACAAATTACATCCTCCACTTCTCCCCACCCTGAAGTTGTGCAATTAATTTTTAAAATCTAATTTAAAGGCTTTATATTTATCTTTACTATTTTTCACCCTGTTATTTCTGGCACATTATTTCAGATTATCAAGGTTTTCTTGACTCCAGATCAAGTCACTAAACACATTAACTATCCCTCCCAGGCTTATGTCAACTGCCAATTTGATAAACGTGTCTTCATCAAAGTCATTGATAAAACATGTGAGTAGGACAAATCTGAAGGCAGAGCTCTACGTAGCTCCATTATGAATATTCTTGCAGGTTAAAATTAAACCCATAATCCACACTCTGGAAAGATCTGTCCAAATAAATACAAATCTATGTAAATGCATTATACTGTCCATCCCACATTTCTTCATGGTACTTAACAAGGGACTTTGGGGATATTTTATCAAATGCCTTGTGATATCCAGATATACAATATACTATGTGGTCTCCATCTGCCGTAAGGTAAATTTAGGTACTAAGCTCAGTACCTAAGGAGGGAAGAGCGGGGGGAGGCAGGGAGGAGATTTCAGCCAAGTCCTGGCAGCACTATGGCCCTGACAACAGTCCCAGCTGCCCAGGCATCCCCTAGTGCCAAGAAAGTAGTTAATAATCATAACCTCCTTTGTACCCAGAACTTCATCTTCTACCTGAGGGAATGATAATCTAACAGCTTCTATACTCCATGTAGCAAAGGTTTATGTATAGTTGGGTTAAAAACCTAAGATTTCACCCTGGTCAGGTGGCTCAGTTGGGTGGAGCATCATCCTGTACACCAAAAGCTTGAGGGTCCAATTCCTGGTCAAGACATATACCTAGGTTGTGGGTTTGATCACTGGTCGGGGCACATACAGGAAGCAACTGATCCATGTTTCTCTCTCCCCCCTCTCTCTTTCCCTTCCTCTCTCTCAAAAAAAAAAAAAGTCAATAAAAAATATCCTTGGATGAGTATTTAAAATATTTTTTTAAAAACCTAAGATTTCATCATTAGAAATAGAACAAATTAAATGCAAAATCTGAAATTAATTTTTAAAAAATCTGCCTCAAAAAGCAACAGCATAAAACAGGAGCCCTTGGCAATGTCTTTTGCACCATGTGCTTCAGATGCTATACTGGAAGCAGCACTAAGCTGGGTCTCAGAAGGCATGTCCCTGGAGCTGCCAGTAGATGCTCTGTGTTCCTGGTCCTGTCATTTGTCTTCCAGAATTTTAATCACCTTATCTGTTAACTAGAGGCCCGGTGCACAAATTCGTGCACGGGTGGGGTCCCTCGGCCTGGCCGGTGATTGGGGACAATCTGGGCCATCTCGCCCAGTCCCGATGGGAGCCGATGGGGGCCGGCCGGGCAGGGAGGGACCGAGGGAGAGCTCCAGGGTGTGTCCAGCCCTCTCGCCCAGTCCTGATCGGCCGGACCCCAGCAGCAAGTTAACCTACCTACTGGTCAGAGCGTCTGCCCCAATCGGTCAGACACTTAGCATATTACACTTTTATTATATAGGATAGAGGGAATTAGCTGCCCTAGGCACCTCCCAGCTACAGGCCCCCTTCAATTCTACACAAACCATTATTTCTCCTTATTCAGCCTAGGCCCTTTAGGTTTAGGAGTTAAAGCCTAAGGTGTGTGTCTTGTGTGGAGGTGTGCTTGCTTACCACAACGGAGAGATGGAGGAGCCACATACACAGACTTAAGAGAATAAGCTACTAGTCCCTAATCCTCTTAATCATCCTTCCCTTCTGTTCCTCAGGAGTGGAGAGCTACCTAGAACACAGTGCATCAAGGCTGGCTGAGACCAGCTCAGATGGGTATGGAGGGAGTTAGCTGCCCTAGGCACCTCCCAGCTACAGGCCCCCTTCAATTCTACACAAACCATTATTTCCACAGGTGTGGCTGTGTACGTTTTGGTTTAGCTGCTTCAACATTGTCAATTAGACTCTGAAACTAAGCTGTAAGGTAGACAATACTGTTAGTTCTAGCCAGAATGCTTTTTAAAACTATTCTGAAATTTTACATATACTATATCACCTGAACTGGGTCATTGTACAGGGCTTTGGCTGTTGTTTGATTATGCAGAGATTTGAGCTATAACTTTTATAGACATATTATGCAGAAGGAGAAGTTGGAAATCAGAAAGAAATAAAATTTAAAAGATAAACAATTACACATTAGAAATGGTTTTATCTTTCTGGGAGGCACAGCTAGGTGAGGATCTAGAGACCTTTGTGTTCCTGGGTTTTCAAGAAGAGACTGCCCAGTGGTAACTCATGAGGACACAGAGGACAGTGGAACTCAATCCCTGGTACAGACTCCTAAAATGTGTTCTATGTTATGCTGCCCCTCTCATTGTGGTATCTACTGAATTAATAGAATGCGTAGACTATAACCAGCCAACAAAAAAGAGCAGGCAAACCTAACACATTTTGTAGGCAACATTCTAAACAGAGTAGCCCCAATGAGGACTTCTGAACAAAGGAGTTACAAGTGGAAAGATCTGCATACAGAGAAGCAAACATACCCCAGAAACCCAAACTTCTTTAACGTGGGCACACGGCTTATCCAAATAGGTCCAGGAAAAGCAGACTCACAGGTTAAGTATGACAGAGTCCTCGAAAGCCACCATTTTACTATATGACAATATTAAGTACTTTTATATATTAAAATAAATATGAATATATGATAGTATCAATAATTTGTATATTTTACAGTCAAGAAAAGTCCATAAACTTCTAAAAATATTTGCATGTGCAAAGAATATTTGGGACTCGGTCTTACCGTGATCCTGAGCACCCTGTCCAGGACTGAGAATGGGGACGGACAGCCTGAGCACTGCCACATGGCCACCAACAGTAAATGACCAGCCACCTGGCCATTCACAGTCACTCAGAATAGGTCATGAGACAGCTAAACTAGCACCACTTAGGGGGTTAGATGGGAAAGTACCGCAGGGGAACTAACTTACTTATCACCAAAACCAGCCATTTCAGTGTGGTGGTTATTGTTTTTTACTTGCAAGTCGGTAGTCCTCAGCAACATGAGAGAACTATGCAGTCTGAACACGCTGGCCTTGCCGAGGCTTCGGGTGTTTATTCTCCCTGGCACTGGCAGCACAGACTGGGATGAAGAGATGAACAGGTCCAGCCAAGGGCAAGGAAACAAGGCTCAAGGTCTACTCCTGCTTCGGTTATTAATTATTAGAACAGGTAACTCTCTATCCCTAGGCTTCTTGTTTCATAAAATGGAAATGATATTCCCTGTGTATTCCCCAAACAGGCCTGGAACAGAGAGCAAGAAAATAATTTGTAAAAGCACCTACAAGTGAAAGGTATATTATCATCTAGAAAATTATTTCTGTATATAACATCCTAGAATTTTATTTACAACAGGAAAAAGCTACCAGTGGACAGACATGTTAAATAGTATCTGCTCACAGAACAGGCTAATGAAATTATCTGAAGCCTCTGTTGCTGCCACAACAATCTGTATTCATACAATAGATTCCACACATATTTTTTTTCATCTTTTTCTTTTTACTTACTTTTTCCTTTCCCTTTCTCCCAATCTTTAATGTGGTATAATTGACAAATAAAAATTGTATATATTTAAGGTGTAAAACATAATGCTTTGATACACATATACATTGTGAAATGATCACCACAATTAAGCTAATTAACATTTATCACCTCACAGAGCTACTATTTTCTGTGTGTGTGTGTGTGTGTGTGTGTGTGTGTGTGGTGAGAAGCCTTAAGATTTACCCTCTTAGCAAATTTCAAGTATACAATACAGTACCTTACCTATAGTTACCATGCTGTGTGTTAGATCCCCTGAACTTACTCATCTTGCATAACTGAACTTT
This sequence comes from Eptesicus fuscus, assembly GCF_027574615.1. NCBI lineage: Eukaryota > Metazoa > Chordata > Mammalia > Chiroptera > Vespertilionidae > Eptesicus > Eptesicus fuscus. The sequence goes on from NC_072481.1 coordinate 90,350,108, forward strand.
GTACCCCTTGACCACCATCTTCCCATTTTCCCCTCCCTTCAGCCCCTGGCAATTACTATTCTACGCTATGCTTCTATGAGTCTGATTATTTTAAATTCTACATATAAGTGAAGACGGGAAGAATTTGTCTTTCTGTGTCTGGCCTATTTCACCTATCATGATGTCCCCAAGGTTCATTCATGTTGTCCCAAATGTCAGGATTAATTTCTTTTTTTAAGGCTGGATATTATTCCATTGCATATAAACATACCACATTTTCTTTATCAATTCATTTGCCAATGGACACTTAAGTTGTTTCCATATTTGAGCTATTGTGAGTGCAAGGAATCTCTCTGAGACACTGATTTCATTTCCTTCAGATATACACCCAGAAGTGAGATTGCTAGAGCATAAGGCAGTTCTATTTTTAATTTTTTTAGGAACCTCCATATTTTTTTCCATAATTGCTGAACCAATTCACATTCCCACCAACCATGTATAACGGTTTCCTTTTCTCTGCAGCCTCACCAACACTTTTTTTTCTTTAATAATAGCCATCTCTAACATGTATGAGGTGAGATCTAATTGTGGTTTTCATTTGCATTTCCCTGATAATTAGTGATGTTGAGCTTTTCATGTACCTGATGACCAATGTGTGTCTTCTTTTGAGAAATATCTATTCCTCAAGGTCCTTTGCCCATTTTTAAAATTGTATTTTTTTTCTTGCCATTGAATTATATGAGCTCCATATATATTTGGGATATTAACCCCTTATCAGGTATATGATATGCAAATATTTTCTCCAAATATTACCTTAAAAACTCTATTGATTATTTTCTTTGCTGTGCAGAAGCTTTTTATTTTGATGTAGCTCCATTTGTCTATTTTTCCTTTTGTTGCCTGTTCTTTTGGTATCATATCCAAAAAATCACTGCCAAAACCAATGTCACAGAGCTTTCCCCCTGTGTTTTCTTCTAAAAGTTTTACAGTTTCAGGTCTTATGGTTAAGTCTTTAATCCATTTTGCATGATTTTTGTATATTGCAAGAGAAGGGACCACACGTGAGGGAAGGAGAGAGTAACCGACAAAGTCAGAGCAATAGACAGTGGGTATACAAGCAGGGACTCGAAGGCCTTGGACTGGAGCTGCCATTCTGCCTGCAGCTTCACGGGAAGCTTTTAGAGTGCAGTCAGGAGCAGGAGCTGGTCTGCAACACTATGCTTCACAAAATGTTCTCTCATCCTCTTTTATTATGACTCAGTTCACTAACTGTAAAAGGAAGCACAAACTCCTTGGCTAAGCATTTAAAGTCCTCCATGATCTGGCTCCAACAACTACTTCCACACCATACATTCAAATCAAATTCTATTCCTTTGTTATGTCCTAACTAGTACTATCCACACTCTTGTACATAATTAGAATATTCTCTTCAACCCCACACATCCAACTCAACCTTTTTTGGGAACTAGGAAACCTAGTCTTTTGACCATTGGCTATTAGTGAATCTCTTCAAAGACCAAGTCAAATGCCACAAAACCTTCCTAAACCCAGAGAGAAGTGATTCCTACTATCTGCAAACAGTCAGGTCACTTTATCTAGTTTTCCTCTTGTGGCACTTGCCAATTTCTACCTTACATGTGGTTCTTTTGGTATATATTTTATCTTTACAATACATTTTCAACATAAAATGTACTATCTTCTACCTTCATCTCCACTGTACCAAGCACAATGCCCAGCATATGTCACATGTTCAGTAAATAATAAATAAATGAATTGATGAATTAACAAACAAACAAATGCTGGCTGGTCCTGGTCATTAAAGCTCCAGTAGAAATAAATACAGGTAGACAGCAGAATGTGCCATTAGAGGATACAGAAATGAGATGGTGGCTCAAGAAGTATGCACCAGCTAGGTATTGAAAATATCAGGAGGAACACTTTGTAAAGTATATGATTGTCAAACCACTATGTTGTACACCTGACATAACACAGAATAATACTGAATGTAAACTATAACTGAAAAAATAAAATGAAAAGAGGAAGCATGCAATTATTTTAGTTTGGTATGAAAGGTACTTCATCAATGAAGTGTCTTCCTAATTTCATATTAATTTCTGACAGAACTGAAGGCTTGATTATTGGAAGGCTGACATGGCAAGCACAAATTTGACAACAGGGGCATCCTGAAGTTCCCAAATCACCTTCAGCTAGACTTGGTTTCTTGGTTGGTGCTCTAAAAAGTGGTGATATCAGCACTTAGGGATGCAAGTTTCTAGGGGTATCTAACAGGGCAACATCTGTGCTGTGCCACCAAAGCAGTAAGAAATTTACTTGTGCTGACTACTTTCATTTACTACTGTGTTAAAAGACACTGATGCCTACATCGCAAACAGATCCTCTATCTTTACATGCTGGGTAGATCGGGTTAAAATGCAAGCAACAAAGATAATCTACTTTAGTCTGCAAATTAAAAATTAAATTATAAAAACATGGAGTCTTCTAACAAAAATCACTCTAAACAAAATCAACAGAATAATCCTAAAGAACACTGAGGGAAGAAAAACCATCTAGGTATATAAAATTCAGTGTTTTCTAAAACGTTAGATGCCCTCTCATGAATTAGGAGTGGGGTGTTCTTAACTCTCACATGCATGCAAGGTATATGAGTCACAAAGCATGAAGCTTTGTTTATACTGGTTGGTGTTACCACCTCCTTGGCATTATTTAAATGCAGCATTTTGTACACAAATATGAGTAACATTAAAAATAATATCTAAAACAAAAATAAAATAAGAATAATACATACTGGGCAAACATAATCCCACATATAAACATATCTATGGACTGCAAGCATTACTCTTGTATGCTTTAAACATACATTTGCAGACAGTTCATCCAAATCTCAACACTATATTTTCTTGTGAACAAAATTTTGTATGTAACATATACTGTATTTGTGACAAAGTTGTGTGTGTGTGTGTGTGTACGTGTATTCTTATTTTTTCTGCCCAAATAAACAAGCAGATTGATAACACAAGGCTTCTTTTTTTCTCAGGCAGAATATTGAGCAAACAAATATTTATTCAGGGTTACTCAGCTGTGATACATAAGGGGATTCATAACATGCTATGCCTGGTGCCTGGTTAGCTTTTACGAGATAATTGCACCTTGGTCCACCTAGAACATTGCATTAAATCGAGAGACCTGATTTTAAATTTAAAATCATGGAATGGACAGAATTTAATCAGTCATGCCTCCATAAAATTAAGGGAGACATAAATAAATGGCCAATAGAAAGGTGCAATAAAACAAGGATTAATCAAATTGTGATTAATTCAGGATCAGATTAAGACCTATCGTACCAGCTGTATCAGATCCATTCTTCAGTGTTATTCTCTTCTGCTCCTTTTTGTTATCCCTTTCTTCCTCCTTCTCATTCCCCTTTGCTCTCACCCCTAGGGCACCTTCCTTGGTGGATAAACCCGCAGGAGAGTTAATTGTCACATACATAGATTTAATCACATTGTCCATCACATTTGGGGGCCCTGCATTAAGCGATCCATGACTAATTGTTGTGGTAATTTTTCAATCATTAACAGCAGCGCATATGCTGCAGACAAATCCCAAGGTGCCTACTAAACCCCAGTGACAAGCGACACACAGGCACCAGAAGGGCCAGCACACGCCTTGCCCGGCCCCCATCCCCAATCCGATTAGTCATGCACCATCATGAATATACATTCACTCCAAGGTTGTCAGGTGGAGATGAGGCTTGAATATGCTTTATAACATAGCCTTGTTTTCAACCTATTCTTTGAAAAACGAAGAGGAAGAGGAAAGAAAAGGAAATTAAAACTCCATGTGGGACAACTAGCTGAGGGGCTATTCTAAATTCCACTTGTTTCTCATTCATTTTCAGGCAGGCTTCTGAGCTGAGGCAAGTGCCCTTTCTTTGAGTTTCAGCAGTATTAGCGATCTCCATGGCAACCACCAGTGCTCATCTGCTGCACCACACTGCAGCTTCCCTAGGCTCAATTCTCAAGTCGCCCTGGTGTCAGACAGGGCACGCCATGTGCACTGGTGGGACAAGACCTTGCCTTGGGGAATCCTCCAGTTGATTGAAGCCCTCCTCTAATCACCACATAATATGAGCAAACAAGATCACACAAAATATGATCTGCCTGCACAGATGCCAGGAATGCTATTTATTTTTCATTTTCTGTTTTTAGGGGTCTTTGTTGGTTAAAAGCAAAGAGCCACTAGATTAACTATCTTACAAAAAGGATTATTTTAAAATAGATTGCACAATGTTGTGGCTATGTGATTTATTTAAAGTATACATCTCATACCTTGCATTAAAGGAACTTCTCAAGAGGTTATTCAAACTTGGTTCTTCCTAAATGAAGAAACATTTGGGATATTGGTCAGAGTAGGGAAAGGCAAAAGGATTCTTGGGTTATTAACTGAAATTGCCTCTTTTAACCAGTTTCCCCAAGATTAAAATAATATCTACTTATTTTAGGCACTTAGCACTGGATCACTAAACAAGGTCTGGGCAAGACCTAATTAATATGTGCAATTCATTTTTAGCTCTTCTAATGAAAGATTCTTGGTGCAGGCTCCATTCTTATGAAATGAAGGGCTGAGCGCCCTCTACTGCTGCTTCTAAGTCAGTCTCTCAGTGTCTGAAATCCTATCACGTTGTTCATCTATTGTTAACAAATAGTCTTTTACTCTGGCTTAGAAGGCTTTTACTGGTAAGAGCAGGAAGAAAGGTGCAAGAAAAGAGGAAGAGAAAACAGGTAACAATAGGCTGGCTGTTATAATGCAATATCTTTGCACCAAGACCATTCAAAGGTACCTAACATTATTGATAGCAGAGTGAGAAAGGTCTCAGAAAATTCAGAGTGCTCAATTTTGTATCATGAACATACATTAAAAGGATAAAAAACAGAGTCTCTTACTTTCTGCTCACATTCTTCTAGGACAAAGAGGGGAAGGCAGTCATTCACAATCCTGATAGTAATTAAACCAGAATTCAAATCCAGGCCATCTAAATTCTAAACCCATCAAGCTATGTTAACCAGTAAGAACACTAAGTACAATTAAATTCTGAGGAGATTGAACTCAAAAAAGCTGATCATGGAATCTAGGTCCTAAAAATTATGAAAACTCTATCTTATAAATTTCTTCCTCCAGCCCAAACCTTATACTTTTATAAACCATATTTATCATATATCACCTTTAAATTTTTCATGGGACATCATCAGTTTACCCTTGAATGCCCAAATTCCAGAATTGGTAGATGGTCTGTGAGTTGTTGCAGTGGCAATTAACAGAGAGCTCCTGGATTCTGACATACTGGAGTGGAGAAAAGGTGTTTTCTCAGGCCTGAGCAGTTGTTTAGAGAAAAAGACAAGAAAGTATCAATGGCAGGATTAGCCACTAGTCACCTAGGCCATTGAATCTTTTCAGCTGATGCCAGGAGGAACACAGAGCATAGGAGGCTGAAGTGAGCATGGAGCTGAGAGAGATGGGTTTTGCTGTGAACTGGGGCAGACAGAGGGAGTTCTGATGGAGGCTCTGCACAGGAAGGAACCTCAGTGGGCTGATGGGCAGCGATGGTGCAGGTGGGAAAACAATATAGCTGAAAAGCAGGCAGCTGACCATGGGGGCTGCCACTGAGTGCCCCCAAGACACAGTCAGAGTGGAAGTAGCAATGGATAAAGACAGGTTTCTGTCAAGACGTGTGTAAGGGATTCACATCTGTCTCTGGTCCTTTACAAGGACCCAACTCCCATCAGACTTGAAATAATTAGAATCCAACAAACTGAGATTGTCAGAAAGACATATTTTAATATTTTTTCTGTCACACTATCTGGATATGGGGGTTATGGGACGCCAAGTCAAATACAAATCTACACTTGCATCTACAGATACCAATTCCAGACATAGAAATCCTTAACTTGCATTATTCAGAAAGTCATATGAAATACACAAGTATGTCTCCCACACACTATCCTATAAAGACAAACCAAATCATCTTTTCATTCGTATCTCACTATCATTTTCAAATCAGTTGGTATAAGAATAGGAACTGATTCTTATGGAAAGTGTGAAATAATTTTCTAATTGTTAGGAAATAAAATAGTTTGTGAATTATGCAGGGAATCTGTAACCTATTTCATAGACACAGTAAAAAGATGGGAAAGATCAACACTGGTATTAAAAATGACATTGAATTTAATGAATGAAATGGCCCCCTTTGAAACAGATTTAAAGCTTTCTAGTCAAACCATATTTTAGAAAATTAGTATCCTTTCTATAATATTATGAACTATCCTTAAGTACTAGCTCTTTAAATATGAAACATTTTATGAAGATATAAAAGGGAATGCAGTTATTATTATAAGATACATTACAAGACACAAATTCTCCTTTCATTATATGGCTAAATTGTTTTCTAATGTAAGTGGGGGAGGGGTATCTAATTGGCATGTTCTGAAATACTAAGATAACTTTGGTACTACAAATATGCAATATTCACAGCTTAAGAATAATATTTCACAATGCACTGCCAGATGGGAAACACCACTTAGAAAATCATTGACTTTGATGTTGCTTTCACTAAGGGTTCCACGACACTGCGGTTCTTAAAAGGGTTTATCTCGATGTGTGTAACATATCACCAGAAACCTTGGGTTGAGAATATCACAGATTTCTATGGAAGATGGAGTCCAGGGCCCTCCAAGCAGTGACGGTTGGTGACTATAGATTTTTACTACTGACCTCAGTCTCTCAATAAGGTAATGGATGATAAACATTATACCAGTATGTAATCTATTTAATTGAATTCTGAAGTAAACCACATTATTAAGGAAACAAATATTCTGAAAAATGGCTTATCATTCCCTCCTGATAACTTTAAGGCAATGAATACTTATAACCATCAAAGGGCATATCTAAAATCATACAACTGTAAAATGGTAAAGGCATAAGGAATCAGAAATAATCTCTTAGTGCAACTCCACTTATTTTACTGGTGAGGAAACAGAAAAGAAATATACCAATAATAACAGTACTACTACTACTGATATTATCATTTCAAATTAAGATTTATTAAAAGGTGTGCCAAAAACTATTCTGTTTTCCATATATAATCTTCTTTAATCTTTTTAAGAACCCTAAGAGATTAACATTAGTATTATCATTCCCACTTTACCAAATAAAAAAACTGAGGCACATCCTAGCTGGTGTGGCTCATGGTTAGAGCCTAAGCTCGAGGACTGAAGGGTCCCTGGGTTTGATTCCCATCAAGGGCACGTACCTCCGTTGCAGGCTCAATTCCCAGCCCTGGCTGGAGCATGTATGGGAGGCAGCCAGTCCTTGTGTCTCTCTTACATCGATGTTTCTCTGTCTATCCTCCTCCCTTCCACTCTCTCTAAAAATCGATAGAAAAATATCCTCGAGTGAGGATTAACAAAAGCAAACAAACTGAGGCACAATTAGGTTATATAATGTGTCTAAGTTTATCCAGATGGCAAAGGCAGAGCAAAAATTAGGACTTAGCAATTTGCCTTACCTCTGCTCTTAAGCCTATGAAACCATAAGAAATCATAACTTTCCAAATAAATTGACCAAGTTCTTAGAGTTAAATTCATGGAGTTGAACTACAATAAGACTAACTATATATTCCAAGACAGCCCCTGAAAAAAATGAGCTCATATTTTTAAGACCTTCTCTAGGCCAGGAGCAGGGGTGGGGAACCTCTGGCCCATGAGCTGTATAAGGTCCGCAAAATCATTTGGTCTGGTCCTGCCAAGGCAAACACAGACAGGACTCAGAATTCAATAAATCTAGGAGCTTTTTTCATAGCAACATACATTTATATTAAGTGCATTATATTAAGGGAATGATGCTCTAAATAACCAAATGGCCCTTGGCAGAAAAAAAGGTTTCCCACCCTGTGTTAGAGGTATTTAAAGGATGAAGACACTGCCTTCTGAATGAGGAGCTGAGATGAAAAGCATCCAAGGATGTGAGCATCCAGAGAAAGATGCAGACAGCAATGCAAAGTAAGGACAGTAACTCCAAATGGAGCGCACTCTAAAAAACGAACAGAAATGTATAGGTAAGTACATCCATAGAGACAAAAACTAAATTAGCAATTGCCAACAGCCAGGGGGTAAGGTAATGGAGAGTGGTTGCTAATAATGGGCACCAGGTTTCTTTTTGGGGTGATGACATGTTCTGGAATAAGATAGTGGTGATCAATGTACAACTCTGTAAATATACTAAAAATCACTACACTGTATACTTTAAAAGGGTGAACTTTAGATATGTGTATTATGTCTAAAGAAACTGTTATTAAAAAATGAAAAAACAAATAAACAAAAATGGAGAGAATCTTTGGAAATAGCACTGCCCTTGAAACACCTGGGCCTCAACAGCCACCATAGTTATAAAACAACTCATCTGTGGGCAATTTGGTGGTGTGGGCAGGGAGGGAAAAAAAAGTGAAACTCATCTTTATTTGATAGCTACTATCTTATACAATGAAGATACACTTTTTTCTTCTGGTATTCTATCTCATTGAAAGAGCCCAAAATACCACATGAATATTCACAGCCTCCAAAATAAAAGTACATGGTAAGTCTCACTCTCATTACCTTCTGATGAGAAAACCTAGCCATGAGGTGGTTTAGTGATTTGCTAGATGCCTCTATAGGGGAAAGAGAAAGCTACTGGAAAAAATTAGATTGCTCAACTACACTATATAGCATGGGCGGGGGAGAGGGGGGCGGGGCGGAATAAGACTGTCAACATCAGAAACCTATGTTTAGAGAACTTGGCAAATGTAGAGGACCTAGCAAAGGAGACTGTAGATCACTAAAGAGTATTTTATTAACATTTCAGACCTAATGTATCTTATTTCAGGATCTAAAAATTCCTCATGAATAAGTATTATTAGTTCTCAAGCAGTAAGAATGGTTTCAAGGGCTCTCGGGTACTCCCATGAAAAACTACTTAGGCAGTGATCATGGAGAACTTCTCAGAATTGGAACAGCCCTGAATGAGGGCTTCTGAAGCTTCAATAGTAAATCTTCAACTGCAGTAATATGTTTTTACTTAAAGCTTAAAATATCCACTTAAGGGTTAGTTAATAATAGATGACCACCTGGGGGAAAGTATCATTATTAAATTCAAAAACCTTAAGCTACACACAGAAACATCTCATTTAATTTAAACAAACTAATTTTTAAAAATGTACACTTTAACAACCAATAAATTAGTGACTATTCAATTTATAAAAGAATTCACTATCAGTATCCTGTTTTCCTTTTATAAAACTTTTACTTTTATTCAACTTTTCAGAGACATATCTGTTGCATGCATTGAGGAATATGTGCTCCTTACCATTCCTGCCAAGAAGGTCACTGGCCTTGTTAGTGGAGAAAAAAGCTATTTCAGCATACGACTGAGGTGTCCATGTCTCCATGGGCAGCACGAAACCCAGAAAGGAGCCAGTAGGAGCCATTCCTAAACCTGGTGCTTCTCAGAGGGTGGCTAACAACTCCCTACACAGGATCACCTGGCTGCTGCTTCAGGCTACTGATCCCGGACACCCAACACGCAGCCTGAATGTGAATCTCGGAGGGATTTGCACTTGTAGCAACCTTCCCAGATTTGAGACAAGTCACTTTGCCAGCAGGCCTGAGGAAGAGCTTCCGCCTGGTGTCATCCAAGCTATTAAGAAGGCTCACACCTGCTGCACTGATCTGAAAGTGAAATAAGCAACACCTCTGAAGAGGTATATAATATACCATCTCACCTTCTTCACCAAACATTTGTAGATTATGTTTTCAGAGTTAAGGCTGGGGGTACAGAGTTGACTAAGACACAGTTCTTACCTTTAAAGAGCTCAAAACCTAGTGTGGGAAATAGAAAAGAAACTCAGAAATCACAGAAGTATGGAAATGTACTCAGAGCATTTTAGAAATATAGTTGACCCCTGAATAATGTGAGGGTTAAGGGTATTGACTCTCATACAGTCAAAAATTTGTGTATAACTTTTGACACCCCCCAAAAAAGTGACTACTAATAGCCTACTTTTGACCACAAGCCTTACCAATAACATAAACCAATAACATTAACACATATTTTGTATGTTATATGTATTATATATTATATTCTTATACTAAAGGAAGTAGGAGAAAAGAAAATGTTATTAAGAAAATCATAAATAAGAGAAAATACATTCACTGTACTGTTGCACTTACAGAAGAAACCCTGCAAGTAAGTGGACCCACACAGTTCAAACCCATGTTGCTCAAGGGTCAATTGTACAAGTAAGGCCCCATGTTGGCCTGTGATAGGAACAGAACTGGAAATGGAGGAGGGCAAATAAGAGGATCTGTGAAGACTTTGCAAATGAGAGGTTAAAGGGAAGGGAGTTGAGGTTAAATCTTTAAAGATGAGCAGAAATTAAAGGGAGAAAGTGGAAATGGGAAGAGGACTTTGGGCAGAATAAAGAGCATGTGTAAAGTTACAGAGGCAAACAGAGAAAGAGCAGTCAGGGAGCTAAACATCATCTATCACCTTTGAAAGGAAAGAACTATATAGGAATTGTGTGTAAGAAATGAGGCTTCTTAAGTAGACAGGAGACAGAAAAAAAGGAGCAGATACATCCTACTAAGGGTTACTTAACACAGGGTTAAGGAGATATGTTAAAAATAAGGGTAACATTGATTCACCCACAATGGAAGGATTATAAACATGGGAAGAATCTGGACAGGAGTCAATAATATATATTTTTTAAATATGGCTAATAATGAAGTATTTATGTTAAAATTGAAAAAATAAAATGCTAATGATGTGTACACTAAAAAACTTTCAATATGAGGGAAGAGGGTATCTCATAGTGCTTGTCAAATAAATTCCAACAAATATGGAAGACTAAAGGACTGGTTTTCACAGAAGTACTTACACGTACTTATACTGAAATGGCTAAAGAAGTCACCAATGAATTGATAATTAGAGGTGATCCATTTGTGCTGAGTTAATGAGAATAAAACATGTTAATAGAAAGACCTACCAAGTGATTTTAAAAAGTCATAAGAACATAAAATCAATTAGGGATGTAGTCGAAGCTAGTACAGTAGCCCTGCTACAGATGCAAGGTGCTGAGCTGGTCTGCATTGGGTTAGAAGTCAATGAACAAAATTCTAAATAAGCTATAATCTGAAGACAAGACCAAAAGCTTATTCAGACTAAGTGTAAATGAATGACAGTTAACATAACGAAATAAGTGAGCAAATAAAATACACCCCTCACCCTGCAACAATCACCTTTCTAATTCTGTTGTCAGAATTCTTCTGATTGCTTCCCCTTTTTCAACTGAAGAGGCTTAAACTGAGATGTAACTGAAGACGAACATACATTCAATTTCCATCCTAACACAACTAAAAAAAGTTAAGTAGTTAAAATCTAGATTTCCTCCTTCTTTTTGCTTTTATTTTTTTTCAAGTTTTAGCTTTTTAAAAAAAATCCTTCATTTTTTATAAAGTACTACATAAGTCTCCCTTTTCCCCCATTGACCTCTCCCCAGCCGCTACTATGCCCAGCACATGCCCTCACCCTCCTACTGTCTGTGTCCATTGGTTATGCTCATATGCATGCACACAAGTCCTTTGGTTGATCTCTTACCCACCCACCCGCCTTCCCTCTTAAGTTGGACGGTCTGTTTGATGTTTTTATGACTCTGGCTCTATTTTTGTTTATCAGTTTATGTTGTTCATTATATTCCACAAAAGAGTGAGATCATGTGATATTTATCTTTCTCTGACTGGCTTATTTCGCTTAGCATAATGCTCTCCAGGTCAATCCATGCTGTTATAAATGTAAGTGTTCCTTCTTTTTTACAGCAGTGTAGTATTCCATAGTATAGGTTTTTTAATCCATTCATCTGCTGATGGGCACTTGGGCTGTTTCAAAATCTTAGCTATTGTAAATTGTGCTGTTATGAACATAGGAGTGCATATCTCCTTTCTGATTGGTGTTTCTGATTTCTTGGGATATATTCTGAGAAGAGGGATTACTGGGTCGAATGGGAGTTCCATTTTTAAATTTTTGAGGAAACTCCATACTGTTTTCCATAGTGGCTGCACCAGTCTACATCTCCACCAGCAGTGCACGAGAGTTCCTTTTTCTCCACATCCTCGCCAGCACATGTCATTTGTTGATTTGTTGATTCATTCTGACAGGTGTGAGATGGTATCGCATTGTTGTTTTGATTTGCATCTCTTGGATGATTAGTGACTTTGCGCATGCTTTCATATGTCTCATGGCCTTCTGTATGTCTTCTTTCGAAAAGTGTCTATTTAGGTCCGTTGCCCATTTTTTCATTGGATTTTTTTATCTTCCTTTTGTTAAGTTGTATGAGTTCCCTATAAATTTTGGAGATTAAACCCTTATCTGAAATAGCATTGGCAAATATGTTCTCCCATGCAGTGGGGTCTCTTGTTGTTTTGTTGATGGTTTCTTTTACTGTGCAGAAGCTTTTTATTTTGATATAGTCCCATTTGTTTATTTTCTCCTCAGTTTCCATTGTCCTAGGAGCTGTATCAGTAAAGATATTGCTATGACATATGCCTGCTATTTTGCTGCCTATGGATTCTTCTAAGAGTTTTATGGTTCCCCATCTTATGTTTAAGTCCTTTATCCATTTTGAGTTTATTTTTGTGTGTGGTGTAAGTTGGTGGTCTAGTTTCATTTTTTTGCATGTATCTGTCTAATTTGAGAGACACTTGGGGTTATAGTTGTCTTGTCAGAAAATATTCCAAAAATCTATCACTTTCAAGAGGGCTATATTTAATATACTAGCAGGAAAAGAAAATCTACTCACTAAATTAAAATTCCTCATCCTCTAGTAATTCAGTTCAGTCCTTACCAACCTCCATAGGCTAGAGCTCTCCTGATATCTAACCTAAAGCCCTCATGATGTAGTTTGAGTGATTCCTCTATTTGTACCTTCAAATACTCTAGAAAAGACACATTATCTTTAAAAAAGACTAGAAGCCCAGTGCACGAATTTCGTACATGGGGGAGAGGGGGTGTCCCTCAGCCCAGCCTGCACCCTCTCCAATTCAGGACCCCTTGGGGGACCGACTGCTGGTTCTAAACCAGCAGTCAGACATCCCTCTCGCAATTCAGGACCACTGGCTCCTAACCACTTACCTGCCTGCCTGCCTAATGCCCCCAAATGCCATCCCCTGCCGACCTGGTCGCCCCCAACTGCCCTCCCCTGCCGGCCTGATCTCGCCTCCAACTTCCCTCCCCTGCCAGCCTGGTCGCCCCCAAATGCCCTCCCCTGACAGCCTGGTCACCCCCAACTACCCTCCCCTGCCAGCCCGACCTGATCGCCTCCAACTGCCCTTCCCTGCGGGCCTGATCTCCCCTAACTGCCTCTGCCTCGGCCCCCACCACCAAAGCTTTGTCTGGAAGGAAGTCAGACATCCAGAAGATGGCCGGTCGACCTGGTCTAGTTAGCATATTACCCTTTTATTAGGATAGATAGATTATATAGGATAGGATTGCTTAAATGGGGGGGGGGGGCTTTTTCAGCAGGAGGAGATGCTCTTGGCAGGCAAAAATACATAACCTCTATCTGACTGATAGCCAGCCATATGCACTATACTGCCAAACCGGTTATTAAAAAACTGAACCACTTTCGTACACCTTACACCAAACAGCTGTTGCCCTTAAAACCCTTCCTCAGCCCCCACCTTAGGTTCTGCCTTCACAGTTCACCCAGATTAGGTTCTGATTGATCGGTTTCTATGCCAGTCAGCGTCAAAAGCTCTGCCTCCTAGGCAGCCATTAGCTCCGCGCAGTTCACCTATATTTGGTTCTGATTGGTCAGTTTCTATGCCAGTGTCAAAAGCTCTGCCTCCTAGGCAGCCATTGGCTCCTCTGGGAAATTCAGAACGGCCCTGCCTTCACATTGGCGCCAGCCCTTCAGTCACGCCCCCAGGCCGCTACCAGGTGTATCTCTGGCTGCTCTGAGAAGCGGCACCTCAGGTCTGTGCTGGTGGCAATTTCGAATTCTCATCCCTGACCTAACCTTCTTACAGTGCAAGCTCCGTGAAGGCAAGCATTTGTCGTGTTCATTCTTAGTTCACTCATAGACTTTACCTGTGTCTATGCATCTATGCTAGCACCACATGGTGACTAGTCGAATGGTCGTTTTGGTTGTCACGGTCACTGCCTATATATATGTGTGTGTGTGTGTGTGTGTGTGTGTGTGTGTGTGTGTGTGTGTATATATATGGCTATTTTGTTCTTTTCAGTTTTTTTGGGATGAATAATTCAAACTCAGTAAAATTACTGACCACTCTGAAACAAAGTTGTGTTTTTTGTTTTGGTTTTTGTGTGTTATTTGTTTAATTTACAAGAAAGGTATTTTTCTCTGGTTTGAGATTGCTGTGCATTTAGAAAACTTCTAAGTTATAAAAAGCTAAGGGATGATGGTACTGCTGCTGATTTCACAGTTAACTGAAAATACTACATACTACCCCAGTATTTTAAGATCTTATAAATTAAAAAGGAAAATAGATATGTATAGGTTAAGAAAAAGTTGAGCAGTAGTAATAAATGTTCTCATCAATGACAATGAAATAAAGTGTGTCTGGGGGTTCGAAGTAGAGAAAGGAAAAGTGACAAAGCAATCTGGTAGGTACAGCAAAGACTGATAGAAGAGGCTCTTTCTACCCCAAAGTATTTCCCATAATGAAAAAGATCTGGGCTAAGCTGAAAAACCACCCAGGACTCCCAATGATCCCACCTAGGCTGCCCTGCAGGACTTGAGGACATGGGCCTGAGAAATGGTCAAGGTCATGACTGTCCATCTGTGGGAGTGAGGGACCTGCACATGTGGTAGAACCAGCTGCTGCCAACCCAGCTGCTCTGCTGAGTCAGAGCCCACTTCTCAAGCTCAGTAGGGTGGCAGCATAAGAAACTATTTATATCTCATCCCACATGGAACGTTTACCCTTTATTTATGTTTTTAAGATATGTTTTTATTTATTTCAGAGAGGAAGGGAGAGGGAGAGGGGAATAGAAAGAATCATTGATTGGCTAGCTCCTTCATACCTCCTACTGGGGATCGATCCCGCAACCCCGGCCTGGGCCCTGCCCGGGAATCGAACCTTAACCTCCTGGTTCATGAGTCTATGCTCAACCACTGAGCCACACCATCCAGGCGGAACACTTATTCTTTAAAAGGGCTAACTTTTGTTTGCATTTCTAGGAACCAGCACATAGCAGGTGCTCAATAAAGTTGCTGAATAAGTTAATACATTGATTAATAAATTAAGGGATGAACAAATGAACAGCAACCACAAAAATTAGACTCCAGAAGACTTGTACAGCCTGGTTTACTATCACACGCCTTCACAGACAGGTGGAGAACAGCCACCAGATGTGGGTGCTTAAGGTCAGAGACGGAATCTTGGACCACTTCTCAGTGTTGGGCATTAGTTCCCTCCACATTACAAAACCTCCTTTACCTCAGGTGACTGCATTAGCTTCTTAAACCTTCATTAAATACTTTTCTATTCCCTTGTTTTAACAAGGCCTTTCCAAATTTGATATTATTGTGAGGTCAGGGAAGAGTAAGTCAGGAATGGAAACCAAAAGAAAAATGAAAGGAATTTAGGGTCGAAATGTGCTATTAAGGGGTTCTGCCATGAAGAATCAGTAGAGCAGTTTTTGTGCACAGAAGCAACAGAAAAATGGCACACATGGTATGCCTTAACCCAGCACTTTCTTATTAAAAAAAAATCTGCTCATAAGTAGCACATACCTAAACAACCATACTTTGTAAATGCTATTTATGTATTTATGCCACAGGCTCAAGAAATGAATCTACAAATAACCTGTATTATTAAAGTTTTATCACATCCATTATTGTTATAAATTTTTCCTATATTTTCAGCAGAGACATAATAACATAACTGTGCTCTTTTATTTTTCCTTACAAAGACAAGCAACAAAATAAATTCTCTACAGTCAAGAAAGAAATTCCTCTGTTAGTTTTCTTACAGATGACAGGAAAATCAGCTCAACATAATGGATGTAAGTGGTCCCATGCCAAGATATATAATGTGAAGTTTCAGAACATAGGGACAAAAAGAAAAGAGGTTCCTAAAAAGTCCCCAGATCTACAATACATTTTAGAACCAATGAGCAAGTTTGGCAAGGTAAAAGAATGTAAGATCAATATATAAAAACCAATCATATTTTTATTTACAAACAATGAATAATCAGAAAATGAAACTTAAAAAGCAATTTCATTCACAATATTATCAAAAAGAATAAAATACATAAATAAATTTCATAAAATAAGTATAGCACTGTACACTCAATACTATAGAGAACACTGCCGAGAGAAATTAAAGATGATCAAAGCAGAGGCCCACAACTGAGGGCCCACCATCCAGGCTCCTGTTCTGGTAAATAAAATGCTACTGGAATACAGTCTTGGCTCACTGCCCACAGTACTTCTCACTACAGTGGTAGAGGCAAATATGACAGAAACTGTGTAGGCCATAAGAATAAAATATTTACTATCAGGCCCTTTAAGAAAAAGTGTGACAATCTCTGACCTAAATAAATGGAGAGACATTCCATGTTAACAAAATACTGTTAAAATTATAATTATCCTCAAAATGATCCTCAGATTAAATTTAATTCCTATCAAAATCCCAACAGGGTTTCTTTGTAAAATTGACGAGCTGCTTCTAAAATTTATATTGCAACACCAAGGACTAGCATACCAAAAGAATTTTGAAAAAAGTAATAGTTTGAGAATTCACACTACCTATTTTAAATATACTATAAAGCTACAATAATCAAGACTGTGTGGTGCTGTATATATATTTTCAACAGATACCAAGGCAATAATAAGAAAGAAATAGTCTTCTCAAAAAAAGTTCTGGCACTAAAAGACTTCCACATTCAAAGAGATGAATTTAAAATATTTCCTTACATCATACACAAAATTTAAATAAAAATGAATCATAGACCTAAATGCAAGAAATAAACAATAAACTTCTAGGAAAAACTAAGAGATCTTCATGACTTGGGTTAGTCAAAGAGTTTTTAGGTACAACACCAAAAGCATGATCCACAAAAGAAAACAAAATTGATAAGCTGGATTTCATCAAAATTAAAAACTATTTCATATAAAAAGATAAGGCACATACAAGGAGAAAATAAACGCAAATTATCTATATGATAAAGATCTTATATTTAGACTGTATAAAGAATTTTACTACTAAATAATAAGACAAACAACCCAAATAAAAAATGGGCAAAACATGTGAATAAACATTTCACCAGAGGAAATACAAATGGCTAAAAAGCACATTAAAAGAGAAACATCTATCAGACCATTAAACCTCAGCGGGAAGGTAGGGGAGGGTGGGGGTAAGGGAGAGAGATCAACCAAAGAACTGGTATGCATGCATATAAGCCTAACCAATGGACACAGACAACAGGGGGGTGAGGGCATAAGGGGGGGAGGGTAGGTGGGACAATGGGGGAATAAGGACACATATGTAACACCGTAATCAATAAAAAAATTTTTTTTTAATTATTGATGAGAAAAATATAAATGAAAACTATACTGAGATATAGTTACACACCCATTGAAATAATTATTAACCAGACATACCTGGCCGGGTGACATAGTTGGTTGGGGTGTCATCCCCTGCACCAAAAGGATGCAGGTTCAATTCCCCGTCAGGGTACATACCTATGTTTCGGGCTAGATCCCAGGTCTAGGCGCATACAGAAGGCAACCGATTCATCTCTCTCTCTTCCTCTCTCTGAAAAACATGTCCTCGGGGAGGTTTTTTTTTAAAAAAACAGACAATACAAAATATTGGTGAGGATGTAGAAAAACTAAAATCCTCATATATTGCTGGTGGAGAAATAAAATGGTATAGTCACTTTGGAAAACAGTTTGGCAGTTTCTTGAAAAGTTAATCATAACTTTACATACAACCCAGCAATTCTACTCCTGGGTATCTACGGAAGAGAAATGAAATCATATGTCCACACAAAAACTTCTATGTGAAAGTTCATAGCAACATTATTCATAATAGCCCCAAACTGAAAATAATATAAATGCCCGTCAACTGGTGAATGAATAAACAAAATGTATACAATACTATTCAGCAATAGCAAGGAACAAACTACTGTGACACGCTAATAGTATGAACTGCAAAACATTGTGTTGAGTGAGAGAAGCCACATGCAAAGGACTACATATTGTATGATTCCACTTATATAAGATGTCCAGAAAAGACAAACCAATAGAAACAGAAAGTAGAACAGTGGTTGCCTGGGACTATGGGGGTAGGATTGGTAACTGCCTGCAAATGGGCAAGAGATATCTTCTGGGGTTAATGGAAATGTTCTGAAAGTGGATTGTAGCAATGGATGTTTGTGAAAGTAAAATTTTCTAAACAATGCTTGAATTGCATATTTATGGTGGATAATTTTGTTATGCAAATTATCCCTCAATAATACTTTTAAAAATGTTAAGTCTCAGGGAGAAAAAATGGTCACAAATAAATGATCAGTAATTAAAATGTCTTCAAATTCCAAACAGCAACACTGGGATCTATAGGACAATGTTCATTCTAAAAGAAAAAGATTTTCACAAAAATGTTATACCTGAATAAATTACTACACACATGGGAGGAGAGAGTAAATGACTTTCAGATATGTAAGGACTCAAGGAACTTGCTTCCAATGTATCCTTTCTCAGGCAGGCACTGGAGGATCAAATTCACCAAAACAAGACAGTAAACACACACAACCAAAGCCCAGTGTGGTATGCCTGGTGGAATGCACTCGGCATTCATATCCGCTTCTATACACCTTTCTGTATGGTAGGAGCTGTAAAGCTAAACCACTATACTTCCTGGCCTTCCTTGCAACTGGGTTCTTCGAGTAAACTGGGTTTCTCCAACTAGATACACGGAGTAAGGTTTGGAATATGGAAGTGGAGGCCATCCTTCTGCAACTCTGGCTTCCTCTGCTGGTCAGCATGGCAGGGGGCTACTGGGTTTTCCTGTAGGTGTTCAGTGTCGAGCTGTCATCAGCTTTACCAATATCAAGAGACAGTGGTTTTAACAGGTTCTGATTCTTACACTACAGCTCCAGCAGAAGGTTCTTGAAGTAAGCAGTCCCAGTGGTGGCCTCCTGACTCCTTCCACCCTAATGTGGCAGACGGTGCAACACCTTTGACAGGTCAGGGCAGCTGTGAGGTTCTGGGCATTCTGAGAGGCCCAGCCTCAAGCCCATTCCTCCAGTACTTCCAATAATTTAGAAAGCACCTGATCTGTATTTAAAATGCCTTTCTGTCGGAAATAGCTGGTGTAGGCATTATCTCCTCCCACCCACCCCTAAATAATATAATACACAGGAATACATAGGAAGCAGTATATCCCATACAAAAGAGAGGTAAAGGGCATTTCTAAGAGTACGGCAAAGAGATAGCAAGATGACTGCTAAGCACCAAGTGTAAAAATGAATCTCCTCAGAAGGCTCTGAGAGAGACATCTCTAAAAGACAAAATAGAAGAAAACCAGATACAGTAGGTCCTCGGGTTACGTCGGAGATCCATTCCTACCGCGCAACGGAAGCGATTTTCGCCGTTAAGTAGGAACCCACCTACATAAGCACCTATGTCACTCACATGGAGCACATACACAGCAGTAATGAAGAGAAACAGTAAAAAAAATTTAAAAGGAAGGTAACAATTCCTGACCTTTACTTGTGGTAAATAATAAAAAACATAAAGCACATATGTACATATGTCGAAATGATGGACCTTTTTTTTTAAATAAACTAGTAGCCCATCATGCGATATCACGCGCAGTAGGCCGCCCACTGCTTCCGCGTGAGCTGGCAGGAACTGCAGCGTGCTGCCAGGAGCCACGCTCCTTCCACGGGAGGTGGGAGGGACCCGCGCCGATTCCACAGGAGGCGGGCCTGCCGTCTCCTCTCCAGGCCTGCGCCCCCCTGTCCCTGTCCCTGTCCGTGTCCGGGGGGCCGGCCTGAGCCGGACGCAGCAATGAAGCAAGCATTCCACCAGGCCTCTCACGCTGCCCGCTCTCAGTGGCCACCCCCGCCCCCACGGGACTGGGGGACTCCTGTGGGGCTGAGAGGACTGGGCACCACCATCTTTGTGATGGAGTGACGGTTAATTTGCACATTACCCTTTTATTAGATAGGATGGGAGGTGGTGACATAACCACGAAACGACGTAACCCAAGGACTGCCTTATGTGTATATATATTATGAGTAGATTCTGACAATTTGAAGAATGTGGTTTTGAATTAGTAAAAAGTAAGCAAACAATACAGACTAAATATAAATTTGTGTAAGAGAGAAAAGATAATCATAATTTACTAAATATTTCACCTGTGGATAGCATTTAGTTAGTCACAATAACCTAATGCGGACAATAGACTTACTTCAAATTATGCCCTAATTGTAGTTAAGTTTGCGAGATGAGCAAGGCACCTATTTTAATGTTGGGGTAAAGAAGAAATGGAGAAATCCTCCTGTTTCATGTTGCATAGCTAAAAGAGAATGTTTTCAATGGAAAGAAAACAAGAAGTAATATGAGCATGTTACTTAGAGACACAGAGTAATGGCCAGATCAGCTCTAAGTGTTGAAACTGGTTGCCTCCAGGGAGAAGAAAGTGGGAATGTGGGAGAGAGAAGGAATCGAGGACAGGCACATGGGGGGTTGCTGGGGCTTGTACTGAACCTTGTAGAAATATTTGACTCCTTAAACTATGAGGTGAATTATCTTCAATGAAAAGAAAAAATACCTTCAAAAGAAAGAGCAAGGTAAGAAGAACAGGAAGTGGCCTGGGTTCTCCCTATCGCTCGGAGGCCGAGGCATTCTGGGTGGGATGGGCCCTCTGCTCTGGGCACACCAGCAGGGGCAGCACTCTGGGTGGGGATGGGTCCCTCTGCTCTGGGCACACCAGCAGGGGCAGCACTCTGGGTGGGATGGGCCCTCTGCTCTGGGCACACCAGCAGGGGCAGCACTCTGGGTGGGGATGGGCCCTCTGCTCTGGGCACACCAGCAGGGGCAGCACTCTGGGTGGGGATGGGTCCCTCTGCTCTGGGCACACCAGCAGGGGCAGCACTCTGGGTGGGGATGGGGCCCTCTGCTCTGGGCACACCAGCAGGGGCAGCACTCTGGGTGGGGATGGGGCCCTCTGCTCTGGGCACACCAGCAGGGGCAGCACTCTGGGTGGGGATGGGCCCTCTGCTCTGGGCACACCAGCAGGGGCAGCACTCTGGGTGGGGATGGGCCCTCTGCTCTGGGCACACCAGGACGGGCAGCACTCTGGGTGGGATGGGCCCTCTGCTCTGGGCACACCAGCAGGGGCAGCACTCTGGGTGGGGATGGGCCCTCTGCTCTGGGCACACCAGCAGGGGCAGCACTCTGGGTGGGAAGCTGGCCAGGTCACCGTGAGCCAAAAGCTCAAAAGAAGAGAAAAACACAAAGAAATTTGTAGCTAAAGTGAGAGAAGAATATCAGATACTCAAGCAAAATTTCAGTATACTGGGATCAAATAAAAAAAATTATATATTGGTTTTCAGAGATCAATAAAATACCTGAAGTAAGTCTGAGGTAACTACTAACAACTGTCTCTACCTCAAACAGTTTCAAAATTGCACTAAAGGTTAAATAAATTGTCTAAGTTCAAATTTATTTCTGAAGTATGCAGGAGTCATGCGTTCCAGAAACATGTAAAACTAATTTGTTTTTCTTGGAAGTAGTGTGAGTATAAGAAACAGATCCACTGACTGCTCAGCCAATCTTCTCTCTCTCCTTGCTGTCTACATGGACAACAGTTCACCGTTCTGTTAAACATATTATGTGTGGTGAGTCAATGCAAAAGGTTACAAAGCAACACGTCCAGCTGAAAGGTTCCATTTAGTCAAATTAATATAGTTCATTCTTTAATTTTTAGCTTAAGGCATCTGGGAGAACACAAGAAGAATGAAAACAACTACCAGCACCTCTGTTAAAAGTTATTTTCAGGGTACAGCTGTACCATTTATACAGGCACAGCCCTTCTCACCACAACAAATAAATTTGCACTTGTCTGACTGAAATTTCATTCTTACTGCAATCAAATTGCTACCAGCATGTTGTGAACACTATAAATCTTCCCATGTTGATTCGTGAAATGAAAAATATCAAGGGAAATAAATAATCCTTTACTCCCTGCCAGTCTTAGGAATAAGAAACAACAGACATCTTGACTAGGTACAAGAAACAATAAAACTGTCCTCACTTAGCAGGCTTCTGCTAGCCTCAGTATTACCTACATGTACTGTGTGGGTTATGAAACTGTCCAGGGCTGATGGGTCTAATCTCTATAGGAAAAACTAGATCCTGACTTTTTGCTGTTAATAATTCATTATTATCAGCAGTTATTTGGAACAGAGGGGAAATCCAGATCATCTCTAGCTCTTTCCATCTGTGAATCCATGTGCCAATTAGACTACAAAGGGCCTGGTTCTGGCTGGCCAAGGAGCTGGAAAGTGCTCCCCCTCCCGGTGAACTGTGCTCCATGGCCCTGGGTGGGAAGGCCCGCTTTGCCAGCCAGGCTTCTGGCATTCCTAGCCATGGCAGGGCCTCAGGTGTTTTAGGCACAGCGCAGCCAATTCTTGCCCAAACCCCTTTCCCACAAGCCAAGGCTGCATTTCCAGCCGTGGACAGCCATCACTCTAAATGATTACAAAGGACTAAACCTAGACAGACCCGAGGAGCAGAAGGCAGAATGGGGCCAACTGAAGCCAAAGGGAAGGAAGCCAGAGGCATTGGCAGCAGGAGCAGACGCACAAGCTGTGCCCTGGAGCTGATCGTGGCCTGCACAGGAGAGTGATGGGCAAAGGAACCACAACAGCCACAGGGAAGCCTCGCCAGAGTGATCCATGTCCCATCTCCACCTTAAATCTGGGGCATTGCTCACCAAAGCAAATCTCTTCAGTGTCAGAAGGCTTTTCAGCAAACAACGCATAATTTGTATAACAGATCTGAGTGCGAAAGGTAGGAAATACTTCTAAATTAAGGGAGAGATTTGGGAGCTTTTCAAAATTATAATACTCTTTTACTTCTCAAATTCTGATCTCTCAGCTATATCCCTCAATTTTTAGGCCTGGCTGAGATAACTAATGGGTTATTTATTTTCTTTGACTCAGTTTCCCCCAGAGAAACAGGAATGAAAACCATATGCTTATTTCCACCTCTCAAATTCAACTATCCAAGAATTCTGTATATTTCAAGTCATTAAATATTCATTGAGCCAGGATCCAGGTACTTCAGAGGATTAAAAAATAAATAAATAAAACTGTTTAAACAAAGGCCTTGCTCTCGGGTCTAGAAAGTAAAATGAATAAATAAGTGCTCAAGTAATCATACCAAAAAGTAAACCATGATAAATATCACAAAAGAACATGTCAACAGTCTGCTCAACAATTTCTGTGGATTTGGTCTGTGCTGGGCATTGTGTTAGGCATGGAAGATAAGACCGATAAATGATAAAGGTCGGCCAGCTCTTCTCAAGGTGTGGATGGAGCAGCTGGTCTTGGTGTGTGTACAAGTACGTCAGGGGGAGTTCAGGGAGGGAGAAATAGTGCCTGGTCCTCGTAGTCAAGTGTCCAGTGGGAGGAGTCAAGCTGGCTGTGACAGCGCTGCCATTCCATAGCATGCCTGACCATGGGGCGACATTGGCCTGCACAGATGGCGAGACAGTACTGTGAGGTGTGCAGTTTTGCACAGTGGCCTAGAGACGAGAAAGCATGCACCTTGAGTGCTGGGGGACACTAAGTGGCCAAGACCCACTACCAGGGGCACTTGTAGGGGGAGGTGAAGAGGGTGGTCCGAAGCCTCGCTGGAACAGCAGGTATTTTACTTTGTCTTGCAGACAGTACAGGCTCACTGAGTATTTGGAGTGTCACAACTGGACACTAAATCAAATAGCTGGAAAGGATCTCACCAAGGTGTAAATCAGGTACTGCTTCACTCACTCTCCTGGATTGTTCTCATTCAACTCTTGCATTTAACACACTTTCCATGTGTTATACCTAGACTGCTCATTGGGACTGTGAGTTCCTTAAGAAATCCCTGGCCCTGGCTGGGTAGCTCGGTTGGTTAGAGATGTCCCAATACGCCAAGGTTGCAGGTTCGATCCCCGGTCAGTGCATATACAAGAAGCAAATAATGAATGCATAAAGTGGAACAACAAATCTCTCTCTCTCTCTCTCTCTCTCTCTCTCTCTCTCGCTCTCGCTCTCGCTCTCGCTCTCGCTCTCCCTGTTTCTCTGTCTCTGTCTATCTCCTCTCCAAAAGCAATAAATAAAATTTAAAAAAAGAGAAATTCCTACATAACTTTTGTGCCATAAGACACCTGGCAACATGGTATACACAGAGGGGCTTGCAAATACTGACTCATCAAGGAAGTAATCGGTAAAAGACAGAAAGAAAACGGGGTTTGGAAAGAATCTGTGGATTGGGTTATAGAGATCTATCGCAATTAACTTCATTACATATTAAACATGTAACGTTTAACAGCAAACCAAACCCTATCACACTAGTAAGAAAAGACTAAGGGATGTAAAAAAGAGTATTATGAAATTCAATTGTTTTATAGACACTCTGCTGCACAGAAGAAGGAGGATTTTCTCTCAGCTTTCTCTGAAAAACATGGGCATGTTTTCACCTTGCAGGTACTGTAGACAGTATTAATCAATTATGTTTCCCTCTTTCCTTTAACCATTAGGCATCTAGACCCATATCTATGTCTCCTTATAGCAACTGAGATAAATGTATATTTCTTTGTTGCAACCTTAACCCAGCTTTATTATTTTCTGATTTTTCCTTTACCTTTTGCCCAACAATTTGTTTTAGACAAATATATCTATATCTATAGATGTCACCATCTCGTAGCCTTTGTAGAACTGTTTATTAAACTAAATAAATGTAAATAATTAAGCAAGTTATGCTTGATGCTCCATGATTTACTCTGCTGTGCAAATTCAGTGATAGAGTTTTTCAAACCAAAGCAATTGATCCCTGTCTCCAAACAAAGCATTTAGAGAAAGAGATAATCAGGTGCATTTCAGGTGCCCTGTCTTTGCTTTTCTGCTTCTCTTGGCTTTTCATAACACCCATTTTATCTGTGCCTCGTTGTCAGCTCTACTTCTTCAGGTCTCCAGAATCCATTTCCTCCTTTGAATGTCTCCTGCCACAGACATAACTCACTCTCGCAACATGACTCTCCTAGGCTATTGCATGATGCTCCTGGCCAATCTCACGTCCTCCCATCTCTGTCCTATCCAATCTATCTTTCAGTACAAAGTGGAGGTTTTGTGCCAAAATGCATTCTTCCACCATGCATTCGATAAATATCTACAGAGTACCTATTAAAGATGAGGCGTATATGAAGCACTGTGACAAATAAGTAGAGAAACTTGATCTCCTCTCTTCAATGGCTCATGAATAGTGGGAGGCAGAGCAATATACAAACTAGAGTACACTCTGACAAGCCAGTGCTATGACTGTCCAGTGTCCTGTCGGGAAACACTGAACAAAGCATACATGGCACATTCCAGAGCTCCTCAGAGCATGGAGTACCTACAGACAAGAGTGGGAAAGAAAGCTGGAGGGGTGGGGGAACGCCAGGCCAGAAAGGCACATTGATCTAAACATATGATTTGTGTTTAGAACTTCTAGTGGTTCCCCATTCCCAACCCTTAATACAGCCTTCTGAGCTTCCTGATCTAGGCCCCAATCTACCTTTACAATTCATTCTCAACTCCTAGTCCTGTGCCCACCCAACTACACCTTGCTCCTCAAAGAATCCAAACAACTAGGCACTCAGCCAAATTCAAAGTTTTCCCCTGGCAACAGTACACCCCACTCCATCTCTGCCTATAGAAAACCCTACTTAGAATTTCTTCAATAATTTTTAATATTGGCACCACTAACAAGTATAAATTAAGTATAGCTCTTACCTCAAAGAGTGTTGTGGGGGAAAAAGGTAAGTTGAGTAACAATCATAGAGATTCCATATAGATTCTATTATATAGTAGATTCTAAGATTAAAATATTAATCATGTAGAGCTTTAATTTTACTTCTCTTAATTCTATGAAAAATCTAGCAGGAATAGTTACTTATATTAGCTCTATACCACCGAGAAAGATGTTGTCCATAATCCCAAATACTGGGTCAGGGCTGTAATAATGAAAAGTCCCAACTAGCCATATATCCACAGATTATGAAAGAAAGCAGTGAGCTCAAAATAAATTCTTATGACAGTTCAAGAACCATTTTATTGACTTACTTAAGAATTAAATACTAAGCACGTTTCCTGAAGACAGGAATAATTGAATTTTCATGAAACGTAATGCCACGTTTGTTCATTCTGTGCAAACATATACAGATTGCGAGTGAGGCTAGATTAATTTCTTCAAAGCACAATAGACTTCCATAAACATAATGAAGCTGTCTGTGGTAATAAAGCCTTAGAAGTCAACACTGAAGACTTTTCCATTTATTCCTCTCT
This sequence comes from Eptesicus fuscus, assembly GCF_027574615.1. Classification (NCBI taxonomy): domain Eukaryota; kingdom Metazoa; phylum Chordata; class Mammalia; order Chiroptera; family Vespertilionidae; genus Eptesicus; species Eptesicus fuscus. Next base: position 90,376,760 of record NC_072481.1, read on the forward strand.
ACCTGAAGTGGCAGAATAAAAATCAGATAAAAATACAGGACTTTTACATGTAAATTAATCCAAAAGTAATTTTTTCAGGAAATATACAAAAAGCTTAGGATGAAAGCAAACTCTGTAAGCATATTTAGGAATCAGCAGTGGCCTAGGAAGCCTGGAAGCGTTTACATCTCCTCCAATCATACCTAAAATACTATGTTACTGTCAATGGAGCAGAATTTTCCCCAAATCCTTCCTAAAGGGAAGTTGTGGCAAACAAGGCAGACAGAGGAGAGGACTTCAATTACTTTCATGAAAAATCACTAAATGTTATTCAGAAAAGCATAGAAATAATGAAAGAGGTGGCCTGAGCATGTAGGATAGATGGGAGACGCTGGATGCAAGGAGACCAGTTAAGAAAGGACACTGCAGAATTCTGCCCCAATGTGCTTTCTCTTGCTCTTGATCTTTGAGCATGATGATCCTCTTGCCTGGAACAGGAGCCAGCTTACCTCAGTCTGCAGGCCAAATCAGGCCCCCAATCCCTCGGTTTGTGCACAGTCTGCAGGCTAAGAATGAATTTTACATGTTTAAAAGGCTGAAAAATATCAAAAGAATACTGTTTCATGACACATGAAATTATATGAAATTTTCCATAAATAAAGTTTTATTGGAACACAACCACACTCATTTATTTACCTATGTCTATGGATGTTCTCACACTACCATGGCAGAGCTGAATCACTGCAACAGAGACCAGATGGCCGGCCAAACCTAAAACATTTACCATCTGGTCCCTTACAAAACAAGTTTGCTGCTCCTGTCCTAGAACACGCTTCCTCTTCCCCAGTCCCTTTCACCACTAACTCTCATTCACTTTCATGTCTCAGATTAGGAGGCCTTTCTAAAGACTTCCCCCAAGTCACAATAGATGCCACCTCCTATTGTTCCCATTGCACAATGTACTCCCCTCCTCAGAGCAGGCACCATACTATATTGTAACTGTATGTTTACTTGTCCACATTCTACATCTGACTGTAAGGTCCATGAGGGCAGGGACCATCTCTAGCTTTATATTTCTATCACTACTTGGTAGCATCAGATGTTCAATAAATATTGAATGAATGGATGAAGAATAAAGTAAAACCTGAACCACGTGAAAATTCTCCCTTTATGCCAATGAACTCTAGTAAATTCAATAGATAAAGGAGCCCCAGAGAACATTTATTTTTCTAAAACCTTATATTTCTTGGCCTTCCTCTTCTTTCTCGATGATTATTTTCTTACATTATCTTAATTTTTTTACTTTTAACAGCATTGATGATAATTAAATCTCTTATGAAGCTCTCTTGCACTTTCTAATCTTTTATGTTTAACTATCTCCTATATATTTCTACCTGGATGTCTTACAGGCACTTCAGACTTAAGAGGTCCAAAGCTTGGATGCAACCTCCATACCCTTCTCCCTCTCCAGCTTGTAAAATGGTAGCATGACTCACTACAGCAAAACTTAGCATTAGTCTCAACATCTTCCTTTTGCTCACCCTCATTCCCATCCAAACCACATTTAAATACAGCTGTTTCACCCCAGAAATATGTTGGGAATCTACCTTCTGTTTCCGTTTCTATTGTCACTACTGAAATGCAGACCAACCTTGTCTCATCTAGATTATGTTTCGATCTAGTCTTCCTATCACCAATTCTTCACTGTTCTAGAATTCTCTTAAAAAAAACAAAAACTAAATCTGATCATATCATTTCCCTACCTAAAAATCTCTATTGGAAAAAGAAATGAACAAAAGATAGGAGGATTTTTTTTATGGAAAATAAAAACGTCTCCACCACAAGAAAATAAAATACAAATAAAAGAAATAAAAACAAAATTTATAAAAATAATATATAATAATATAATAAGTAAATACTAAATAATAATAAAAGAAAATAAAAATATAAAAGAAATACCAATTAAAATGACCTTTAGATACAGTTTTCATCTGTCAGATTAGCAAACACCCAAGCACAAGATCACACATGTTGGCAGTGCATAAGGAAACAAGCACTCTCACACACCACAGGTAGGAACGAAAACAGGTAGGTCATGGTTATCTATCATGTCTACCTGATAGGCATGTCTGTAAAAATTATAAACATATATACTCTCTAGCAATTCCACTCCAAGAAACAAATCCTATAGAAATACTTGCATAAAAAATGTGACATGTGTACACAGCTATTCACTGAAATACTGTTTTTAATAGCAAAAGACTGTAAACAACAGACAATTTCCATAAACTCAGCATTGGCTAAATACATTATGGCTCATACACAGAATGGAAAACCAGGGATCTGTGAATATGAATAAGTATGCTCTCCAACATACAAAGAGCACTAAAAAATGTTGCAAGTAAAAATAAAAAATATCTAAAATAATATAGTATAGTATACTACATTTTTTAAGAAAGAAGAAAAAGAATCCCTTTGGATTTGCATTTTAAAAATTTAAAGTTCAGAGACCTAGCCGGTTTGGCTCAGTGTATAGAGTGTCAGCCCGTGGACTGAAGGATTTAGGGTTCAATTCTGGTCAAAGGCAAGTACCTCGGTTGCAGGCTTCATCCTTGGCCCTGGTCAGGGCACCTGCAGGAGTTAACTAATAGACGTGTCTCTCTCACATCAATGTTTCTCTCTGTGTGTCTCTACCTGTCCCTTCCACTCTCTCTAAAAATCAATGGAAAAATATTCTTGGGTGAGGATAAATAAATAAATAAATATTGAAAGAATACAAAAACAGAAGCAAAAGCAGAAGAGAGAGTACACACAGATACCCCTCCCCCCTCAAGTGAATGAGTTAACTAGAAAATAAATTTACATGGGAAATGAAGAGGCTGCTTTCTTCTACTCTGCCAATCCCTCTCCCTCCCAAAGAAATCCCTATTAGCTGCAAGGATCACAGTACCAAGGCCAGGCTCCTTCACTTTGCAAACAATGTCCATCACACTCTAGGCCCTTCAGGATTCATTGCTCCCCTCTTCCCGCACCCCCCCCCACACACACACACACATATACAACCCCAATTACATCAAAATTATCTGTTCTCAAACATTCCAGATCTTTAGAAGTGTGTATCATGAACATGCGTCCCCTCTGCATAAAAGGCCCTATACCTTCTCTTGTCTTGGCAAAGTCCTAAGCATTCTTCAAGATCAAGGTAAAGTAGCACATCCTCAGGGTAACTTATCTGGGACAACTTCCCTGCCTCCCAGAGACAGCATGGGTTGCTGAACCAACCTATCACCTGGTGTGATAACATGTTTCTGAGCTGTGTGTGACTATATCCCTCATTAGACCATTAGCTCCACAAAGGCAAAAGCTTGGCCATATTCATCTTCACTTGCCAAACATCTAACTTTCCAACAAATGCTACCTGCCTTCATCACTCAATAAACATTTGATGAATATTTTGACCCTCCTGTATAACAAGCACCTTCACCTAACAAACTGTACTTGTCTCAATAAGGTCCTTAAGCAGACAGCATTATTAGTCAGGAATTGTTTAGTACCTCTCAAAACACAGCTGCATTTTTTTCTCTATCACACATACCTAAAACTGCTCCGTTAAAAAAAACACACTCTAATTCCGCATATGCAAAATAAGTGTGTAGATTAAATCAATTGTTCTTAACTTTTTTTAAGCCACAGAACTCGTTGAGAAACCACAATTACTCTCTGGGTCCTGCCCCTCCCTCCCCCCATCCGCCAAATGTCCCTACACAAATAGATGCAAAGTTGACATGTGATTTCAAGGATAATGACATCAGAGATTATTTCCAACTTTAAAGTTGGAAGAATGGAAGGATTAAAGTGAGGGGAGAGAGGATCTAACACTTTTTTATCAGTTACTATGCACCAGACACCATGCTAAGCACATTATATGCATTAATTCATTTACTCTTCATCCCAAGCCAAACAGGTGTATATTATTATTCTCACTTTATAGACTAGGTACCGAGATTCAAAAGATGTTAGGTGATAAGTATATTTGTCAGTGAAGGTACATCTTTCTGGCCTAAAGCTCCTGATATTTTCTGTAGAGGCATGTATATCTACCCTATGGTGGTCAAGGAAACCAGCCAGCAGGAGCTAGTAAGTAAGCAAGTCCTAGGAGACACTGTCCTTTTCTGTTCCTTAGCTCTTCCATATGCCTACTATTCCAGGCAACACTGACAAAGAATGTAAGTGCAACTAATGAGGGGCTCCAATGCCCAGCCCCCTCCATGGCTAGCAGAGAACCAGCCATGGACAAGAAAGAATGGCTTCAATTAAATAAATCAACTAAAAAGTCCACATCCAAAGAAAGGGAGCTATACAAAGACCATTTCAGGTCTGCTTAGAAGCACATGCCTCTGGGCCCACAACCAATGTAGAAGACTCAGCCTGCTAATCTCTGAAAGGCAGACATAGTTGGACTCAGAACCCAGAGAAAACCTGTCAAAGGAGAGCCAGAGCAATGATCTAGAAGAGTAAGAGCCATCTTCACCACATACACTTCATCCCAGAACGAATCCAGGTTTCGTAGAGTTCGAAGCCCATACAATTAAGAAGAGCTCTTTTTTAAAACAGGAAAAAAAGTTACTTCTTTTACTTTGAAGAGATTTGCTTCCTCTCTCTTCAAAATGCCTCCATTCCATAACTGGTTTGGCTCAGTGGATAGAGCATTGGCCTGAGGACTGAAGGGCCCTGGGTTTAATTCCAGTCAAGGGAATATGTCAGGCTTGTGAGCTCAGTCCACAGTAAAGAGCGTGCAGGAGGCAGCCAATTAATGATTCTCTCTCATCACTGATGTTTCTGTCTCTCTCTTCCTCTCTCTCTGAAATCAATAAAAATGTATATTTTTAAATGCCTCCATAATGAGAAAGAAGTTATGCTAGTTACTTATGGTTCAGGCAACTGAAGGTAGAGAAGGTGTTGGGGGGTGGGGGGGGGGAATAAAATTCATCTCTCATTCTCTGGAGAACATACAGTGGTGAAGTATAGCCAAAGGTTCTATGTCAGTTATGTCTTGGAAAGCTGCAACCAGAACTATCTGACTATTACATCTATGACCTCTTCATCACACTAAGAATGTGAGCACAGAAAGCCTGGCTTACTCCATAAATTCATTCCAATCTGTAGCCCTCTCTCCCTTCTGCCACTGCTTCAGCTCTCACTCTCTTCAATCAGTCTGCACTGTTCCCCTGGCCTCGCGGCCTTTGAACTGGCACATCAACTCACTCTCGCCAGTAATGCCAGTCTCTCAAACACAAATCTGATCACATCTCTCTCCTACTTAAAATCTTCCAATCATGTACTACTACCAGAAGGATGAGATTTAAAGTCTTTTATTTTGCCTTCCAAGCCCTTCCAGAACTGACCAATATGAGGAGGTTTCCATTTTTTCTACTGAATTCACAGGCCAACTGGTTTGTCTACCACTACACACTGTCTTTCCAGAACAAGCCGTGTTACTTTACATTCTCTGTCTCTTTGCACAAGCTACTCTGCCTGGAAAAGATTTCCTCTTCAACCTACCGCCATCACATAACCTACTCAATCTTTTTTGCTCGGTTCAAGCATTATAACCTCAGCGAAGACTTGCCCAGTCTCTCAAGGAACCATTTACTCCTTCGACTGTTATCATACTACCATGGACATAGTAGATGAGCTGTCAGTCTCTCCCATTGGACTATAAGTCCCTCACAGGCAGAAATGGCCTTCGTATCTGTAGCACCTAGCATGGTGCCTGCCACATAATCTATACCAATAAAAGGTTAATATACTAATTAGACTGGGTCGACCGGCCATCTTCCGGACATCCAACTTCCTTACGGACAAAACCATGGTGGTGGGGGCTGAGGCAGAGGCAGTTAGGGGCGAGATCAGGCTGGCAGGGGGTTAGGGGTGTTCAGGCCGGCAGGGGAGGGCAGTTGGGGCCACCAGGCCAGCAGGAGGGAGAAGTTGGGGGCAAGATCAGGCCGGCAGGGGAGGGCAGTTGGGGGCGAGATCAGGCTGGCAGGGGAGGGCAGTTGGGGGCAACCAGGCAAGCAGGGGAGGGCCATTGGGGGGTGACCAGGCCGGCAGGGGAGGGTAGTAGGGGGCGACCAGATCAGCAGGGGAGGGCCGTTGGGGTGACCAGACCAGCAGGGGAGGGCAGTTGGGGGCATCAGGCAGGCAGGCAGGTGAGTGGTTAGGAGCCAGTGGTCCTAGATTGCAAGAGGGATGTCCGACTGCCGGTTTAGGCCTGATTCCCACAGGATTTCATGCATGAATTTTGTGCACCGGGCCTCTAGTGTGTGTGTGTGTGTATGTATGTGTGTGTGTGTATATATATATATATATATATATATATATATATATATATATATATATATGACTAAGTGACCAAATGACTGAACAACCGGTCATCTGGTTGCTATGACGCACACTGACCACCAGGGGGCAGACGCTCAATGCAGGAACTGCCCCCAGTGGTCAGTGCACTCCCACAACCAACCTCCCACAGCCAGCCCATCTGTCGCGGTCCCTCCCCCCGGTCAGCCGGGTGGTCAGTGTGCTCCCACAGCCAACTTCCCATGGCCAGCCCCGATCGGGACTGGGCGAGATGGCCCCTGACCACTGGCCAGGCCAAGGGACCCCACCCGTGCACAAATTCATGCACTGGGCCTCTAGTACTTAATAAGTATTTGTTGAAGGAATGGACAAAGAGAGTTAAGGCTGATTCTAATTAATGGAAGTACAAAATAATGGATTTTGAGAGCTTTTCCTTCCTAATGCCTTCAAAGCCCACAATCCCTCAATTTCCAGAGCTCTACTGACAAATAATCTATAATGTTAAGTGAATGTTCTAAATTCTATATATTAATATCAGCTGCTTTCCTTCATATTGAAGGCACTCTTCAAGGTATAATTTAAAAAGAGTATCTTACTATACTTGGTCATTACTTTCCCCAAATACACATCCATTAGCCTCCTTGTTTACTGTCAACCCAGCAGCCAATGAACAAGCATTTCCCTAAGTGTCCTTCTTGGGACACACTCCACAAAAATAATTTTTTTTCATAACAAGATTCTATGGTCAAATAAGTTAGGAAAATGCTGCTTACTCTATCCCTTGCACAGAGTTGGTTCTTCCTAGCTCAGAGATGCTTTCCAGTAAAAAGAGCAATAGAACTTTTCCAGCTCATTACTATTTTCCACACTTTGTTGGATATCAAAATCTTGACCACTTGACCAACTCCTCCTGAATTATGTCAATTAAAAATCATAATTTGAACATCTGGCATAAATTTTGCCTAATGACATTACTTCATTTTATCCATGGATCTAACAAAATGTCCATTTCACGAAGACATTGCTTCCAGCCTAACATACAGAAATGGATCTTGAAAAAAATGACACAAGAAAAATAATTTAACAGGTTGTGTTTATCCCCACAGTACCATAAATAATTCCTAAACTTCTAAATTGCGTTTTTGCAAGGGAGAAAATAAAATTGAGCCAGAGGAGCACTTCACTACCTGCCTGCAAAGCTACAATAATCCCATGAAGCATTAGTTTCATAAATAGTTTAAATAAAATTAAATTATATGTGCATCTTTCCTTATTCCTTTTTTTAAGTCTCTGAGAGTTTCTTTAAGGAGAAAAAAACCTGATTAACCAACCATATACATGAAAGTCCTACTGCTATGTAATCTTCCATGTGGTGCTATAAAACAGAATTTCCCCTGTGGGCTTTACTAATATTAAAAACCTCTGGTTTAGGAGGCTGAATCATGGCATCTGAGAGCTAAGAGGATATTTGGAGATTATAGCACTTAGGCCTCTTATTTTACAGATGAAGAAACTGAGACCCCCGGGACTTGCCCAAGATCTATCTCCAGGCAGATCGTCACTCCTAGGCCTTTATGCTTCCCACAACATCTTCCTATTAACTTAGGAGTTGCAGCTGAGAGCAGAGGCCAAGGGCCAGCCTGGGAAACTAGGGTGGTTTCCCTCCTCATTTTACTGTTTCAATGTGCCTGGAGAGAAAATAGTAAACATCAGTCTGAGGAAGGGGGCTCCCCCCACACACGTATCCATCACTCATTTTATAATATGCATAATGAGTGTCTGTGACGTGATAGGCATTGTTCCAGGAACTGGGAAAACAACAGTGAATGATCAAAACCAGAAAAATCCCTGCTCTCGTGACACTTACATTCTTGTGATTCTAGAGGTTTCTACCTGAGGCTGATTAAAGTCAGACACCTAGCACTAAAACTTTAAAAAGGTTATACTGAGAATGCACGTGCACAACATCCCATGTCTGTAGCATTTCAAAAATACAATGGGGATGACCTTCTATATAAATCCCACCCCAAATCCCTGTCTGGTTTAGGGAACAATCCACTACACAAACTAAAATATTGGGAATCTATTTCAAAGACTTCTCTAGGGAGGGAGAAAATTTGAAAAAGTCAAGCTCTTTCCCTATCACCTTCTCACTAAGCTAGAAAGTGAGATGGTGAGGAAAAGCTCAAAAGAAAATGAATTCTGAGTCATGGTATTGGATGAGAGAACTGTAAGCAAATTGTGAGCCCTGGATAAGCTGAGAAAGAATATACAAGACAGCCATAATGTAAATTTTATCAGACAGCTACTGTGTGTGGACAAACCACTACAAAGTCACAGGGACATACAGCAGCCATGCGTCTGTGGGGCTGGAGGTCAGTTGGTCCAGACTGGGCTGGGCTTCAGGCTTGGGGGTTGGAATACACTCCACCACCTGCTTCTTGCTGTTCTAGAACCAGCAAGCTATGCATCTCATAACAAAGGTGGAAACAAAAGAGGACAAAACCACTGCCAAGTACATTTCAAGTCTCTATATCACTTCTGCTAATACCATTTTAGCCAAAGAAGTCAGGCAGCCAAGCTAAAAAATAATGCAGAAGAGAAGTATACTCCTCCCACAGTGGAAAGTGCTTCAAAGTAACAGTCAAAGCACATGGCCACAGGCTTGGGCAGGGGGAGGTAACTGGGAACAATAATGGAGTCTGATGAAGGAAATTACCATTTGCAACAATCCAAATTTACCAAATTTCAATTTTCTTCCTAATCCGAAACTCTTATCTGGAAACTCTCAACCTACTCTTTCAGCTTCCAAGTGTCAAAAGCTAATAGTTGGTTTGTGTTATTAGGGTTACTGTTTCATGAATTGGGGATAAAATCGGAAAAAGAAAAACAGTTGAAAAAAATGGAAAATTCAGTTCACATTGATGAGGGAAGGACTGAGGAATTAAATGACAATTGCCTTATATTTGTCAAATATACAAGCCCTCAGATATTGAAAATAATACACAGAAGAGAATATCTGCTTTCCAGAAGTCTCCTCTGTAGAGAAATCATGACACAGACACTATGCAACACATTATAATAGCTGCAAAAACATCAGAAATATATACACATAGCACAACTTGAATCAAGCTATCAAAACCTTTACTTTTATTGCAATAACAGAAATACTGAGCAGGATTAGAAAGAACTGAAAATATAACAGGAAACAAATCAAGTTCTGTGTCAAATGTATAACTGGAATCCCCAAGCAAGCCCCAAGCTACATTTCCCAGTCAAACAAGTGACACAACATACCTTCCCAATCCAGAGAACCTGTCACAGAGGGTGGGGCCAAATCTGACAGAAGATTAAGAGACAGAGGGTAGATGTTTGAAAGTCATTAAATATGTATAATCCCCATGATGAAAATATGAATGATATAGCAATAACATCAGAGACTTAAATTATCAGAATCAAGCTTGACAAGCAGAAGGGTTATTGTTAGGGATTGTCAACTTACACCCACCCACATTCCCTGATGAAGTGACTTTTTTGGAGAATGACGTTATATACAGAAACCTAAATCTACACAAATAATAAATATAAATATAGTATATATTCTATTTATAAAAGAGTGACTTAGAAAAAAAGAAAAAGAAAAACCACAAGCCAGGAAAATACAGCTGCAATACATGAAAATAACAAATAATTAGTACACCCCCTACCGCCATCATGGTTTCAATTACCCAAAGTCAACCATGGTCCAAAAAGATTAAACAGAAAATTCCAGAAATTAAAAATTCATACGTTTTAAAATGAGCATTGCTCTAAGTAGTGTGATGAAATCTCTCACTGCACGGCTGCATCCAGCCCAGGATGTGAATCATCCCTCTGTTCAGCATATCTGACAGCCCCTGCCCCTTTAGTCACTCAGTAGCATCTCAGATATCAGGTTGACTGTCAAGGTATTGCAGTGCTTGTGTTCAAGTCACCCCTACTTTACTTCATAATGGCCTAAAAGCACAAGAGAAGTCATTCAGGCAATTCAGATATGCCAAAGAGAAGCCATAAAAGGCTTCCTTAAAGTGCAAAGGTGAAAATTCTTGACTTAATATGGAATTGTGTTATCTCACATCATCATCAAGATGAGTACAGTAAAATAAAATATTTTGAGAGACCACATTCACATAACTTTTATTACAATATATTGTTATAGTGTTCTATTTTATTATTAGTTATTATTATTAGTTTCTTACTGTGTTTCATATATAGTTAAATTTCATACAGCCATGTATGTATAGGGAAAAACATAGTGTACATAGGGTTCAGCACTTTCCGTGGTTTCAGGCATCTACTGGGGGTTTTGAAAGGTATCCCCTCTGTATAAGTGGGGACTACTATATTCAAAATAAATGAGTTCTTACAAATCAGATAAAAAAATAAACAGAAAAATAAAGCCCCCTCAAAATAAGCAAAAAAAATAAACTATGTGTCAAATAAATATATAAAAATATGATCAACCTTAATAGTGATAGGTAAAAGAAAATAAAACCATAGTGAGAACTATTTAAAACTCATCAGATTAACAAAATAAGCTGAACAGAGTCAAGTGTTGAAGAGGATGTAGAGCACAAAAACTTTCATACAGGCTCAAAACAGTATAAATTGGCCCAACTGCTTTGGAAATCAATCTAGTGATATCCACTAAGTCTAAAGATGCTCATAAATACTGACTTAGCAATTTCACTGCTAAAATAAATATGCCTTGAAAAAACTCTTACACTTATACATAATAGCAAAAAAAAAAAGGGGGGGGGGGAAATAATCAAATGTCCATTAAAGAATGGATGAATAAACTAGCATATTCATCCAATATAATTAAACAGTGAAAAATAAATGAACTAAAACTCAAAAGATGAACTTGACAATACTGCATGAAAAACTAAAATCACAAAAGGATGTACAGCATGATTCCACTTGTTAAAGTTTAAAACCTGATGGAAGTTAACTTATTTTACAAAATACATATGTAAACTACAGTAAAAATCAAGGTAATAATATAAAATTCAGACTAGTGAGTGCTCACAGGATAGAGGGAAAGATGGGATACACAGGGGACTTCACTGCATAATGTTCTATCTCTTTAGCTGGATGATAGGTACTGGATTGATAGCTATAATACCCAAATAAACTGAAAACAGGGATTCAAACAAGATAGATAGATAAATAGATAAGTGGATAAAGAATAAGGATCAAGTATTTATTTCAATTAAATTTTTTTTAAATTTGAGCATGTTAATGACAAAGAATAAAAAATGGATAGAAGAACAACAAAGTTGAAGGACTCACACTTCCAAATTTCAAAACTTACTACAAAGCTACAGGAACCAAAACAGTGTGGTGCTAAGCATGAGGATAGAAAGATAGAACAATGGAATAGAATTAAATGTCCGGAAGGAAACTGATACATTTATGGTCAACTGATTTTCAACAGGGCTGCCAAGATCTTTCAATGGGGAAGAAATAGTTTCTTCAACAAATGGTGCTGGGACAACTGGATGTCCACGTGCAAAAGAATGAAATTTGACCTGTACCTCATACTACATACAAAAATCACCACATACAAAAATTGCTATAAAATGGATCAAAGGTCTAAATATAAGAGCTAAAACCACAAAACTCCTAGAAAAAAACATAGGAATATATCTTCTCGACCTCAGATTTGGCAATGAATTCTTAGATATGACACTAAAAGCAGGTGCAAAAGAAACAAAAGAACTGATAAATTAGACTACATAGAAATTAAAAACTTTTGTGCTTCAAAGGACACTATAAAGAAAATGAAAAGAAAACCTATGGAACTGGAGAAAATATTTACAAATCACAGATTTGATAAAGGTCTGGTATCCAGAATACATAAAAACTGTTTCAACTCAACAATAAAATGACAAACAATCCAATTTAAAAAAATGGGCCAAGGACTTGAATACACACTTTACCAAAGAAAATACAGAAATGGCTAACAAGTATATGAAAAGATGTTTAACATTGTAAGTCACTAGGGAAATGAAAATTAAAACCACAATAAGATACCACTACACACCTACTAGGATGGCTAGAAAACAAAACAATACAGTACAAAGCAAACAGAAAATAACAAATGCTGGCAGGGATATGGAGAAACTGGACCCTCATATACTGCTGGTAGGCATGAAAATGGCTTAGCTGTTGTGGAAGTAAGTTTGGTACTTCCTAAATAGTTAAACATAGCATTGTCATATGACTCAGCAATTCCACACCTAGATATATACCAAAGTGAACTGAAAACAGGGACCCAAACAAGTACATGTATATACATATTCACAACAGTACTATTTACAATAGTCAAAACATTGAAAAAGCCAAATGTCCACAAATATATGAATGGATAAATAAATTGTGGTATATGCATACAATCCTATATAATAAAAGCCTATTATGCAAAGTGTCCAGTTGTCCGTTCAACCAATCAAAGCATAATATGCTAATGATATGCTAAGGCCGCTCAACCACTTCCTATAACATGCACTGACCACCAGGGGGCAGATGCTCCAACAGGTAGGTTAGTTTGCTGCTGGCGTCCAGCCAATCAGGACTGAGCAAGATGGGCCGGACACACACTGGAGCCCTCCTGAGGTCTCTTCCTGGCTTACCAACTTCTGTGTCCCTCCCCGATTGTGCACCAGTGGGGTCCCTTGGCCTGGCCTGCACCCTCTCACAATCTGGGACCCCTCAGGTTATGTCACAGAGCCGGTTTCGGCTCGATCTCACAGGCCAGGCCGAGGGACCCCATTGGTGCATGAATTCGTGCACCGGACCGCTGGTGGAATAATAACATTTACCGATGAAGAGGACTGAAGTACTGATATATGCTATAATGTACTAGTGGATATACCTCCAAAACATTATGCAAGTAAAAGAAGTCAGAAACAAAAGGTCATATACAGTAAGACCCCATTTATATGAAACCATAATAGACTAGGGGCCCGGTGCACGATATTCGTGCACTGGGGTTGGGGGGTCCCTCAGCCCAACCTGCCCCCTCTCACATACTGGGTGCCCTCAGGGGATGTCCTACTGATGGCTTAGACCCGCTCCACACTCTCCTTTGTGGGAGGCAACTGGGCTGATCAGGGGAAGGCACCAGCCCCATCACCCCACTGCTGCAGCCACTACCAGTCACCACAGCCACGAAGGTGTTTTCATCAACACGGACTCCAGTCCCTTCACCAAGAAACAATGACAACTTTCTTTAGGGAGGGAGAGACAGAGAGAAACATCAATGTGAGAGGGACACTTTGATTGGTTGCCTCCTGTATGAGCCCTGACCATGGGCGCCAGGCTGGGGGGCATGCAGGGACCCCTGGGCCGCACGCAGTGGTGGCCCCCAAGGGTCTCCACACACCCCAGAGGCCAGCAGCCAGCCCCCCATCATGTGCGCCAGGCTGGGGGCGTGGAACCAAACTGCCTCTTGGTGCTGGAGCATTCCCAAGCGGCTGGGGGCACTATGGTGACAGGGGATGTTTCCACCCCGCCCCGCCCCCAGCCCCTTGGCTCCTGCACCTATAGGCTCAAAGTGGCCAGGGGGTGTTCTGGAAACCCTGCCACTCAGGACCTAAGCAAGGGGCCTACAGGCTCGGACTGGCCTGGGTCCTGAGGATGTTTGCGGGACCCAGCCCCTTGGCGCCTGCACCCTTAGGCTCCAAGTGGCCAGGGGGCATTCTGGGACCCTGCCCCTCAGGACCTAAGTGCAGGCCTACAGGCTCTGATCGGCCTGGGTCCCGAGGATGTTTATGGGACCCAGGCTGCTCAGGACCTAAGCGCAGGCCTACAGGATCTGAGAGGCTTGGGTCTGAAGGATGTTTCCCAGACCCCAGTTTGGGGGCGGGAACATAGCGACACGGGAATGTTCCCGCCCCGCCAAGGCTCCCAGTGGCCAGGGGGCTGTTCTGGGGCCCCTGCCACTCAGGACCTAAGCACCAGCCTACAGGCTCTGAGCAGCTTTAGGTCCCAGACCCCAGACTGCTGCAAGTGTTTGGGGGCGGGAATGTTCCCGCCCACCAAGGCTACCAGTGGCCAGGAGGCGTTCTGGGGCCCCTGCCGCTCAGGACCTAAGCGATCCGCCTGAGTCCGGAGGATGTTTATGGGACCCAGGCTGCTCAGGACCTAAGTGCAGGCCTACACGATCTGAGAGGCTTGGGTCTGAAGGATGTTTCCCAGACCCCAGACTGCTGCACGTGTTTGGGGGCGGGAACATTCCCGTGTTGCTATGGCGACACGGGAATGTTCCCGCCCAGCCAAGGCTCCCAGTGGCCAGGGGGCTTCTGGGGCCCCTGCCACTCAGGACCTAAGCGCGGGCCTACAGGCTCTGAGTGACTTAGGTCCCAGACCCCAGACTGCTGCAAGTGTTTGGGGGTGGGAACATTCCCGCGTCGTTATGGCGACGCGGGAATGTTCCCGCCCACCAAGGCTCCCAGTGGCCAGGGGGCGTTCTGGGGTCCCCGCGGCTCAGGACCTAAGCGATCCCGCCTGGGTCCAGAGGATGTTTATGGGACCCAGGCCGCTCAGGACCTAAGCGCAGGCCTACAGGCTCTGAGCAGCCTGGGTCCAGAGGACGTTTACAGGACTCAGGCTGCTCAGCACCCGCATATGCAAATTAACCGCCATCTTGTTCGCTCTGATTGGCTGTGGGCGTAGCGAAGGTGCGGTCAATTTGCATGTTTGGGTATTATTAGGTTAGATAAATCCATAGAGACAAAATACTGAATGTGGTTGCCCAAGGGCCGGGGGAAAGAGAGTGGAAAGAAGCCACTTAAAGAGTAAGATGTCTTCCTTTGGAGTAATGGAAATTGCAGGAAACTAGATAGAGATCATGATTGCAAAACATCATAAATGTACTAGAATGCCACAGAACTGTTCACTTTAAAATGGTTAATTTTATTTTATGTGACTATAAATATGTAAACAAATTTTAAAAAAAATGAATAGAAGAGAAAATGAGGATACGGGATGCAATCAGATTGAAGGGGCTGTAAGCATAAAGTCCAGAGCCAATGTTACCTAGCCTTGGCAATGAGGAGAAACTGTATGAAAATATAGGGAAATCCTATGATGAAGAAGAGGAAAATTGACAGTTCATTTACGGTGGCTTAGATGTTCTCTAGAAAGAGCACGTGTTAAGAACATAAAGATGGGAATAAAGTTATGAGGTGGGACAATAAACAGAAAACGTAGTTTATATCCTAGCACCCTTTCAAGTGCCATAAGAAAACAGACAAAATCAAAAACTTCTGGAAACATGTTCAACTACACTAACCAGAGATATTAACAATGATGATATAGGTATATACTTGGTAATATGAAAGACATTCATGTCAAAATTCTTGTAAAAAGGCATAACAAAAAAAATTCAAAGGGTAATTCTATTTTTATAAAATATATATTTTATAGATATATTATTAGGTATATCTAATAATTATACATATGCATATTTTAAAAGTTTTTTGTTGGTGACAAGAGAATTGCTTTCCTTACTTTATTTTCTTAATCTTTCAATGATTATAGTTTGCTTTTATATCATGGAATCTTGCCATCTTATCCATTTTGAAAAGGGGAAATGGACAAAAGGTAAGCAAATATTTGAACACACAACTCTATTTTGACAGCTTGAAAATATGTCATGAGGAGGAACTACAAGGCAAAACCTATCATGGTGCTGATACATATTTGTTTGCTTTTCTGAAAGAGCACTAAAGGGGCCAAAAGTGACTTAAAAGAAGAGAAGAAAGTTAAGAGGATAAAAGGAAAGGAAGAGAGAAAGAAAAAGGGAAAGCAAGAGGAAGGAAGGGAAGGAGCAGAGTTGCCAGGTCTTAGATAGTCTCAACCTCAAAAATTCACTACGCTTAATACTGGTTAATAAAGTCAATGGATTAAATATACAGTAGAGCTCATAGACCTACACTTTTCTGGTACCACACAGTTATGTTAGGCAATCATCCTCTCACCTGGAGGGTCGCCCCACTACAGCCTAGAGTTTGGTTCCACTATAGGGACATAAGCCCACTTATCCCTGACTGACTACAACTCAAATCCCTGGACAAGTACACAGAAAAAAACTAACACAGCACTCTGAAAAGTAAACAAACACCTTTTGATTGGAAAGTGAAAACTTGGAGAAGTAACCTACACAGGATGAATTGCATAGGACTTCCTGTTTATTTTCTCACCTGCTTTTGCCCCCCAAGTGGGCCCTAGTTGCAGAGCTGCATCTCATCATCGGCAGCTAAGAGTCAATGAGAAACCTGTTTTTCTATACACCGGTAAAGAATTTCTGCAAGAGAGAATCCAAAAAAGAGATGCCCTAATTTAACCTGCAAAGTATCAACCTGAGCTACACATGCAGAGCAAAGGCTCAAACCAGCATTGCAACAGGTGAGGAAACTGAACTGACATTTGTAACATTCACACAAGTTTCAGACTAACTCCTGAAATGCACATGTGCAAGACAGACACAAATCAGCACAGCAAAAAGATACACAGATCTAAATCACTACCCACTTCCTAGGAAGCAAGTCAGATCCTACGGCCTAAACTTTACTAGATTGACCATCTACTAAAAGAAAATATCAAGTCACCAAAGGATTATAACAGAGTGCATACCAAGCATGTCAAACTCGCGGCTCTCAGGCCACATACGGTCCACAATGAATACTTTTGTGGCCCAACCAACATAACGGTATATAAGAAACATTTTAATAAAAATTTCGTAATTTCATTTTTATAATATCCTGTTATACATAATCTCTCTATATAAAAGCCTAATATGCAAATTGTCCCCAGGGGAGTTCAACAGAGAGATCTATTGTTCGCTATGATGTGCGCTGACCACCAAGGGGCTGCGCGGAAGGAAGGAAGGCCCCGGCCGGCAGCCAGCAGCCAGGGAAGGGAGGCCCAGGCCAGCAGCCGGAAGGCCCAGATCAGCCCTGATCGCTGGCCAGGCCTAGGAACCCTACCCATGCAAGAATTTCATGCAACAGACCTCTAGTTATTAATAATGAACTACAACGTTCACTAATGACTGATTACTATAATTGTGTTGCATTCATTTCCCTTCCATGCCTTACGCACAGGTGCCCCATTTTTCTCCACTAATACTAGCAGCGAATATTTTAGCAGCTGATTGCCACATCATTAGTCTTGTACTGACTTGTTTGGTGTGTGCAACAGGAAATATTTCGCTTTCAGAGAACAAGAAAAATAGGTTTATTTGTGTTATGCTTATTAATTTGTGCAGTTACTCAGTGATTGGTAAGTTAATGTTCAAGAAAAAATATTAATTTTTATTAAAATGTTCTATTATTTTATGTTCAAGATTACTTATTTATTTCAGCCCTTTGTATTCAGCATGTCTCTATCAAAATAAAGCGACGTTTCTATGAAAATTGAAGCTTTTGTTTTTTTGTGGCCCACATAAACTTAAATCTTGCTTATTTGGCCCATGTTAGCCTTTGAGTTTGACGTGCTTGGTGTACACAATTTACCACTGACAATTTCCAGCATACAATCCAAAACTATTTGACAAAGAACAAGGACAATGTGACCAATTCTTCATAGCAGTCCATCTTGAGATGACCCGGATGCAGGAACTATCAAAGAGTTTAAAAAAAATTTTTAATATGTTTTTACTGATTTCAGAAGAGGAAGGAAGAGAAACATTAATGATGAGAATCACTGATTGGCTGCCTTCTGCATACCCTCTACTGGGGATCAAGCCAGCAACCCAGGCATGTGCCCTGACCATGAATTGAATCCTGACCTCCTGGTTCATGGGATCAGCTGGACCCCAGCAGCCATCTAACCTACCAGTGGGAGTGTCTGCCCCCTGATGGTCAGTGCACATCATAGTGACTGGTCGAACGGTCAAACGGTCAGACACTTAGCATATTAGGTTTTTATTATATAGGATGAACAACAGAGACAAAAGATAGAAAAAAGTAAGTCAAGTCTTGGGATTTTCTGGGATAAAATAAAAAAATCTAACATGGTTGTAATTTGAGTTCCAGAAGCAGATGAGGAAGAAATTGAAACAAAAAAGTTATCTAAAGAAGTAATAATCAAAAACTTACCAAAATTCGTGAAAGACATAAATTAGAGATTCAAGCTCAGTGAACCCAATAACCTCAAAGAAAACCACACTTAAATTCATGTAAACCACACTGCTAAAAACAAAGATAATGAAATAAACATAGAAAGAGGCTAGAGAAAGATAACACATTACATGCAGGAGAATAAGAAATGAAATGATTAGGAGTTTCTCTACAGAAACCATAAAGGCAGAAGTCAATGCAACAACATTATCTTTAAATTGTTGAGAAAAAAGATCTATCAATCCAGAATTCTATATTCGATAAAAATATCCTTCATAATAAAAGGTAAATAAAGATGTTCTCAGACAAAAGAGCACTAAGAAACTCATCCTGCCCAGCTGGTGTAGCTCAATGGTTGAGCATCAACCTATGAACCAGGAGGTCATGGTTTGATTCCCGGTCAGGGCACATGCCCGGTTTTTGGGCTCTATCCCTTGTGTGGGATGTGTGCAAGAGGCAGCCGATCAATGATCTCTCTCATTATTGAAATTTCTATCTCTTTCTCCCTTTCCCTTCCTCTCTGAAATCAATAAAAATATATTAAAAAAAAAAAAAAAGAAAAGAAACTCATCCCCAGCAGACATGTTTTATAAGAAATGCTAAGGGAAGCTTTCCATACTGAAAGGCAAAATCACTAGAAGGAAACATGGATCTTCAGGAATGAAGAAAGAACAAGAGAAATGGTAAGTAACCAGGTAAATATAAAATAATACAGTTTTTCTCTTAAGTTCTTTAAAATGCATATTTAAAGCAAAAAGTTTTAACAGCAAATGGTGCAGTTTCCAATGTATACAGACAAAATACATGTAACTTAAACAACATAAGGTAACTGAGGAGGGGGTAGGTAAGGCTAGAATGTGTATTTTAATGTAAATTAAGCAGACTTAAAGAAAGTATGGATATTTCACAATTATAAAAGAGGCAATTCCTGCAGAAAACATACCATTTATGAAAGTGTATTCACTTAATATTATAGCTTAAAAAATGAAAGAAAATTTGATAAAATAAAAGCAAAATACACAAGTTATAATCATAGTAAAAATTTTATCATTCTTTTTTGAGAAATTGATAGAATACCAAGGCCAAAAATATCAGTAGACATAGAAGAGCTCAACACAATTCAATTTCTACTCTTAGGTTTTCTCCTCAAGAGAACTGGAAACATATGACCACACAAAGACTTTTGTACAAATATTCACAACAGCTTTATTTGTAATAGTACAAAACTGGGAACAACCTAAATGTCCATGAATAAGTGAATGGATAAACACATTTCTATATATTTATACAATGAAACAATATTCAAAACAAAAAGTAAAGAACTGATACATATAATATTGACAGATACATATAACAACATTAACATATCTCAAAATTAGTATGCTGAGGGAAAGAAATTAAGTATAAATGATATATACTGCATGATTCATTTATATAAAACTAGAAAATCCAAAGTAATCTATAACGACAGAGTTAGATCAGTGGTTGCCTGGAGACAGGGATAGAAGGAGGAAAGATTAGAAAAAGTGCAAAAGAATACATTGGTTTGTAATGAAAATGTTTATTATCTTGATTATGATGATGGTTTTACAGGTATATACATGTCAAAAATGAATCAAGTTGTACACTTTAAGTATGTGTAGTTAATTATACTTTAACCAGAGGCCCGGTGCACTGATTCATGCATGGGTGGGGTCCCTCAGCCTGGCCGGCAATTGGGGCCACTGGGGCTGGCCGGCTGCGGGGAGGGACCGCAGGAGGTTGGCTGGCCATGGGAGGTTGGCTGTGAGAGTGCACTGACCACCAGGAGACAGCTCCTGCATTGAGCGTCTGCCCCCTGATGGTCGACCGACCCTTTGGTTGACTGGTCATAATGGTTGCTTAGGCTTTTATATATAGAGATTGTACCTCAACATTAAGGAAAACACTCTACCTATCCTAAACACAGAGTTTTTGAGGCATGGTCTGAGTGCAGGTTATTCACAAGAATTATCCAAAGTATTTGTTTAAAATGCACATCTTGGTCCCCCATCCCAGACCTATAGAATCTGACACTCTATGAACATACATTTTACATAAGCTCCTCAGGTGATTACTAGGCACACATCTGACAACCACTGTTTAAGATCCAGTTCAAATGCCACCATCTCTATGATGCCTCCCCTGATTTTAGTAAAAGGTAGAGTTCCCTCTTCACATCCCCCAAAGCCCCATCTCAAGAAAGGCACTTATGCTACCATGCTCCAATTATAGTCTTACCTTCCCTACTACACTTGAAATTTTACAGCGAGAAATCACATATATCGATTTGTGTGCCTTCTTTGTCTAGCACACCTCCTCACACACAAAAGATGCTAAGTACAGGAATGGCATGTCTGCTTGTATGTAACACAATGTTGGTACAGTCTTGTTCCATGACATTTATAAGTCCACCAACTTAGATCAATAACACTGAATGAAATAAATGTATCTAGAGGCTGTAGAGACTGTCTACCAAAAAGAAGAATGGACTGGAAATAGCTTTACACTTATATAGGAAAGGAAGCATTAGGTATGCCAACTAGATATCCCCCAAAAAAGATAAAGTACATAAACCTTTGTAAACAGCACAATATTCTCAGATATCCATATCAACCATATTCTATCCTGAATGTAGCCAGGACAAGAGCTTGGTACTTCTTCTCTAATCCCTCACTCATCCCCCTTCTGCTCCCTGGATCTCTACTACAAATACCTGTTGTCATTTATTTTTGTCTGTGTGTACTATGCTATTGTCAAAGGCAAAACAATACTTATTTGCTTTTCTATAACCTTAGAAAGAATTCAAAAAATATGTGACAAGCATGAACAAAACAAAGACTGTTTAAAACTTGAAACTGTTCATGTACATATTTTTAGTTTTATACAAAAGAGGCAATTTTTAAATTTTAATGAAGAGATAAAGAAGGTGTTTCCATTTTTTAAAAGTTATTTTCCACTATAGAGTCTTTTATCCCCCTGGCCTATGCACAATCTTCTAAATTTCACAGGGGCTCAATAAATGGTATATTCCTTCCTGGCACAATCATGACCCATGGTCACCCTGGTGATAGTTTTAGATATTCATGCTCCACATATTATCTGAAAAGACATTAGCAGCCTGAGTCAACCCATGGGGAAATAAGTGTGTAGTATTTGGTGATATGATACCTTACTGTCCTCAAAAAATCTCTTCAAGGAAAAAAGAATCACATTATGACAACAATCACCACCCACCTCACAACTATTAAATCTAAGGGTCTGAAAGCAATGGTAAAGACACTATAACTTAACCCTTTGCACTCGCTTGCTTTTTTCTCGATTCCTTTATTCTACTCGGGATTTAATTTTTTAAATACCCCAGATTTTACAAAGCGCGGCAGTAGAATAAAAAAGTGGAGCTTCTTTTCATACAAACTTATTTATTTGGATTTTTTTATATTTCAAATTATTGATACATTCAAAGAGTATAAAAAGAGCTGCTACTGATGCTAACCATGTCGAGTCACATTCGACATCCGAGTGCAAAAGGTTTTAAAGAATTAAAGTAGAATTATGTAAACTATCTGAAAAAGCCTTATCTTAATCTGTACACAAAAACACATATATGCCATGGTCAACTTAAATGTGCAATGAAGTGTTTTCATTGACTATTCAAATAGCAACCTAATTTCATGCTATTAATTAAATGCTCTCTACCACAGATTACATACATGGTGGCATTGCCCTTCTTTAGGGGTAACAAATAACTACAGAACAAATAAGAGTTTTGTTTGCTGTTGTTGGTTCCATTTGATTGCAGTTCTTTATTCTATGTGAGGATAATTTATTTGAAACTAATTGCTAGCCGCTTCAAAATCATGAAACTTACTATACAGGAAGCACAACACGGTAGTTAACTGTTGTCAGAAAGACCTGGGCAAGTCACATCACCACATCTAGCTATTTGATCCTGATCACCTTTCTCAGGTTCTGTAAAATCCCCAGCTCTACCTCAGAGCCTTGTTACCAAGAGAAAGTAGTTAGTGAGACGTTAAGTAGTTAGTGAGACGTTAAGTAGTTAGTGAGATGTTAAGTAGTTAGTGAGATGTTAAGTAGTTAGTGAGATGTTAAGTAGTTAGTGAGATGCAGGCACACAGTAAACTGGGCTACACTGATGTCTGCTATCATGGCTGCTTCCGTTTCTTTGGTCGGTAGTTATTTCATCATTTCCCTGCACCTCTTGAAGAACTTTAAAGAAGGAGCATTTGCCCAGCCAGTGTGACCCATGAACTAAGTGGTCATTGGTTAGATTCTGGGTCAGGGCCCATGCCTGGGTTGTGGGCTTGATCCCCAGAAGAAGGTGTGCAGGAGGCAGCTGGTCAATGATTCTCTCTCATCATTGATGCTTCTATCTCTCTCTCCCTCTTCCTTCCTCTCTGAAATCAATAAAAATATATTTAAAAAATAAAAAAATTAAAAGGCAGGTAATCGGAGGGGAGAGGACGTAAGGTAGTAAAATGTAGGAGAACTAGAGGGATGAATTGTACATAGTCTTTCTCTATATTGTAGAAACTCAAATAACAAAAAAATAAGCTGCAATTACAAATGTCTGTGGTTAGTGACTGTCAGATAGTTTAAAAATATAACTATATATGTCAAAACACATTCGAGTCTGAGAACACAGAGCAGAACTTTGTAATAATAACTTTAAGTTCAAATAGCAAAACCTACACAGAATTTCTTTCCTAAAACTGTCTCTTCTTCCTTTTCATTAGTCTCTCTCTCACACACACAAGATATGTGATTTTAATTATATGTGGCCCTAGCCGGTTTGGCTCAGTGGGTAGATCGGTGGCCTGCAAACTGAAAGGTCCCAGGTTCAATTTCGGTCAAGGGCACATGCCCGGGTTGTGGGCTCGATCCCCAGTGGGGGACTTGCAGGAGGCAGTCGATCCACCATGATTCTCTCTCATCATGGATGTTTCTATCTCTCCCTCTTCCTTCCTCTCTGAAATCAATAAAAATATATTTAAAATAAATTATATGTGTACAATTTCCTAGTAACTTAAAACACATCCTACCACCACTGTGAATCTCTCAAATATATTTACATCTTAGGTATCTTCTTTTTTTTTTTCCATTTTGCCATTTCCTTCAAGAATACCTGATGTGCTGATCTAATTGTAGAACAGCAGTCTCATTAATGTGCAATAGTGATTTGGAAACCTGTTTCAGATAACTATTTTCAGCAAATTATTATGTGAATAAACCTCATAAAAACCCACCAAGGATATTGGAAAATGTACAAGGAAGCACAATTCCAAGTGACAACTAATAGGCAAGCTGCTCATCCCCTGATTTACTTTCTTAGTTCTGGCCCCTGACACTAAGCACTCCTGGGAGAAGGATACATAGGATTCCTTCAAATCATTGTCTATAAACAAAATAGTCACATTCATTTTTGCTTTTACTTCCCTTGTCTTTGAGGTCAAATTCATAAAGTTCTAAACCAAAGTGTGTAAAATTAGTACTTATGTTTTCTTCCATGTAATTTATTATTTCAGATCTTATATTTAAATCTTTGATCCAAGAGATTATGACAAGATTGCTCTAGTTCACTAGCTATTAGGAAAATGCAAATCAAAACTATAATGAGATTCCCTCCTCAGACCTGTTAGAATAGCTAATATCAATAAGACAAGTAATAACAAGTGTTAGAGAGTTTGTAGAGATAAAGGAACCCTCATTCACTGCTGGTGGGAATGTAAACTGGTATAGCCACTATGGAAAATAGTATGGAGGTTCCTCAAAAAATTAAGAATAGAATTATATGACCTAGCAACCCCTCTTCTGGTTGTAGTACCCAAAATCTTTAAAACACTTTTATCCCTAAAGATACAGGGGTGGGCAAAGTAGGTTTACAGTTGTTTGTATAGAAAAATATAATACAAGAATCCTATATAATAAAGAGCTAATATGCAAATGGTCATCACGCCATAATGGCTCAGATACTCAACACTGGAGAGAGAGAAATGGGGACCAGCCAGGCTGCAGCCTGGGAGAGGGACAAGCCGCACGCCTCACGGTCCCGGGAGCCAGCGGCTGTGCCTGCGCCTGTGGGCCGGGAGAGGGACAAGCTGCATGCCCCACGGTCCCTGCGGTCCCGGGTGCCAGCGGCTGCGCCGGTGCCTGCGGCCCAGGAGAGGAACAAGCTGCCCTTCCCATGGTCCTCGGTGCCAGCGCCTGCAGCTGCAGCCCGGGCGAATCCGCCTGCCCTGCGACTGCGGCTGGCCTGGGTCCTGGGTGCTTGCGGCCAGCTGGAGGAGGGAATCCTGGGTCCAGGTGTGGAGTGAGGCAGAGGCGGTTAGGGGCAATCAGGCCAGCAGGGGAGCAGTTAGGGGTGATCAGGCAGGCAGACAGAGGTTGTTAGGGACTATTAGGCAGGTAGAGGTGATTAGGGGCGATCAGGCATGCAGGCAAAGGGGTTAGGAGCCAGCAGTCCTGGATTGCGAGAGGCAGTTGGACATCCCCTGAGGGGTCCCAGACTGGAGAGGGTTCAGGCCGGGCTGAGGGACTCCCCTCCCCTCGGGGCATGATTTTCATGCGCCGGGTCTCTAGTAAATAATAAAACAAGAATAAACTCTTGTATTTTGCCCATTTACAACTATAAACCTATTTTTACCAACGCCTGTATACATACCCCTGTGATAATTGCAGCATTATTCACTGTGCCCTAGACATGAAAATAAGCAAAATGTTCTTCCATAGATGATTGGATAAAGAAGATGTGGTACATATGTATAATGTAATATTACTCAGCCATAAGAAAAGATCAAAAACTATTGTGACAACATGGATGGATCTTGAGAATATCATACTAAGTGAAATAAGTCAGATGGAAAAAGTAAAAAAACCATATGATATAATTCACATGTGAAATATAAAACTGAAAACAGCAAATGAACAAACAAGACAAACAAACAAATAAAAAGTCATAGAGACAGACAACAGCATGGTCATTAGCAGAGGGGAAGGGGGATGAGGGAACAGTAGTAAAAGGTAAAAGGGGTCAAATATATGATGACAGAAGGAGATCTGACTTGGGGTTGTGAACATATACAGATGATGTATTATGGAATTGTATACTTATTAATCAATGTCACCCCAATAAATTTAATTTAAAATAAAAATGAGAAATAAAAATAAAAAATAAAAACACCATAGAAGTATTTGAAGTTAGCTCCTATTCAAGAAGAGATTAAATCTTACATAGTTGCCCTTAATATTTTGTTTTCTATTAATATGCTTATTCATCTATAGAGCTGAGTTTTGTTTCTTAGTACTCTTAATTTTCCTGTTCCCTCATAAATCAATCATTCAATCTAGAATCAGAGATCCTGAGATGACTAAGATAAGAAGTAATCTAGTTCCAGTTAGTTATAAATCATTTCTGTAATATGTAGGACAGCCTCTGTTTAAATATTTCCTCTTATGGGATATCTCTATTGGTAAATAGCTCTAATCACTTGAAAAATTATTTTAATTATCAATTTTTACTGAATGTTTACTAGCTGCCAGACTCTGTATTAAATACATTACATGTATCACCTCCATTAATTCTCATAATAAAACCTTAAGGAAAGAGTCACTGTGCCCATTTTAACATATTGTGGATGGATCACGAGAATTCTCGCTTCATATTACACAGTGTTTTACAAAGTACCATACTTTAAAAAGGTAATAGCTTGTAAGAAAGTGTAATAAATAAATTCAAAATGCAATGGGTATTTAATTTTAAAGTGTGCCTTTAACATTTATGTAAAATGTTTTTTGTACTCGTTCAATAGAAACTTATCTGGCCACTGGGTAAAGCTAGCAGTAAAACTACTGGTCCGCAATGTGTTAATATGAGAACATCAAGACTCTCAGGGGTTAAGTAACTTTCCTGAAGGCACACAGCTGTCAACTGACAGAACCCAAACTCAGGCCTCAAAACTTTTACCCTCAGGCCTCAAAACTTTTATGCACAGGCCCTAATTTGTGATCTCTGTGCTCCCTCTTCTCTAATAGAGATCTACAAGTATTTGAAGACTACCCAAGAAGCATTTGGCAGAGTGCAGGGCTTCCCCCAAAGCCCTCCTTGGCAGAATGGACAGGAATCTGTGAGCTGATTGAGTCCAGGCCCTGCAGATGGAGGTTACCTAAGAGTAAGAAGGGAAGGCCAGGTCTCTGGTCTCCCAGCCCAAATAATACAAACTCCTGAACTTCACTGCCACTTCATCCCTTCCATCTCACTCTGCCCTTATTCTCTAACCCCATGATGTTATCTATGGTTTATCCACATTTCTTAGTCACCAAGGGCTGCTCTTCTCCATTCTGCTATAGGAAGCCCTGTGACCAACCCTGAACCCAGAGTCACTGGCCTCCAACACCGCAGAGCAAATGTCCTTCTACAGAAGCTGAGGGGGGATTAAGGGGGCTATAGGGGCAGAGTGCACTTTGCAATATGCATCACTTCCACTCCAGTTACTGCTTATGCGATGAGCCCCTGCTCAAATATCAACTGAGTTCCCAGAAAGGATTTATACTCTGAAAAAATATGTTTTAACCTTTTGCACTCGGCTGTCGAGTGTGACTCGACACAGTTAGCATTAGAATAAAGGAATCAAGAAAAAAGCAAGCGAATGCAAAGGGTTAAATTAAATTCAAGTGGCGACTTTTTAAATATTTTGTAATATAAAGATGCTTCTAAACCATTTTAATTACTGATTGTTGATAAGTGACTTATCACTCTGAAACATGCTCATATTTTTTAGATCCAGGTATTCAAGTATTGTTTCATTGTATAAAAATCCTTATCTATATCTATTTTTAGATGACTTCAAACCTGCTTCTAATGACACTTCTTATGAAAGAAAGCTTTAGACTGGCAAAGATGAATAGGTGACAGTAACTCTACCAAGTATAAAAATGAGTATTAGTATATATTTAGATTAAAGAAATGTGTTTGCAAGATTTCCAATAAATTAATTAATTTGTTTCTTTATTATGTTTGTGCCTTGGTTGACTGAGGTTTGGGGTTTTGTCTTGTTTTTATTTAAGTATGAAAGACATTAAAAAACTCACAGCTCGCCCCACCTTATTTGGCTCAGTGGATAGAGCATCAACCTGCAGACTAAAGGGTCCTGGGTTCAATTCCAGTCAAGGGCACATGCCTGGGTTGTGGGCTTGAGCCCCAGTAGGGGGCATGCAGGAGGCAGCAATCAATCATTCTTTCTCATCACTGATGTTTCTATCTCTCTCTCCCTCTCCCTTCCTCTCTGAAATAAATAAAAATTAAAAAAATTAAAAACTCACAACTCTAAAATTAAGTTTAGAAATAATCATTTTTATTAAGCAACTAGAGGCCCAGTGCACAAAATTCATGCATGGGAAGGTGTCCCTCAACCCGGCCTGAACCCTCTCCAATCTGGAAGGGCATGACACCACCTAGGCTTTTATTATATAGGATGGTCCTGTAGAGAAGAGCTGGAAAGATCTTTTCAAGTACCTATATATAGAATTTAATCAGAGATCCCATCTTCTGACTTACCCTCAATCATTGAGGGCCTCTTAAGTATTTTTATAGTGTGTTTTATTGTATTTAATCATATATCTGTTGAATTTAGGCATTATTCTAAATGCAATATGAACAATAAAGGATAATACATTGGCTTTCTTCTTAAATAGTTTGAAACACAAACGGCACTTATATATGACATGCATCAAACATTGGCAGGGCAATTAAAAAGTAAAATATCAACAAATGCAAAATGAAGAAGTACAAATTGAACAGCAAAATGCTGACAAGAAAGATCTCCAAAAACAGAAACGATTGCAAAATTAAGTGTGAGAGATTAAGTTCTTCCAGACTCGAGTGTCAGAAATAAGTCTGGAGGGCACTATGAGGAAGATGATAAGGCTATCCCTACAGGAATATGTAAATGAGTGTGTAAATAAGGTTAAAGGAGAGGAGAGTGGTTTTTAAGAGAGCCTACAAATAAAATGTTGGATTCTTTTCTACCTGAATTTACCAGTTGTTGTTCCATCACTCCACAGCCAAGAACTTCTAGCCATTCCCCATGGAAGTTGATCTCCATCTCAAAGGAAGGGTGAGTAAAAGGAAAGTAGCAGTCTACCCATCTAATGTCCAAACCTGCAAAGATGCCAAATAAAAACGGTGTTAAAAGGCAGTCTGCCCATTCTTGGGATCAGATTTATACTTTGGCTAATGACACCAATTTCTACATTCTGAGTAAAACAAATAGCAAACAAATTAATTTGCAATATGTTAGGGGGAGGCAATAAATCTTAAAACTTGTAAAAAAACTGGGTATGTCTTTTCCAATATGAAAAACACTTTGTCCAGTTCCAGGACTCTCTAAAGCCAAATCAATCTCCTGTCAAATCCCTGAAAGTACCTGGCAGATGAAAAAAATTAGGTCAAGATCATGGGAAAACAGGTAATTCTACTAGTTTCTATAAATGTAAATGGCATCTTTTCAGAATTAAAGAAAAAATATTTTACTATATTGCCCTTCAAACTTGCATATCAACAATATGGCCAATTTAGAATAAACCAATTCACTTTCATTTCCATAATTTTTAAATTAAAGTTTATGAACTAATAAAAATTAAAATAAGATCAGCTGAATTTAAGCAAAACATTTAAAAAGTCAAAACTTTTTTCTACAGATGATTACTAAACATACTTCTAAAGAAACAAAGTACATGCTAAATGGCAGAATAAATTTCTCAATAAGCAATCATAAATGTGGTGCTTATAACAATTATATTATTATCTAACAAAGGAAAAGACTAATGAATTCAAAGTGAAGCCTGCAAAGCACAGAGATTACTAAAAGCAGAGAAATCAGATGAGAAGATGCCCAATGAGAGAAACACACAAAAGTGGGCAAATCACCTATGGTCTAAACCCTATGCTCCTTTCACTCTGGGTAATGATCTTTCTCTTCTTTGAGGCAACACTGCTGATTGTGTTACTCCATGGTAACATGCCCCTTTGCGAATCCTATATAATAAAGAGGTAATATGCAAATTGACCCTCATGTCCTTGCACAAGATGGCCGCCCCCATGTGGTCAAAGATGGCCGCCACAACATGGCTGGCAGGGGAGGGTAGTTGTGGAGGATCAGGCCAGCAGGGGAAGGCAGTTGGGGGGGACCAGGCCAGCAGGGGAGGGCAGTTGGAGGGGACCAGGCCTGCAGGGGAGGGCAGTTGGGGGCGACCAGGCCTTCAGGGGAGGGCAGTTAGGGGTGACCGGCCGGCAGGGGAGGGCATTTAGGGGCAATCGGGCCAGCAGGGGAGAGCAGTTAGGGGTGACCAGGCCAGCAGGGGAGGGCAGTTAGGGGCGACAAGGACGGCAGGGGAGGGCAGTTAGAGGCAACCAGGCCAGCAGGGGAGGGCAGTTGGGGGCGAGAGGGCCGGCAGGGGAGCAGTTAGGCATCGATCAGGCTGGCAGGGGAGTGGTTAGGGGGTGATCAGGCTGGCCGGCAGGTGAGCGGTTGGGAGCCAGCAGTCCCGGATTGTGAGAGGGATGTCTGAATGCTGGTTTTCAGGCCTAAATCAGCAGTCAGACATCCCCCAAGGGATCTCAGATTGGAGAGGGTGCAGGCTGGGCTGAGAGACACCCCCAACCCAGTGCACAAATTTTGTGCACCGGGCCTCTAGTTTAAAATACTGTCTTTTCTCATCCAAGAATATCTGCATTTAAAACCTAGTGGGAATCAGAATGTGAAATAAAAATAATAACAAAAACTGCTTCCGTTTATTGAACATTTACTATGCCTCTATCATCTCATTCATAGATAGGGAGAAAAACTATTAGAAAGGTCAGTGCCTTGCCCAAAGGTACACAGCTAGCAAATGACTAAGCTAAACCCAGGTCTGCCTGACTCCAAAACTCCTACTCTTCACAATTAAAACATTTCCTGGCCCATCAAAGAAGATATCTCAAGAATGGAAAATCAGATGAGAAGGGAATTATGAGACAAGGGGATCTTTCCTATGCCCCGAATTACATAGAAGAAGGTAGCTTTTCCTTTCATTGTTCTATTTTAGATGTATTTATTTTCTAGTTCCCTGCTATCTGAGGCAAGTGAATAAATGACTTCTGTTTAGAATAGTAATATAATATTTCCCCCTTTATTATACATGTGGTATAATAGACAAATATTAAACTGCACATATTGTGTATAATTTGGCAAATGTTGACATATGTAAACATCCATGAAACTGTCACCACAATAAATACAATGAACATATCCATCACCCCCAAAAGTTTCCTCATGTCCTTTTGTAATTCTATCTGCCCATCGCCCCTACCTGTCTTTTCTCCTCACCCTCACTTTCCCTAGCAACCACTGATCTCTTTTCTGTCACTATAGATGAGAAAAGTAGAATTAGATAGAATATACTCTTTATCTGGCTTTGTTCACCCAATATAATTAGTTGAAGATTCACCTATGTTACTGTACATATCAATAGTTCATTTCTTTTCATTACTACATGGATTTTGCCAACATTTTTTCTAACTGGGAAAAGAAAGCTGGTCCTGGTGCAGGCCACTGGGAAAATGTCTACAAATCCCCTGAGTAGTCCAGACTTTTCTATACAGAAACTCCTATATGCAGATGAACTGCTTATTCCCAATTGAATTTGGGGAAGAAGGTGTTTGTACACCTGTGTGATTGTCCATCTTTGGGACAAATAATCCCCTACCAATATTCTTTTTTTTCTCAAAGATTTCCTTTTTTTAGCATACTTCTTTTTTTATATGTTTTTAATTAATTTTGGAGAGAGAAGAAGGGAGAAGAAGAGAGAGAGAAACATCATGGGAAAGAAACATCAATCAACTGTCCTCTGCATACTCCATACTGGGGAACAAGCCCGTAATCCAGGCTTGTGCCCTGATGAGGAATTGAACCTCTTGGTGTCTGGGTCGATGTTCAACCACTGAGCCACACTGGCTGGGCCTAATATTCTTATTAAAAGGCTCCAGAGACAATTCTGCTGGCAAACAGAAATGTGTGATATATTGGGTTATATAACTCAGAAGGCCTGTCAGCAAAAACAATTTTTGTCATTCTTTTTGGAACTCTTGGTAGATAAGCACAAGTCACCTTCTGAAAACAATTAAAAACAAAACAAAACGAATTTTGAGTACATGGCTTTGTATACTTAGCTTAAATTTTACCAAAAGAAAGAAGAGTACTAAGGGTTAACATGATGATTTCATCATCATATAATTAAATGTCACCTAAGTACCTGAGGTCAACACAAATAAATTTTATTTATATACCCTTATTTTATTCCTTTGGACAGTCTAAATAAATAGCATAGTTTTTATAGCTTTATATCACACCCATAAAATCTTAAGTTTCCCTTAGAGAAAAAGAAATTTAAGACATTAATAAACCCTCAAAATACTCACAAGTGTTGATTAAAGTGATGCTATTATCAGTGTTTATTAAGAACAAACTAAATCCCTACTGCATGAAGTCTATGGGGAACTGAGCCTCCCCAGAGACAGGACCCATCTGAGCTGTTGATACTGATGGTGTCATCAAAGTACAAGGTTGAAGTGAAAAGTGGCATGATGTGATGATCTTGTCCCTTCTCTAGAAACCTTCTATTACTGAAGGGCTTTTGCTTTACCGCTTCTAAAACTAGACAAAATTATAGCTTTGGGGTAAAAATTTTTAATGTTGAATAAATTCTTTTCTTTTAATTTATTGTAGTTTGTTTTATTTTATTTTTCCCATTATCATTTATCCCTTCTATGCTCTCTTCCACCTCCACTCACCCCCCTCTACTGAATAAATTCTTCAGATAAATTTTCCACATGTTGGTTGTATCAACCCTCACTCTTCTTTGGGTTAAGACCTCAGCCACTGGCCAGCTGGAGTAGCTCAGTGGTTGAGCATCAACCCATTAACCAGGAAGTCAGACTTCGAGTCCAGTCAGGGCACATGCCCGGGGTTGCGGGCTCAATCCCCAGGAGGGGGCATGATAATTTCATCGTTGATGTTTCCATATCTCTCTCTCTCTCTCTCTTTCTCTCTCCTTTCCTCTCTGAAATTAATAAAAATATATTTTTAAAAAATACCTTAGTCAACATAGCCCTCGGTTTTTTCTTGTGGCTTTCTTAGTAGCAATGAAAGGTTAATTGTTCCACACACTGAAAAATGCACCAGGCAAGGCAGGAAAAGGCAAGGAAGTTAGCCAAAGTTTTTCAGAATCCACAAAAATGATTAATATTAATGATTGTGGAGTAGAACTCATTGATCATATCACAGAAAGTGAGAAAGAAAACACAGATTGTCAAAAATTTTGTCTAATAACCTGGAATGTTTTTAATCCATTTTACTTCCTCAGATCCTTCACTAAAAGTTTCCTTTTTAAAACTATATGACCCTGCAAAGAACATCAAATTCACAGACCAATCATTTTATTTGTTCTACTACTTTAAAGACATCTTCAGTTCTTCAATTCTGTTTCCTTCACATAAACAGGTAAAAGCCAAAATCTATGATATCCCGTTTTTCAAGAAGCCTATGGATCCACTTCAAACACAAATGGTTATTATTTCAAAGTAAGTTATATTAATGTGCAATTTTTTCCAGAGACCATATTCTTTTATACATTCTAACAATTTCAGTTACATTGACAGATTAACAGTAATTTTTTTTAAATCACTGGTCATGAATATTTTTATATTATCCCAGAAATACTTTCATCTTGTTTTATCCCTCGAACCTCAAAATTACAGTAAGAATTATTATATCAGGTTAAAAAGCATCTTGACATGCATCTTGTATTAAAAGATGTGATTCTGAATAATCAGCTCAAAACCCTATTGAGTATGGTTTATTTCACATGTCAAGTATCAGGAGTCAATGGAAAAAATCCACTAAAAACTATGTATTTCTTACAAACATGTGCAAATAATATAGATTCTTTATGCATTAGACTAACCTCTTATTGAGGTGATAAAGGAAAATTAAATGCACATGTATTTATCTATATATATATATATACATATATATATACATATATATATATGTATATATATATATATATACATACATACATACACACATATATACACATATATACATAATGCCAAAGTGCTTGCTTTCTTTCTTTTATTTTTGTTTGTTTGTTTGGACATAATAATTTATTAAACCATATTCACAAATGAAGCTCAGAGCTTTTTAAAAATTGCCTTAGAACTCTGTGAGATTACATCCAAGAGCCTCAAACCTAGTAGAAGAAAGAGCACCTTAGAATTGAAGTCTCAGATTTCTACCTTTTTGCCTGTAAAATCATGGGTGGATTAATTAACCTATCTGATCCCCTGAGGCCTCAAACCCCCACTGGGTACAATGACAGCTATTCCACCCAGTAGTTTTGTGTAAAGGACCTGCAGGAGCTCAGAGGCAGAGAGCCTCGCTGGAGTTTTAGGTACTGTTTCTTTTTTTCCTGAATGAGGATGCCGAGTTTGTTCAAGAATGAGGAAAACCCACAAGAAGCAGTCCCTCAGTTAGGACCTCAGAAATGATTAGTAAAAATTCCTTCAGGATAGTAATGTGAGCCCTAATGGAAGAGGTGCGGCAGGAACTCCAATTCTCTCAAATTTGGCAGGATGCTACCTGCCCTACCTGCCACAGAAAGCCTGGGGCCAGGAAAGGCAGCACTGCATCTTGTCAGCTCTGTGCACCAGCTTCTCGACTTCTTGATTCGTGGCAAGACCAAGCAAGGGTATGTCTGAGTGCAGGGGTATGTCTGAGTGTGTGTATGGGGTGGGAGGTGGGGGGGAGCCGCACTTCCCACCACTCCCTGACTCCTATGCAATGTTGCCATGCATAAGCTCTCCGACATATTGTAAATATTAAATAGATGTCATTCCATCTTACCTCCATAGGTCTCATATAAACATAATACAACATTTCATTTGTATGACTCACTGACTCATTAGATTCTTCCTCTGTTTCTCATGCCCCTTATATTTAAAGATGGAATTTTGCTATCAGAACCACCTCCCGAAGGTGTCAGAAGCTAAATTGTGAAAGGTTAATGGTCCAAACTAGAGCATATACCAGTAATTTTAGATATCCTACCAAGGCTACTCTCCACCGAAGCAGAAAAAATTTTAAGTTGACTATACAAATATACATTCATTTTTCAACAGGTTTTCCCTCCAGTGGTATCAGAGAGATAGTAGAATGTAGCCCTGATGTCAGTACTGCTGCTCCTGCTTTCTGCCAAGGATACATGCCGCTGTATGATAACAGACATCAGTGAGAAGTCTCACATCCCTGGCCCTGTCCCATCCTTCTTCTTCTGGATCTTTAAGAGTAAACTTCTCGAGTTTCCTTTTTATTATCAGATGTAAGCAAATAGCAAATGCCAACATATATCTCTGGTTTTCCATCCTTTCTTAGATAAAAGACAGCATCCTCTGCACATTATTCTGCAAAATGCTTTTTTTCACTTAATGACAAATTCTGGAGGCCTCTCCAGCTGAATGTATACAGCATCTCCTCATTCATGTTTGGATTCCTGCATGGTTTTTCATCAAGTGACCACGCCATGTTTATATTAGAAGTCACTTACTTATATTTGGACTATACCCAAGTATTTTGCTATGAAAAATGATGCTGCAACAAACTAGCCTGTTGGGTCAAAGAGTAAATGCTTTTATAATTTTAATAAATATTGCCAAATTGTCCTCTATAGGAGCTGTAGAATTTTGCACTCCCATCATCAAGCGGGCCAAGGCCACAAAACTAATTAGTGAGAAAGCCAAACTAGGTTCCATGTGAAAATTCAGGGCTCTGCTGATAAAAGACCACCCAGCTTGACCACCCAGTTCTCTGGTAGCTAATGCAATAACAGAGCACCCACAGAAAAGATCCCCAGATTCCTGCCATCTTCCTTTCTCTTGCTATCTGCTTGCATCTCCTGTCTCTCCCCTAGCCCAGGAAATGGGTGTCTTCTGGACTGACCGACAGCATGGTTGGCAGTGATGAGGAAGAGGAAGCACATGTAGTCCTGAAGCATCCATGTGGGGCAATACACATTGATTCCATTTCCCAAGTCCACCTCATAAGTAGCACAAAGTCATTCACAACTAACAATTCATTGCCATCTAGGGCCTCACAAACCTGCCAATATCACCACTGTGACTCTTGAGTGTG
Organism: Eptesicus fuscus; assembly: GCF_027574615.1. NCBI lineage: Eukaryota > Metazoa > Chordata > Mammalia > Chiroptera > Vespertilionidae > Eptesicus > Eptesicus fuscus. Next base: position 90,412,527 of record NC_072481.1, read on the forward strand.
TCATATATATCCTATGTGTCCACGTAGCCACATACTTTGAGTCCAGCACTACAGACTGCTTCATGGAATAAATTTATTCCAACTACAAAGTTAATGCTAAACACCAGTGTTCCCTCTCATAGAGGGAAAGAAGGTAATAGAATCTTCTAGTGTGGGACCTCAACCGCACACAGTAGAAAATGTTAGCACTACTCAGCCACAATGACTCCCTTGCTAAGACATACACAAAGTGATCAGGGCAATATAAAAAAAGGCTAGCAATTCCCTCAAAATTGGAGATGGTGTAACTGATGCCACAGTTATTAGTCCTCCAGTGTGTTGAAGTGTTATTTCACGCTGTTTCCCTGGGACTCCCACTCATAAAAATCCTTTTGATTAAGATTTGGATCTTAAGGAAGGTGGCTGCCGACAGGAAGGCAGACTGCAAGATAGTGCATGAGTGAGAGAACGAAAGGAGAGTGTGTGGTTTCATGGGGAGTGTTTATTTGTGAGTTGAGGGACAGCTATACTCCAAGGGACTGTTGGGGAATTGCCAGACGGGATTCCCTGACCGAGCAGCCTCCACTGCTGCTGAAATCCCTCCAGGAGCAACTGGCTCTGACGCAGAGACTGCACCATCTTGAAGGGGACAGGGGATGTTATCGGAAGCCTAAAAATCCCGGGAATCTACAACACCACCCAGCCAACAGCTGTGAACCCAGGAACACGAATCCCCAAGCAACGCGAACACGTGGATTCTAAGGAGCACTGCACCCTCTCACGGAAAGGTCAGATTTCACCTAGGATAAGGAGAGAGAGAACTACATACCTAGACACTCAGAGAAGAGAGATCATGGGGAGACAAAGAAACAGCCTGCATATGAAAGAAAAGAAGGCATCACCAGAAAAGAAAGTAAACGAAATGGAGGCAAGCAACCTGTCAGAGAAAGAATTCAGAGAAATGGTCATAAAGTGAGTGAAAAAAATGGAAGACAAATTCAACAATATGTGTAAGAACCAAGAGAAAATGAAGAAGAACCAAGAAGAAATGAAAAATGACATCGCTGCTATAAAGAACTGAAAAGCAAGCATCAACAGTAGACTAGAAGAAGCAGAGGACTGCATCAGAGAGCTAGAAGACAAAGTAGGAAAAATTCACCAGCAGAGGAGCTTCTAGAAAAAAAATAAAAAAGCAGGAGGAGAGCCTAAGGGAACTTTGGGACAACACAAAACAAAACAACATCCGCATAATAGGGGTGCCAGAAGGACAGGACACTGAGCAAGGAATAGAAAACCTGTTTGAAGAAATAATGACAGAAAACTTCCCTGATATAGGGGAGAAAAAACTCACACAAATCCAAGAAGCTCACAGAGTCCCAAACAAAATGAACCCCAAAAGACCGACGCCAAGGCACATTATAATTAAATTGGCAAACACCAATGACAAAGAATATTAAAAGCAGCCAGAGAGAGACAGGAAGTTACCTACAAAGGATCCCCCATCAGACTAGCGACTGATTTCTCAACAGAAACACATCAGGGAAGAAGGGAAAGGAATGAAATATACAAAGTCATGCAAAGGAAGGATGTGAATCCAAGAATACTGTACCCAGCAAGGCTATCAATCAAAATTGAGGGTGAAATCAGGAGCTTCACAGACAAAAAAGGACTAAGGGAGTTGATTACCACCAAACCAGCAATGCAAGAAATGCTAAAGGGTCTGCTGTAAAAAGAAGAAATAGGAAGCAAAGAAGGAACACAGGGGTAAAGAATAAAAATGGCGACAAATAAGTACCTACCAATAATAACTTTAAATGTAAATGGATTAAATCCTCAATCAAAAGACATATGGTAACTGAGTGGATAAGAAAACATGACCCATATATCTACTGTCTACGGGAAACACACCTCAGAAAAAAAGACTCAACACAGACTGATGATGAAGGGATGGAAAAAGGATTTTCAGGTGAATGGAAATGAAGAAAAAAAAGCTGGGGTAACAATACTTATATCTGACAAATTAGATCTCAAAGTGAAGGACATAAAAAGAGATAAGGGAGGCCACTTCATAATACTAAAGGGAGCAATCCAACAAGAAGAAATAACTGGTAAACATATAGGTACCCAATACAGGAGCACCCAAATACATAATAAAATTTCTGGAGGATATCAAGGGAGACATTGAGAGCAATACAATTATAGTAGGGGACTTTAATACCCCACTATCATCATTGGACAAATCCTCTAAACAAAAACTCAGCAAAGAAACATCAATCTTAAATGACTCACTAGATCATATGAAATTAATTGACATCTTCAGAACATTTTACCCCAAAGCCACAGAATATACATTCTTCTCAAGTGCACATGGGTCATTTTCAAAGACAGACCATATGCTGGGTCACAGGCAAAGTCTTTCAAATTCAAGAAGATAGAAATCATATCAAGCATCTTCTCAGATCACAATGGCATAAAACTGGAAATCAACTACAATAAAAACAATCCAAAAAAATCAAACACCTGGAGACTAAATAGCATGCTATTAAACAACAACTGGGTTACCAGAGATATCAAAGAAGAAATAAAAAACATCATGGCAACAAACGACAATGAAAACACAACAATCCAAAATCTATGGGACACAACGAAAGCAGTCTTGAGAGGGAAGTTCATAGCTCTACAAGCCTACTGCAAAAAACAAGAAACAATGGTAATAAATTATCTAACTCTACAACTCAAAGAGTTAGAAAGAGAGCAACAAGAAAATCCCAGTGTAAGCAGAAGGAAGGAAATAATAAAGATCAGAGCAGAGATAAACGACATTGTGGGGGCGGGGGGGGGGGGAATAGAAAAGATCAACAAAACCAAGAGCTGGTTCTTTGAAA